>NC_092714.1:223561421-223870157 GCF_047496885.1 Scyliorhinus torazame | reverse complement strand
TACTTATCAAGGCTAATGGAAAAAAAAGTGATAATGAGAAAAACAGAATGAGAACATTAAAGCTTTCAGACCCACTGTATCTTATGTTCTCAGACAGGTCATTAGCTGTTATTTACTGGTTAGCTCAGAATATATACTATACAGGACAGGGTTGCAAGAAATTATAATTATAAGCACAATTAAAACATAAAAAATATATGAATTAACTTCAATGCCAAATTTTAGTACTCATTAGTACTTTAAATATTCCTGCAAATGTAATAGCTAATGCTTTATTAACATTCCATTTATAAGTATAATGTAGTTTTATTCAAAGTATCATTAGATGTGCTCATTATAAATAAAAACTCAGTTTAATTTGCTAAATGCAGTGGATCGGAGAAGGGTAACAGGCACAGTATACGTACATTCATGCTGGTATTTTCACTTCCTATTTTAAGGAGTATCACCTTCATAGTATAATGGGTTGACTTTATGGACATAATTCTATTCTCCCTGAGGAGCAGGTTGGCAGATGGGTGGGGCACTACACCATGGATGCCATTCTCCTTACCTATGTGACCGTTTACAACCCAACCACAATTTTATGCATGTTGGGACAGGCATCGTGTATCCCATATGCCCTTGGGCTAGTTGGGGTTCTTAAATGGCCAGTTAATGACCAATTAGGGGCCTCTTCCTGTGCACGTTGCGGTGGGTGCAGTGCTAGGTTTGAAGCCCACCAGGTCTCACTCCTTGGACTATTAGCGAGAGAAGAGGCCTATTCTCCCTTCCCAAATTTCATCACAACCAGCCCTCATGACCTCGCTGGGGCCACCTAGTCTGCTTTGCCAAAACCCATCTGTCTTCAGTGAATGTCTCTATTGGGATCTGGATGCAGTCCCAACAGTGACCACTGGTGGCACTGATGAGACCAAAGAGCTGCAAGCCAATTGATTGGCCATCAGCTCTTGGAGGGGCTCTTTCTCTGCAAATCGGGGTGGAAATCTTGCTCTGAGCCAATCACTGCCCCGCCGAGCATTAAATTCTGCAGGGCAACCCACCAGAGCATGGAAAATGCACAACACTAAGCTTTTAACTGGAGGTGAGAGTCAGGAACGCTGAGCAACATAAAATCCTGATGCATGTTATATGACCAAAAGGAGGGGGTGGATTTGGGAAGGGTAGTGCAAACTCACATCAGGTTACCAATTATTATTGTGCTGAAGATTTGGGCAGAGTACAACTAAAAAAACATATATATCAAGTAGGTATGAAAATGCATGGACTAGTGAAGTAAGGAGCATATAAGATGTAGATGGAGAATGATATATTGGCATTGTACTGTAGCATTCTGTGTTACATGACAGATAACCTCTGAGGTGATTACTCCGTGAAATTAGTCAATCTATTACAGAAAAGAAAGGAGGGGAAATGGGAAAGTTGAGTTGCAACTTGCTCTTGCATAGCTATTCATTACTTGGGAAGTCATTGGAAGAGTTCTTGCAACAGAACATCTGCCCCGTGGGAAGGAAGGTGTGAGGAAGAAAAAGCAACAGTAAATGTTTTATATAAGAAAAATAAGTACAATTTTCTCCACTATGCAATTATTTCATAATTAATCCTGGATTTGCAATAGAGCTGGTTTGTAGTAAATCAACGCAGAGGCCAAAGCACAAATGGACCCTGAGTCCAGAGTCCACACCTGACCTACTGGAATAATGTGGAATAAGATTCCATGTACTTCACTTTTGTAATCAGTTTGGGCTGTAAGACTTGACTTAAACAATGAACTGAACTTTGCAGGCAGTGGCAAAGTGACCATGCTGGCCATTAACCTCTGAGAAAGCTGCCCATATAGATCCTGCTGTCTCTGTGCTGTGGATTTCATTCTGCCACCAACTAAACTTAAAAAAAAGCCATATAAGTTTAATTATTATGGAGACATTCGACAAATATACAATTATTTTTTCAGAGCCAGATAGATTGTCAGAAATAATTATAACACAGTAAACCATTAAAAACAGTTACTCCTCATACAACAAGACATAGGGTGCGATCTACCCGAATGGGAACAGAGTCCCATAACGAGTACATTTAGCCGGATATTTCCCAGTGGTTGGAGCACCACAAAACCCCACACTATCGGGGCCTCAGCGGGGAACTCCCCAACGAGGCCACACTTAGTCCCATTTCCTGCACTGAGGATCTCCGCTCACTGGAACTCCTCAGTGCAGGAGGAGATCGGGAAGCCATTTTTAAATGCCAGGGTGCCAAGGGGCGTGAGTGGCACCAGCTGTGTCAGGTTGCCATCTTACCCAGAGGGCAAGCATCTGAGAGCTTCCATTCTTCTGTGAGACCCCCAGAGGTGCCATTCCGTCTGGTCCCCATTTGTGGAGACGAGCACTGAACAGCATTCGCTCGAGGTCTCCAAGGTGAAGGAATTAGATTCCAACACCTTGGGTAGATTGTGGGAGTGTATTGACTCACTCTAATATGCAGATTTGCTGAAAGGTGAGCAGCTCACAACGGGCGGGACTCACATCACAATGTCTCGCAATCATCAGTTAGATCTCGTGAAGCATGGCGAGCCAGGTAGATCCTGGAAGAGGGATCTACTGTGCTGCCTTTTGGGCATAACGCAGCCGGTAGATCGCACCCATAAATTTTTCATGGGTTCTTATAATGATAATAATGGCATAAAAAGTGGAAGTTCACGTCAATTCAAGTAATGTCTAAGATTTTCTTCTGCGAGGCGTCAGTAGCATACACTGTGGATGAGCAGGGAATCATTGACAGTCATTTCTGGATTGCTGCATTTAACTGCGATGTGTGCGAATGCCAGAAGTTCCACAGAGTAACAACGGTGAATATTGACAGTTTGGGCATCATTATAACGGCAAAATCAAAGCTTATACAAATGTAGTCTTTGCAAAACTCAGAAAATGTGTCATCAACCAAACTAAAATTGCTCCACACTAATGCCAAACATTTGCAAGAATTTGAGGACTCTTGTCAAAGAACAGTGAAAAGATGTACAGCACAGGAACAGACCCTTTGGCCCTTCAAGCCTGTGCCAACCATACTGCCCGTCTAACCTAAAGCCGTCTCCTCTTCTGGTTCTGTATCCCTCTATTCCCATCCTATTCATGTATTTGTCAAGACGCCCCTTAAAAGTCACTATCTTACCTGCTTCCACTACCTCCCCTGGCAGCAAGTTCCAAGCACCACTCCCCTCTGTGTAAATAAAACTTCCCTCGTACATCTCCTCTAAACTTTGCTCCTCACGCCTTAAACCTATGTCCCCTGTCCCCTGGTGTCCAGCTGTAAATTCAGGTTCGAACTAAAAATAAGTCATGCATTGAACAATGCATTTGGGATATTTAACCATGGCTGGTTTAGCACACTGGGCTAAATCGCTGGCTTTTAAAGCAGACCAAGGCAGGCCAGCAGCACAGTTCGAATCCCGTACCAGGCGCCGGAATGTGGCGACTAGGGACTTTTCACAGTAACTTCATTGAAGCCTACTCGTGACAATAAGCGATTTCCATTTTCTGGTCACTCCAATTCCAGGAAAATAATTCCCATTCCTGTCCACTTGTTCATTCTTTATTCTACATTTTTGGGTGGCGAAGCAGGCAGAGCAAATGGAAAAAAATAACAAAATATAACAAAGTCCCAGAGTGCAGAAAGATCCTGGGGGTGATTCTCCGAGCCCCCCCGCCGGGCCGGAGAATCGCCGCAACCACGCCACGAAGCCCCAACGCTGGCGCGCGATTCTCCGAGGTGCGGAGAATCGGCGCCATTTGCGCCGGCAACGCCGGCCGTGTGCTGCTGGAATCTACAACAGAGCAGCTACAACAGAGCCGAGCAGCTACAACAGAGTCCCGTTGGCTCCGTTCAACCCTGGTCGCTGCCAGCGGGAACTCTGCGCGAACGGTCGGGGTGCGGCCTGTGGAGGAGGGGGGCTCTGTCCCCGGGGGGGGGGTCCTCCGATGGGGTCTGGCCCGCGATCGGGGCCCACCGATCGGTGGGTAGGCCTCTCCCCCCCGGGCCTACTTTCCTGCGCAGCCGGCCCCTGAACACCCACGCCATGTTGAGTAGGGGCCGGCACGCTGAAGAGGTCCCCCGCGCATGCGCAGGTTGTCGCGGCCCAACTGCACATGCGCGGGATGGCCGGCGCCCATTTGGCACTGGGAGGGAGGCTGGAGCGGCGTGAACCGCTCCAGCGTTGTGCTGGAATCGGTCGTACCCGTGTCCGTTTCGCGCCGTCGTGAAACGCGATGGCGTTCATGACAGCGCGAACACTTGGGCTCCATTTTGGAGAATCCTTCCCCCTGTTTAATACAAGAGAAAAATAAGGGACGGGATTCTTTGATCCTGAGGCTAAGTGTTGACGCCGTCGGAAATGCCGTCGCGTTTCTTCATGGCGTCAACACGGCCTCAGGATCAGCAATTCTGGCCCCTACAGGTGGCCAGCACGGCACTGAAGCAGCCCATACCGCTCCAGCTGCTGATCCATGTATGAACTGGGCGCCACGGTGTCCGTGCATGCGCAGTGGGGTCAGCGCCAACCCGCGCATGCGCAATGGCACTGGCGCTAACGCGCGCATGCGCGGTGTCTCCCTTCTCCGTGCCATCCCCAACGCAACATGGCGTAGGGCTACAGGGGCTGGCGCGGAAGAAAGAAGGCCCCCAGCCAGAGAGGCCAGCCTGCCAATCGGTGGGCTCCGATCGCGGCCAGGCCACATTGGAGCCGCCCCCCCCCCCCCGGGGTCAGACGCCTCCCCCCCCCCCCACAGGCCGCCCCCTTGACCCTTCCACACTGAGTTCCCGCTGGCTGAGAGCAGGTGTGAATGCCGCGGCGGGTCTCGGGTTTTTTGACACAGCCATTCGGCCCATCCCGGGCCGAGAATCGGCAGGGGGGGCTGCGTAGAGTGGCCCCTGGCCGCGCTGATTGTGCCGGCGCCAATGACTCCGAGTCTCCGCTCTGCAGAGAATCGCGTCAGGGCGGCGTGGCACGATTCGCGTCGGTCACGGAGATTCTCCGGCCCGGCCCCGGGCTGAGAGAATCCTGCCCACTATGTCTGCTTGAAATCTGAAATCAAAACAGAAACGTTTGGGAACACTCAGCAGGCCAGGCAGCATCTGTGGTGAGAGAAACAGAGTTAAGGGATAAAATCTTGTTCGGGCAATTGCTGGGGAGCCATTGAGACTCCCTTTTTGCCTCCTTTGTACCACCCAGGGCACCTGACAGGCCAGTGATGGGATGAGTCCTGGGATCAGGGACCATAAGGGGGGAGGAAGGCTTGTAGCTCTTAATCAGAAACGCAACTAGGAAAGCAGTAACTGCTGTGGGTATGACATCCATCCTGTGTCCTCTGATCAAGGGGGGACCCAGACATAGGCGAGTGATAGTCAGCAGGGGGTCATAGGGAGTGTGAAGGATGAGAAGTAAGAGCTGGGGTGGCTCTCAGTAGATCCCTTCCTTCCCAATGATGGGTTCCTCGATCAGGCATTGAGCGCCTTTGAACAAGGGAATCCTAAAAGCAGGGTTTGCTTGTCTGCTTTCCGCATGATGAGCACTGGCCAGCTGCTGGGCTAATATGGGCAATGACCGGATAAGGCCCGTAAGTGTCTGTTAATTGACCATTTAAAGGCCCCAATTGGTGGCTGACCATTTCCGCCCAGGACAGACTTGGCAGCGAGCTGGCTCAAACCCCAACCACTGCCCTCTTACCCAATTAAATGAATGCCCCTCCAACCAACCTCACCTCAGAGGAGGGCACATGTTTAGGAGGACACAAGATTCCACCCAATGTTCCAGGTCAACGATCCTTCATAGACTTCAAATGTTCATTGACTTGAAATGTTTACACTGTTTCTCTCTTCATTGCTGCCTGGCCTGTTGAGTTTTATTTTCTTGCATTTTCTGCTTTTATTTATGTTTCTTCATTCATCTCTTGTACATCCAACTTCTGTTGTTTAAAGAAATGGTACAGTTGGCTATCACAGCATTATAAAATCCACATATTGCTATTCATAATTTTAAATTCACACAAAATCTCTGTGCTCCCTATAAAATTGTAATGCCGTGGGCACAGTCACTAGTCACTGCTATTGTTTGAACTCTCTTTGATGCCTGTCTAAGTCAACATTGTTTTGGGAGAAAAGAGCAGCATTTATTGAATAATGAACATCAAATTGTGTGTATAACCAGGTCAATGATTATTAAGCATCACGTATACGCTGCTCTTGAAACATGCATTCCCCTGGCTGTTCATCATACCATAATTTAATTAAAGTTTCTTTCTTTATTTTTACTGGTACAAAACAGCAATGTTGATCCTTATTAGATATTACAACAATTGTTTGAAATGCACCACTATGCATGTATTAATTGGTTGTTTTCAACAGATTTTGCAACTTCCTCTGTTATGGTTTTCTTAAAATGGTGATCTATAAACAGTTGTTCTCAATTACTAACTTATAGTACCCTGCATCATTATAGTCTCACGGCATGGAAATTAGTCATTGTTGAGGAATCAGGTCAACAGTGACCAGATTGCCCTGCACATCATCCAACACCATATTGGGCTTGGATGATTTTCAGACATCTGGCATCCACCTACTGGCAGCCTCCTAAACTAAGCATGAGGGCCTCTGCGTATGATAATGAGACATGTAATGCATGATAGGTCACCTCCTGATTGAAAAGGATTGATCCTCCTCAATTTAGGTTTTCCAGTTTAGCCTAGTAAGTGGTCACCGCCTAAAATGTAGGTGCATTATTCTTCTTGCAGTTGATAGGAGCTAGGGAAAGCAAGAGTGTTCCTCTTAGCTCCACATCACTCGATCCATACCAACTCACAATCAACCAACTTCACCCCACCCCACACCCCTGTTGTCCTCTTTTCTATGCCCTATTTTCCTTGGGGACATTCCTGAGGATAGCTGTCAATGAGGTAACTGCCTGAAATTTATCTGCTGAAACCAGCAACCTGCTTGTGGAGATAAAACATGCACTTTCAAGTCATCTAAATCATTGAGATAAAGCCCATGAAGCCTCTCGCCAGCTTCTTTATTGACTGAAAGTGGGCCATGTCCAAGCTCCATTCCAAGAATATAAGAATATTCTACATATTTGTACTAATTTGAAAGCAAATGTTAAATAATGCTGTATGCATTGAGCTGGTGTTCTCGGCTCTGAGGAAAGAAAAACGATCAAACATTATCCGTCGTGTCAGATGCACATTACTGCTTTCTCTTTAAATTGCAGGACGGTAAACAAAGGAAAGAATTGCTTAGCTTCCCTCGAAGGACAGAAGACTTCAAGTGAGACAAAATGTCACAGTCAAGATTTGCCCTTGGATTGATTGTGCTGGGTGTTGTCGTTATTATTAGCCCTGGGTTAGCTGTCCTTTCTCAGCGACTGAAAGGGCGATTTCAGCGAGACCGCAGGAATATCAGACCAAACATCATCCTCATTTACACAGATGACCAGGATGTGGAACTCGGTAAGCACAATTAAGCACGGCCATGGTGATTTAGGATGCAAATTTTGTGATTAAAAATCTACCCCCATTTTTGTTTCTGCTTTTCCTACGGCTAGATACAAGAATTAAACCGGCCATTTTCATCCTGAAGCCTTAAACGGGTGTTTGTTGTCATTGTCTTTTGCTCCCTGTCACATTTTTTGCCTGCAACCTCTCCCTTTCTTTTTGCTATAATATACAAATTTTGCACATGCCCATTTGTTTCTGCATGGAAGTAGTGTGTTGAGTAAATGATGAAATAGACTGATATTCACTCCAGCTCAAATATCCATCTGGAATTCTTTACCCAAGACCTGACTCTGAGCCGAAAGATCCTTCACATACCCGGTAAGCTTGGCAGAGTTTTAGCCTGTGCTAAGTTACAACCTCATGACCAGGTCATGGATTATGCCAACTGGATAAGTCAAGTTCCGTATTTATTGTAGAATATTCTGGAGTACTTGGATGATAGACTAGGATTCTGATGTTTTTCTCCCCATGAAAGTGCAAACTAGTAGCCTTGCCTGTGATGGCTGGAGTGTTCAGAGAATACATTTACTGCTATGCTGTAAATGTTACTATAGTAACATAGACAATATATCATTATTCAAGGCCACGTAGGAATAATAAAATCATATAATTTCCCAATGTAGAAGGAGAACGTTTTTCCCATCACATCAACACCACTTTCTGAATATGTTATCCACTTAGCCCCATGTTGTTGCCTCCCTGTTAATGTGTTTTAAGAATTTATACACTTCAATTTTAAAAGTCATTTTGGATTTCATTGCCATCAATGTTTTTCCAGGGAGTTCCATGTTTTAACAACCTTCTGCATCAAAAATAAAATAACCTTTTATCCTTTGGGTGACGATTTTCAATATATGCCTTTGAGTTGAACATTGAAAATAATTCCCCTTCTTTATCTTATCAAAACCTTTCATAATACTTGCAGCAAAACAATTTCAGAAACTAAATTGGATAGCTCTTGAACGTAGGCACAGAGATCAGGATGCATGATTATCCTGTGCCTGCCTGAAATGTTACAAACTTTGGGCTGCCTCCTCACTTCCATGACTGTGGCATGTAAGGTAAAGGTAAAGCCGCCATAGTCCCAGATGACCAGAGGCTGCTTTCTCCTATGAGGGGAGGGATGACTGGTGGTGATTTAACCTGAGGATCACCACAACTCAGGCGAGGTGCAAGGTTGAGAAGGTGGGCCTTCTATGAATAACCTCAGATGGTAGGGAACCCGTGCTACTGGCCTTGCTCTACATCACGAACCAGCTGTCTAGCCAATGAGCTAAACTGGGCCCCCAGGTATTGGGATGCCACACTAGAGGGGACTGGAAAGGAGAGGTGCTGTTCTTTCAGGGAGACCTTCACACAATTATTCAGAAGGCAATGGGGAAGATGGCCATAACAGTTATTGCCAACATTTTGGTAGTCTGTAAGGTCCATAAGAAGAATGACAAGCGGGGGAACCTGAGGTTTTGTTCAGCGGAACTAAGTCCAATGTTAAGCTCTCGGATTTCCTGTTTGGAACATGACAGCCTTGTCCATTTTTCATGCACTTCCTCATTCTCCTCTTCCTGCTTCTGTTCCTGAGAATGTTGTCAAACCCCTGGTGGCAGCAGCTGTACCACCTTGCCAGGTTGCGAAGAATGCAGGAGATACAGCAAACTACGATGAATTGCATGTCTGCTCTGGCAAATATTGGGTTGCTCCTTACAAGTGATCCAGGCAGTGGAACCAATGCGTCAGTACACTGATGGTCTAATTAATGCTGCTCCTGGTCGCAACCTGGTTTCCATTCCATGAGAGCCGAACCGCTTATGATGGGATTGCAGAGTGGAGTCATCAACATGTGTACCACAGATTGCCCTTGTTCCTGGGTAGCTACAGTCAAGTTTGACATGGTGTTTCAAAGATTGCTAGAACTGTTTACTGGCACAGGATCCGAGCATCGTGAATATGCTGCCTGAATAGCAGGCATTCATCAGCATGCTGTTCTGGCTGTACTTGCACACATTGAGTGACGGATACTCTTGTAGTTTCAGTACATCCCCCACCCCCCAGTGAAGCATGGTGAGAGAAAGGCCAAGTGCATGCATTCTGTACCATGGGAAAACCACTGTCCTGGCAAATAGACCAAGTGCTCATTCCGTCTGCTTCTCCTGGACAGAAAACAAAACAATATTTCCTCTTATGTTCTCCCGGATGCAGCCACATACAACAAACTATGATGTGCTTGAATATCACCCATTTCATGGTCATCTTGATGACCACTAGCAGCACTGTCCTCACCTTGCTTTGAGGCTGCAGGTATGATTCCCAGAGGTGGCAAATTTCTATGACCATCCCCTTGATGAAACGCAGTCGGTGAACACGTTGTTCCCAGCTTAGTTGCAGGCTGGAGAAGTGTTTTGTAAAGATCCTAGGTGGGTAAGACCTTTGCCCGTGCTCCTCTTCCCTCTGCGAATTGTTTGTCTTATCTGCTGCACCTGCGTCAGGTGCCATGCCAAATGTGGTCAGGAGCGGGTCTGCTTGTTATTTCTCAATGCAACCGGCTCTCGCTACACCAATGCTACACAACCAAATTTTCCAGCCTCTCAGTTTTTCTAGTTACTCTTAATAGACAAATCTTCTCATCCCTCATCATATTGGTAAATAACTTCTGTATTACCTCTACCGTCCTTTAAAATATATTACAGACTAAAACTGACTGGACACACTATTCCAGCTGTGGTCTAATCCGTGTTCTGAATAATTTTAGTCTTCTCTCTTTAGTTTTGTTTGCAGTGCTGTTGTTTATAAATCTTGAATTCTATGTGCTTTTTCCACAGAGTTCTCAATTTGTTCTTTCAATTTTTAAAGATTAGCGTATCGGCACAATTAAGTATCTCTGTTTTTCTACTCTCTGACGTTTTATTGTTTATCTTCCCAATTACATTTTGAGACAAAGAATAACATCTCGCATTTCTTCACTTAAACTTCATGTGATATTGTTTGTCCAATTTGCACAGCAGTCTATGGTCTCTGTGTAGCCATTTATAGATTGCTACTTCAATCTATCTCTGCATAATTTAAAGCCACTCAATTATATGCTCAATGGTGTGATGTGTCCCTTTTATTCCTTAATTCTAACCAAACTTTTCATGACCACCTGTATTCTTATATTCTTCATGTCTGTTGTGTTATTATAATGATATGAATTTTTGAACTTGTTTGCTGTATAAGACGCAAGACGGCAATTACTCATAAGGGATTGTGTAAATATGTTGTGGGTCCCCGCAAATTCTACCCGCCACCACACTTAGTCTCCACAATGCAAAACTCTGCCCTGAATTGCTGAAAGATTCCTTACAGAACCTGAATTCTCCTGGCTTTTCCCTTTTCCTCTTCCTTTCCAAAGTCTTTGCATACATTCCATAATATCCCTCACATTGACATCAGGAAGTCAGTGCACTCTGCTGCAGCTGCAGTTTCCCGCGCATGCGCAGTGGAGGGAGTCTCTTTCGCCTCCGCCATGGTGGAGACCGTGGCGGAGGCGGAAGGGAAAGAGTGCCCCCACGGCACAGGCCCGCCCGCGGATCGGTGGGCCCCGATCGCGGGCCAGGCCACCGTGGGGGCACCCCTCGGGGCCAGATCGCCCCGCGCCCCCGCCCCCGGACCCCGGAGCCCGCCCACGCCACCTTGTCCCGCCGTTCAAAAGGTGGTTTAATCCACGCCGGCGGGACAGGCAATTTATCGGCGGGACTTCAGCCCATCCGCGCCGGAGAATCCAGCGGGGGGGCCCGCCAACCGGCGCGGGTAGATTCCCGCCCCCGCCGAATATCTGGTACCGGAGACTTCGGCAACCGGCGGGGGCGGGATTCACGGCAGCCCCCGGCGATTCTCCAACCCGGCGGGGGGTCAGAGAATGACCCGGTTGGCGGGCCCCCCCGCTAGATTATCCGGCCCAGATGGGCCGAAGTCCCGCCCAGAAATTGCCTGTCCCACCGGCGTGGATTAAACCACCTTTTGAACGGCGGGACAAGGTGGCATGGGCGGGCTCCGGGGTCCTGGGGGGGGCGCGGGGCGATCTGGCCCTGGGGGGTGCCCCCACGGTGGCCTGGCCCGCGATCGGGGCTCACTGATCCACGGGCGGGCCTGTGCCATGGGGGCACTCTTTCGCTTCCGCCTCCACCACGGTCTCCACCATGGCGGAGGCGGAAGAGACTCCCTTCACTGCGCATGCGCGGGAAACTGTCAGCGGCCGCTGACGCTCCCGCGCATGCGCCGCCCCGGCATGTAATTTCCGCGCCAGCTGGCGGGGCAACAAAGGCCGTTTCCGCCAGCTGGCGGGGCGGAAATTCCTCCGGCGTCGGCCTAGCCCCTCAATGTTGGGGCTCGGCCCCCAAAGATGCGGAGCATTCCGCACCTTTGGGGCGGCGCGATGCCCGTCTGATTGGCGCCGTTCTGGGTGCCAGTCGGCGGACATCGCGCCGTTTGGGGAGAATTTCGCCCCTGATATGTCAGGGCGGCACTCTTGAAAGTGACTTCCTTCAGTTGAAATGTGAAACTGAAGCCCATCTTTCTACCGAGGTGGATGGATAAGATTTAATTGCAAAGAACAACACGTACGTTCTCCACAGTTGTCCAGGCCAATATTTAGCCCTCAAATAACAAGCACCACAACAGATTATCCGACTGTTGTTATCATGCTAGTTGTAGGACCTGATTCTGCAGAAATTGGCTGTCACACTTCCTACAGATAAGCAGAGTCTACACTTCAGAAGTATGTCAATGGCTATAAAGTGCTTTGGGTAGTCCTCAGGTCATGAAAGATGCTTTATAAACCCAAGACTTCCTTTCTCCTTTGAGTTATTTTGATTCCCACAAGTGCTCATTGTTAAACATCTTTTCAATTTTGTGTTCTCGAGACATCTCTACAAAACTATCTTTCTCCACTTTTTTCTTGCTCTGGATTTTCACACATTTCTGATTTCTTTTTGTGGTAGTTCCTGAAATAACTTTGTGCAGTTAAGTGACATTTCAGAGGCAATTTTACATGCAAACATGAGAGTGCAAATAAAATTCTGAATTCCGCCAACTGAGAAGCAAACCAAACTTTCCAGGTAATGTCAGAGCAGTCGAAACCTTGCTGAGGACAGCAAGTTACTCAGTCCAATTGCCAGAGAGGCAAGCTTTCTATTCAAAAGCTGGGCCATGGGGAAATGGTAGTGAGTGAAGGATTAGTTGTTGACAACTGAGACACTGTTGTTGTTCCCTGCCCCATCCTCATGCCTCCCAACACAAAAGGGAAAGGTGAATGGGGCTGGCTGACTGCAGTGGTCGAGAAAAATACATTGTTTAACTTAAGGAACCTGAAAAACAGCTGAAAAACTTCAACTCTAATGCACTTGGCATAAATGAAGTATAGAGATTGTTAAATTAGAATTGGAAATGTATTTGCATGTGTTCTGATCTGGCCATCTTCAATTCTAAACTGGAGGCAGCTGTCATTCCCAGTAAAGGCATGTCATAATCATAGCATTAATCATGTATTGTATTCCGTATCTATGTTATGTAACAATTTTTTCTTTTAAAAATTGGGCATTGAGATGTGATTAAGGTGGCTGCCTAGGGTCAGGTAACTTTTGCAGTTTTGGCACAGACTACCTCAAGCTTCTGGAAGGTTCCTAATTGCATGACAATGGGTGGATTGCATCTCTCTTCAATGGACAAACCCACGGTGAGACCACTAATGTTTATGGACGTATCCAAAACTCAAGATCACTGGACTTCAGCGTTCCTGACTCCGAAATCTAAACTTAACAAAGAGAACTGTAGAGAAACCAGTTCATCATAAGTATGTGTGAATGGCCACCATCCATTCTCCATTGCATCACAAAATAGCTTCTAACTTTAAATTATTCTGGGGGGGGGGGGAAGGCAGGCAGTAGAAATATTGACCATGTGACTAAAGCTATCTACAGATAAAAAATATTACCCCAAGAACCAGGGAGGAACCATTCAGTCTCCAAATAACATGTAAGAAATAGCAGCAGCAAAAGAAAAAAGGCATCAACATCTACACCTTTAAAATCTGGAGATCACAATGTCTCCCACCCTGTAGATATTCAAGTCTACCAGTACAGAAACTTGATGTCCTGGTAAGAAGACTTCAAGCAACTCATTTTGTGACCTGCTGAACAAACCTTTTTTTTTTGAGGGAATCCTACAGTAATCCTGATATATGACTTCAGTTATTTGAATTCACGTTGACTACCCTTCAAGAGTGAAAATGCTTTCTTCACAGCTGCGCAATGTATGCTGCCTTAATAAGATGAGAAGATGTGTCAACTGTTCTTTTGTTTCACAGTAAGAAGTCTTACAACACCAGGTTAAAGTCCAACAGGTTTGTTTCGATGTCACTAGCTTTCGGAGCGCTGCTCCTTCCTCAGGTGAATGAAGAGGTATGTTCCAGAAACATAGAGATAGACAGATTCAAAGATGCCAGACATTGCTTGGAATACGAGCATTAGCAGGTGATTAAATCTTTACAGATCCAAAGATGGGGTAACCCCAGGTTAAAGAAGTATGAATTGTGTCAAGCCAGGACAGTTGGCAGGATTTTGCAGGCCAGATGGTGGGGGATGAATGTAATGCAACATGAATCCCAGGTCCCGGTTGAGGCCGCACTCGTCTGTGGAACTTGGCTATAAGTTTCTGCTCGGCGATTCTGCGTTGTCGCGCGTCCTGAAGGCCGTTCTTTTGTTTGTAATTGGTAGAAGTGCCCTATCCTCTCTAACTGTATTTTCCCTGTCGAGCGAGTATGTGGGTACATGTGTGTGATTGTGTAAGTGATGTAGTGTTAGGCTTTCAGCTTGAATGCATGAATAAATAATCCTCTTTATTTAAACCCACTAAAGTTTTATGTTGGTTGTCCCAATTGACCTCACACTCCAGGGTTGAAACGCACACATCTTCCTTTTTCAAAGAAACGCACTGATTGTGGGCAATAAGGGAATGAGAATTGGTGTTTCACTTCTCTCTCATCCCTGTCTGTAGCACAGCAATCACATCTGCTTGAAGCTGCTGGGTTTTTGCCTGAATCTCACTCCTACCAACAAGTTCCACGTAAATGAGGTCCAGCCATTAAAATCATCAGGTGTTTCTTCCCTTGCAACTATCAATTGTACTGTCCACTTTCAGTCCTTCGCCCAGCAAACCTCCTTCTAGTTACAACCAAGACCAGTATTCAAGTCACCAATTGGAAAGTATTTTTGAATAAACATGTAGCTCCCAGCATGACCAGCATATTATGTATAATCTACAGTTCCATTCATATCCCTTTTAAATAACCACTTTAAAACCAAGCGAAACTCTACTCTTTTTCAGTGTAATGCAATACATTCATTAATTTCACTTTAATGGCGTCAACTGACCTGAACCTATCGCACACTGAAAGAGGATCTCTTCAATCACAGTAATATATTTTGATGAAATGTTAAAAATGGATCCTGCATTTTATTGCTGTTGCACTGGTTTTGAAACACGGCAAGAATATTAACCAACTCATTCACATTTTATTACTAAATCTATAATAGGTCCTCCTTCAGATTCATTCAGTTAGTCCCAGAGCAATGAAAATGTCATCAATTTGATCTCATTCTCACACAAATTATACATGAGGGAGAGCTTTCTGTATCGTAACAGACCATTGTTGAGAACCTCGTGCACTGTGTATTTGTGATCTTGTCACAGTGTTGACAGGGCTGCAAATGTGTTGTGTATGTCCTATAAGCAGGAGAGACAGCTGGCCTTGCATCTTCAGCTCGTTTCTATAGTTAGGATTTATTGTCTGCAGATTTTAGCCTACGCACGGAGTATAGCTGAGAGCTCTTGAAGGAATGTTGTGAAAATTTAAAGAACGAGTCACACAAAGGATATTGGGGCAATAGTTCACCATTTCTTAACCAAAAATGTTTATTAACTAGTCATAAGCCTTTCCAAGAATTTGTACATGGAGAAAAAGGAAATAACATATTCAGGACGCCAAAGCATGTAATGAGGCAGTGGGGAAGGGAACACTGACAAAGGAGAGTATTTGCAGGCACGGAGATGGGTTGAAGTGCGTATACTTCAACGCAAGAAGCATCAGGAATAAGGTGGGTGAACTTAAGGCATGGATCGGTACTTGGGACTACGATGTGGTGGCCATCACGGAAACTTGGATAGAAGAGGGGCAGAAATGGTTGTTGGAGGTCCCTGGTTATAGATGTTTCAATAAGATTAGGGAGGGTGGTAAAAGAGGTGGGGGGGTGGCATTATTAATTCGAGATAGTATAACAGCTGCAGAAAGGCAGTTCGAGGAGTATCACCCTATTGAGGTAGTATGGGTTGAAGTCAGAAATAGGAAAGGAGCAGTCACCTTGTTAGGAGTTTTCTATAGGCCCCCCAATAGTAGCAGAGATGTGGAGGAACAGATTGGGAAACAGATTTTGGAAAGGTGCAGAAGTCATAGGGTGGTAGTCATGGGCGACTTTAACTTCCCAAATATTGAGTGGAAACTCTTTAGATCAAATAGTTTGGATGGGGTGGTGTTTGTGCAGTGTGTCCAGGAAGCTTTTCTAACACAGTATGTAGATTGTCCAACCAGAGGAGGGGCAATATTGGATTTAGTACTGGGTAATGAACCAGGGCAAGTGATAGATTTGTTAGTGGGGGAGCATTTTGGAGATAGTGGCCACAATTCTGTGACTTTCACTTTAGTAATGGAGAGGGATAGGTACGTGCAACAGGGCAAGGTTTACAATTGGGGGAAGGGTAAATACGATGTTGTCAGACAAGAATGGAAGTGCATAAGTTGGGAACATAGGCTGGCAGGGAAGGACACAAGTGAAATGTGGAACTTGTTCAAGGAACAGGTGCTACGTGTCCTTGATATGTATGTCCCTGTCAGGCAGGGAAGAGATGGTCGAGTGAGGGAACCATGGTTGACAAGAGAGGTTGAATGTCTTGTTAAGAGGAAAAAGGTGACTAATGTAAGGCTGAGGAAACAAGGTTCAGACAGGGCATTGGAGGGATACAAGATAGCCAGGAGGGAACTGAAGAAAGGGATTAGGAGAGCTAAGAGAGGGCATGAACAATCTTTGGCGGGTAGGATCAAGGAAAACCCCAAGGCCTTTTACACATATGTGAGAAATATGAGAATGACTAGAGCGAGGGTAGGTCCGATCAAGGACAGTAGCGGGAGATTGTGTATTGAGTCTGAAGAGATAGGCGAGGTCTTGAATGAGTACTTTTCTTCTGTATTTACAAATGAGAGGGGCGATATTGTTGGAGAGGACAGTGTGAAACAGATTGGTAAGCTCGAGGAAATACTTGTTAGGAAGGAAGATGTGTTGGGCATTTTGAAAAACTTGAGGATAGACAAGTCCCCCGGGCCTGACGGGTTATATCCAAGGATTCTATGGGAAGCAAGAGATGAAATTGCAGAGCCGTTGGCAATTATCTTTTCGTCCTCACTGTCAACAGGGGTGGTACCAGGGGATTGGAGAGTGGCGAATGTCGCGCCCCTGTTCAAAAAAGGAACTAGGGATAACCCTGGGAATTACAGGCCAGTTAGTCTTACTTCGGTGGTAGGCAAAGTAATGGAAAGGGTACTGAAGGATAGGATTTCTGAGCATCTGGAAAGACACTGCTTGATTAGGGATAGTCAGCACGGATTTGTGAGGGGTAGGTCTTGCCTTACAAATCTTATTGAATTCTTTGAGGAGGTGACCAAGCATGTGGATGAAGGTAAAGCAGTGGATGTAGTGTACATGGATTTTAGTAAGGCATTTGATAAAGTTCCCCATGGTAGGCTTCTGCACAAAGTAAGGAGGCATGGGATAGTGGGAAATTTGGCCAGTTGGATAACGAACTGGCTAACCGATAGAAGTCAGAGAGTGGTGGTGGATGGCAAATATTCAGCCTGGATCCCAGTTACCAGTGGTGTACCGCAGGGATCAGTTCTGGGTCCTCTGCTGTTTGTGATTTTCATTAATGACTTGGATGAGGGAGTTGAAGGGTGGGTCAGTAAATTTGCAGACGATACGAAGATTGGTGGAGTTGTGGATAGTAAGGAGGGCTGTTGTCGGCTGCAAAGAGACATAGATAGGATGCAGAGCTGGGCTGAGAAGTGGCAGATGGAGTTTAACCCTGAAAAGTGTGAGGTTGTCCATTTTGGAAGGACAAATATGAATGCGGAATACAGGGTTAACGGTAGAGTTCTTGGCATTGTGGAGGAGCAGAGAGACCTTGGGGTCTATGTTCATACATCTTTGAAAGTTGCCACTCAAGTGGATAGAGCTGTTAAGAAGGCCTATGGTGTGCTTCCGTTCATTAACAGAGGGATTGAATTTAAGAGCCGTGAGGTGATGATGCAGCTGTACAAAACTTTGGTAAGGCCACATTTGGAGTACTGTGTACAGTTCTGGTCGCCTCATTTTAGGAAGGATGTGGAAGCTCTGGAAAAGGTGCAAAGAAGATTTACCAGGATGTTGCCTGGAATGGAGAGTAGGTCTTACGAGGAAACGTTGAGGGTGCTAGGCCTTTTCTCATTAGAGCGGAGAAGGATGAGGGGCGACTTGATAGAGGTTTATAAGATGATCAGGGGAATAGATAGAGTAGACAGTCAGAGACTTTTTCCCCAGGTGGAACACACCATTACAAGGGGACATAAATTTAAGGTGAAAGGTGGAAGATATAGGAGGGATATCAGAGGTAGGTTCTTTACCCAGAGAGTAGTGGGGGCATGGAATGCACTGCCTGTGGAAGTAGTTGAGTCGGAAACATTAGTGACCTTCAAGCAGCTGTTGGATAGGTACATGGATTACGGGAAAATGATATAGTGTAGATTTATTTGTTCTTAAGGGCAGCACGGTAGCATTGTGGATAGCACAATTGCTTCACAGATCCATGGTCCCAGGTTCGATTTCGGCTTGGGTCATTGTCTGTGCGGAGTCTGCACGTCCTCCCCGTGTCTGCGTGGGTTTCCTCCGGGTGCTCCGGTTTCCTCCCACAGTCCAAAGATGTGCGGGTTAGGTGAATTGGCCAATGATAAATTGCCCTTAATGTCCAAATTGCCCTTGGTGTTGGGTGGAGGTGTTGAGTTTGGGTAGGGTGCTCTTTCCAAGAGCTGGTGCAGACTCAGTGGGGCCGAATGGCCTCCTTCTGCACTGTAGATTCAATGATAATCTATGATTAATCTAGGACAAAGGTTCGGCACAACATCGTGGGCCGAAGGGCCTGTTCTGTGCTGTATTTTCTATGTTCTATGTTCTATGTTAACAGTGTTACAATCCCAGACCAGACACCAACAGTGACTGGTAGACTGGAGCGAAACCCCAATATTTTAGTTTTATTGTAAGAACGTGCAGAAAGAATGATTCGCCCAAGGAGTGATTGCATGAAGAAATAGGGCTTGGTTATTGTTAAAAACAAAACTTTATTATGACTACAATATTAAACATTGTTAACTTCAAACCCAAAATGAACAGCTTACAATTTACACCTTAAACGCTACTCCTCAATTTCCCATTGAACAAGAAGAAAAGAAAAATACAGGGCAGGATTCTCCGACCCCCCCGCCGGGTTTGTGAATCGCTGGGGGCGGCGTGAATCCCGCCCCCGTCAGCTGCCGAATTCTCCGGTGCCGGGGATTTGTCGGGGGCGGGAATCGCGCCACGCCAGTTGGGGGCCGTTGGCAGCGGCCACCCCGCCGATTCTCCGGCCCGCCCGTTTTCGGCCTGTCCCGCCGGCGTATGTTACGACAGGTATTTACCAGTGGGACCTGGCTCCGAGGGTGGCCTCCGGGGTACTCAGGGGGTGCGGGGGGGGTCTGGCCCGGGGGGTACCCCGATGGTGGCCTGGCTCGCGATCGGAGCCCACCGATCCGTGGGCGGGCCTGTGCCGTGGGGGCACTCTATTCCTCCGTGCCGGCTGGTGTAACAGTCCGCGATGGCCGACGCGGAGATGAACCCCCCCTGCGCATGTGCTGGGATGACGCCAACACACGCTGGCGCTCCCGCGCATGCGCCAACTCGCGCCGGCTGGCGGAGGCCCTTCGGCGCCCGTTGGCATGCGCCAAGCCCCTTCTGAGCCGGCCAGCAGGGCGCAAACCATTCCGGCGCCGGCCATTCTGCAGCTTCGGGGCGGCCCGATGCCGGAGTGGTTCACGCCACTCCTTCGCGCCAGAGTTGCCCGCCCCGCCGGTTTCCGAAGAATCCCGCCCACAGGTCTCAATCTATCTCACTGTGGGAAAATTGTGGATTCAGCATCAGGCTGATCAGAATTGAACTTCTCTCTCTCCACAAAACTGCCTCTCTCCACAGCTTTCTCCAAAGACTCTGCTTCTAGACCACAGCTTCTCAAAATGTCTCTCTGCATTCCTTGGCTCCATCCAGCAATGACCTCATCTCCCCAAACTGAAAAACACATAATCTCTGCAGGCTGCAAAGCACATTAACTCGCCAGGCACTTTCCCAGTCCATAGTCCATTAGCCTAGACTGAAAAACACATTCCTTGGTCAATTTCACTTTCTGGCAGCCAAAACACCCAGTCCCTGCAAAACGAAATTATTTTCTAAAAACATGACCATTGCAGTGAAACACATTCTATCCCCAAGGTTTTAACCCTTAAATTGCCCATTACCTGGAATCCAATATTTCTAACGTCTTCCAGTTGTCGCAGCAGGCTAAACCCGAATGAAGGGCAATTAAATCTGGAGGTATCAAACGGTTAATAGGAAGCTTGACGCCCTGGCAGATGATTGGTCAAATCGGATTGCTGCTGCATAAGACACATGAAAGGCAGTTGTGCTGAGTGCAAGGACTCTGCCTATATCACACAGGCACCGGAAATCTTACTTCATGGCCAGGACATTCCGCTCACGTTGGGCAAGTTCAGCGACGGGAGCAGGAAATCTACCGAGAACTGCAAAATTGTGTCTTATGTCCACTACCCCTGTCAGTGACATTTAAAGTTGGAAACATCATTTGAATATACACTAACATATAATTATCAGGCTCTACACTGGAGTCATCCTCCCCCATCAGAAAATCCATCCACGTTGGTGTAACAGCAGAACGGCGTGAATCACAACTGGTCTCCCAAGGCATATCTAGTGAGTGGATCGCCTAGGGGAGCTGTTAGGAAAATAAAAACAGTTTTAGGGGATTTATATTTGTAATGGTAAACATTAGAAATAAGGTATTATTTTAAGTGGTTTTTTTTTAATGTTCCTGTGCCTGGACGGGTAAAATCCTTATGTACCACTTGGAAATTCAAATTATATTGAGGTCGATAACAACAAACAAGAGTAAGGATGTGACCTTCTTGAGAGACAGAAAACATTGACCTTCGATGGCGAGAACACTTCGAAGATCTTTGAAGCCATGATATAACCATAGATGGGGATTTGTTTGAGGGAATTCCCCCAACTCCCCATCCCAAATGATCTTGGACTCCCATCAAGAGTGGTCAAAGTTGAAGCAGTCATTAAACACATTAGAATGGAAAAGCTGTGAAAGTGGATGGGATTCCAATGGATTTTCAAACTTGGAGGAGAAGAGATCACCCATCATCTCCATCAGCTGTTGCTGAAAATCTGAGACAGAAAAATTCCCGCCAACCTCAGGGATGACATCATCGCCATCATCTTCAAGAAAGGAGACAAAGCGGACTTTGGGAATTAACGAGGAATCTCTCTGCTCTCCATCGCCGGGAAGATTTTCGCTCAAGTCCACGCTAGACGCCTTCTCCCAGTCTATGAAGAAATCCTTTCGGAAAGCCAGTCTGGCTTTGGACCAAACCGTGGAACAGCATACATGACAAACGTTAGGAGCAGCATCAACCACTCTACATGGCCTTCATCGATCTGACCAAGGTTTTTGACTCAGTCAATTGAGAAGTGCTATAGAAGTTCCTTTCAAAAGCCGGCTGTCCAAAGAAATTCATCAACATTCTCCAACTCCACCACGATAAGGTGTCGGCGACGGTCCTCACCAATGGAAATAAGACAGAAACCTTCACAGTCAAACAGTGATGTGTCAACAACCCTTTTTCTCTGCCTTCATCGCTACCATCCTTCACCTTGTCGAGAGCAAGCTTTCCAGTGGAATAGATATCATCTACAGGATGGAAGGAAAACTTTTCAACCTCAACCGATTGAAATCCAAGAAGAAAATGAGACCGACATCACTCATGGAGCTTCAGTATCCAATGATATCACCATCTCCACTCTAGCAAAAGAAAATCTCCAAGCCATGCTTGACACCTTCATAGAAGCGTATCAAAGACTCAGTCTCAGCCTCAACCTCAAGAAGACTCCAGTCCATTAGCAGCCCATCCCAAAGCAAAATCCGGTCTCCCTCCATCAAGATCAATGGAGAAATGCTCCCAAACGTGGAACATTTCCCATACCTGGGGAGCGACCTCTTCTCTAGGGCTTATATTGATGCGGAGATCCAACAACATTTCCAATCCGTGAGCACCTCCTTTGGACCAAAAGCATGCGAGTCTGTGACAATCATGGTGTCTGCGCTGATACCAGGTTCCTTGTGTAAAAATCTTCTATACAGCTCAGAAACCAGGACAATGTACAGACACCACCTCAAGCACCAGGGGCTGGATTCTCCGCCCCGCCGCGCCACATTTCAGGTTCATCCTGGCATCGGGATACTCCGTTACTCCGGCCGGTCAATGGGGTTTCCCATTGTGAGGCAGCCCCATGCTGTCGGGAAACCCCCCAGGCTGCCGGCTAAACGGAGTACCCCCCCGACGGAGAATCCAGACCCAGGTGTAGTACCACCAGCACTGTCTGAGACACATTTTCTGCATCAGCTGGGAGGACAGGCATACGAGCATCAGTGTCCTTGAATGAGCCAAAAACACCAGCATCGAGGCCATGATCATCCAAAACCACCTCCGCTGTGCCAGCCATGTGCTTAGGTTGTCAGAGTCCCAACTTTCAAAGCAAATATTCTTTGCTCAGTTAAAGGTAGGCTTCCCAACAAGAGGAGGACAAGGGAAGGACTTCACAGACAGCCTGAAGGCTTACCTCAAGAAATGCAACATCAATGTCAATACCTCGGAGACCCTGGGCGTCATTCTCCGACCCCCCGCCGGGTCGGAGAATGGCCGTAGGCCGCCGTGAATCCCGCACCCGCCCCCGCCGAAGTCTCCGGTACCGGAGATTGGGCAGGGGCGGAAATCGGGCCGCGCCGGTTGGCGGGACCCCCCGCTGGATTCTCCGGCCCGGATGGGCTGAAGTCCCGCCCAGAAATTGCCTGTCCCGCCGGCGTAAATCAAACCTGGTATTTACCGGCGGGACTAGGCGGCGTGGGCGGGCTCCGGGGTCCTGGGGGGGGCGCGGGGTGATCTGACCCCGGGGGGTGCCCCCACGGTGGCCTGGCCCGCGATCGGGGCCCACCGATCCGCGGGCGGGCCTGTGCCGTGGGGGCACTCTTTCCCTTCCGCCTCCGCCACGGCCTCCACCATGGCGGAGGCGGAAGAGACTCTCCCCACTGCGCATGCGCGGGAAACTGACAGCGGCCGCTGACGCTCCCGCGCATGCGCCGGGAAACTGTCAGCGGCCGCTGACGCTCCCGCGCATGCGCCGCATTTCCGCGCCAGCTGGCGGGGCAACAAACGCCATTTCCACCAGCTGGCGGGGCTGAAATCCCTCCAGCATTCCGCACCTTTGGGCCGGTGCGATGCCCGTCTGATTGGCGCCGTGTTTGGCGCCAGTCGGCGGACATCGCGCCGTTGTGGGAGAATTTCGCCCCTGATGTCAGAAGAGGCCCACTTGGAGGAACCTCCTGATTGAAGGGACACAAGAGGAGGCCTGGAAAAGGAGCCTGCGAAAGGAATACCAAGGGTCCAGAGTCCAAGGACTGATTCCACCTCCTTGAAACACAGTGCAAAGTGTACGGTCAAATATGTGGCTCTAGGATCGGACTGATCAGTCATGCAAGGACTGACAGAACCCATGACCAGTAATAGGGAGTTTCTTGGGTGGATAATCATACTTGTTAGAGAGTGATTGCCGAAGAAGAAGAATTATTAATGGAGGATCCACTCGCAGTCTCTTCATGTACCCCGTGGAATTCCAATTATATTGAGGTCTAAAAACTGTTAAACTTGTCTCTCCCTCTGGTGTGAATTGAGTTCACAAACTCTACCTGTATAAAATAGGCACTGAAAGTTTTGCTCTATGCTTGCTCCTCTTTCAAGATGATTGCAACTAAATGCATGACCTTGCCCTGCAAAGGGACATTGCTAGGGATTAGGTGGAGAAATGAACTTTTATTAACCAGTTGCAGAAGAAGACCTTAGCCATGACCTGTCTTATGGAAGCTTCTGTAAATGTGGTAAATGCATGCCCGTTGTTTGTTAGTCAACTTTTAAAAGCCCAGTACATTTTTTCTCTATTTGCTCCCAAGAGCAGGTATTTGAATCAGTAATTCTCAACATCAAATCAATTGCCAAATGCGATAAATTGGACACATTGTCAGTCAATGTGATTTTATATGTGAAAGTGCTGTGGCCTTTGTTCTATGACTTTCATTCTGAAACCAATAATGGGCCCTATGCATCGCAAATTGAACCTTTACCATCTGAAAATCGTTTTTTCCTGTCAGTGACGTTTGAAACAAATAACCCATGTGGTGATATGCATCACGGTAAATACACAAGAGGTTAATGTAAATACACTAAGACTAAGTAAACACTAGAGGGAGCACCAGAGACATCATGACGTGCAGACATACAGCTAATGAACACATAGAATCGGACACGACCAATGGGCAGTCAAGACACCCAGAGGTGACACTACAACAAGGGGGCAGCCCATATAATAGGGCACACATGAGCTTTCTCTTTCCACAGGTGACACTCAGAGAGAAGGACAGGGGCAGATCAGAAGCATCACACCCACCGCATGGCTTAGAGCAGACTGGTTAGTTAGACTGAGTTACTATAGCAAGATTAGCAGGAGAGTCGAACTCAAGTAGGAGAATTGTTAACTGTTCAATAAATGTGTTAAACCTATCTCCAAGTCTGAACCTTCCTTTGTCAGAGCATACATCAAGGAAGCAGCTTATGCTACATGAAGAAGCATAACACAACATGGTTCCAGGAGTGCCTGTTGAATCTATATAGTTAAACTCAACATATCCGCGACAACCAGCAACAGCACCCAGGCAAGATGATTGAGATTCTGGTTCCACAGCAGCTCAGGTACCACGGCAATCTCAGTGCAAATTGGCGTGTATTCAGGCAGAGATTTGAGATTTACCTGGTAGCGTCCGACATAGATGGCGTGGCGGATGCAGAGAAAATAAAGCTTCTGCTCACCATTGCTGGTGAAAGTGCAGCAGAAATCTTCAAAACCTTCAAGTACTCCAAAGAGCAAGATAAGAGAGACTTCCAGACAGTCCTGGACAAGTTTGAAGAATACTGCGAGGAAAACACACAAGAGGTCGGTAAAAGAGGCGCCAATACTCACCACGAGGCGAAGGTAGGCCTGCAACAGCAGCAAACCGCGATTTTGATTGGCAGCCATCTTGCGGAAGGAGGTGCACATGCGCAGTTCCCCAAAAGACGCGAATTGGCAGAACGGTGTTCGGCGCATGCGTGAGAAGCCACGCATGCGCAGTTGCGAAAAAGGCGCAACGTAAAGGAAAAGCGATCTGCACATGCGCAATCCATTCCTACGCTCTACGTCATGACGTCAGAGGCCCAGACCTCTGCTATATTAAAGGGTAAATACCCGAAAATAGGGGGGGAAAATCTTTAAGCCGTAAAACATAATTCTTTCACCTGGAACAACAGCACAATGCCTGAAGCTGAAAGTACTCCTGCAGCACCCTGCACCAAGCAGTTAGCACCGCCCAAAGAAATGATTTGGTCCTTGAAGAGTACGACTCAGACGTTGATTTCTTCTTTGGACATCGCGAGCACAATGACAGCTCCGACACAGAAAGTGATGATATGGTCCTTGAAGACTACGACTCAGACGATGATTTCATCATTGGACGTGGTGACCTCAGTACCAAATCCGAACCGCAATGAGATGTGTTGTACAGTGAAGAATCCAACACAGACATGGACGAGTTCTTCGGGTTTGAGGATCCTCAGCCCAGCACAGCCGACATCCTAACCCAGAAGTACAGGATTCTGCTGCGGCCTGACGCCAAGAGACAGAGAGAGGTACAATCCCACAGAGAGCAACCTGACGCCACACAGAGAGTGGTCCATGCACCACGAAGAGTCCCCGACTCCACACAGAGAGTAGTCCACGCACCACCGAGTGTCCCCGACTCCACACAGAAAGCGATGACAGACTCCACAGCGGGACCACTGCACGTCTCCACACAGGGAACGATGCCAGACTCCACAAAGAGACCGGTACAAGCCTCCACAGCGAGCTCATTGACAGACTCCACAATGGAAGCAACGCAAGACTCCAGAGCACAGTCCTTGCATGAACAAGACCATGAAGGTCTAGCAACCTTATCTGAGCAACCAGCAGCAGACGATGCAAGTTTGCCACGCTCAAGTGCACTGCCAGACGACTATGACAGTCTACCATGCTCAAGTGCACAACAAAAAGACTAGGACCAGTCTACCCAGATTATTTGAGCCACCAGAAGAAGACTCTGATAGTCTACCCAGCTCATCTAACCGACAAGAAGACACTGAAGGTCTACCCACTGTATGTGCGACAAGTGACAAAGACTTCACAATTCCCATACAAGATGTGCGACATCTCAGCGAGACTGACAGATATCAGCTAGTATGTACAGAGGCACTCGACGATCAAAGTGAGGTTACTAGTGACTCCAATGCCACCACGTTAATCTAAACCCCATCTACTCGAGCCTCTTTGTTTTCACAAGAAAATGCATTCCTGTCCGTTTTGACTCCGGACGGGGAGCATCCAGACACCTCAGATGATTCAAGTGAACCTGAAATGACTCTGGACGGGGAGTGTCAAGAAACCAAAGCTGATTCACGTGAACCAGAAAGGACTCCAGACGGGGAGCATCGACAAGCCAAAGATGATTACAGTGAACCGAACATGGCTCCAGACGGGGAGCGCCGAGGAATCAGAGACGGCATGCTCAATGAAACAGCAGATGCCACAAAGGACACTGACACAAGTAACTTTGTGAAGGGCCCGAATTCTCCACTCGGTGTGGTCATTGAGCGCAACAAACACAACAAAACCTACGAATACAATGACAAAGACAACAGCAAGAAGCGTACCAAAGGCGCCAACGTCAACAACAAGCACGACAAAAACAACAACACTGGAACAACAACTGGTATGACATGGTACAACTCTGCAAATGCAGGACAATGTGACAACACAGCTCCTAACACTGGCAAGAGTACAGCCATACCATGGCATGACAGCAAATCTCACCGATTCAAGTTTGCTCCACTGCAAACTAGCAAACCAGCTTTCAAGGCAGGTGACATGCTGCATCAATATCGCAATCACAATAAACAGTCCAGGCCGGACGACACAGATTACATACTGCATCGCTACCACAAGCATAGAAAAAAAAGAGTCCACATCAGACAACAAAGTGATTTGACCACTTCTTGGTTCCTTAAGCACAGGGACACTGACGTGCGTTCACAAGGAAATGACAACATCAACATCGACACTTCAATAACAAAACAAGAAAGCCACTCGACCATATAAATTTATGAACTTTGGACTCATACATATTATTTGGTATGTATAATCATCGCTACCATCATGATTTGTACATGTCATCACTTATCTACCTATTTTCTTCAACACTGTACAGAAAATATGTAACATGAAAAAAAGGGGGATGTGGTGATATGCATCACTGTAAATACACAAGGGGTTAATGTAAATACACTAAGACTAAGTAAACACTAGAGGGAGCACCAGAGACATCATGACATGCAGACATACAGCTAATGAACACATAGAATAGGACATGACCAATGGACAGTCAAGACACCCAGAGGTGACACTACCACAAGGGGGGCAACCTATATAAAAGGATAGGGCACACATGCTCTTTCTCTTTCCACAGGTGACACTCAGAGAGAAGGACGGGGCAGATCAGAAGCATCACACCCACCGCATGGCTTAGAGCAGACTGGTTAGTTAGACTGAGTTACTATAGCAAGATTAGCAGGAGAGTCGAACTCAAGTAGGAGAATTGTTAACTGTTCAATAAATGTGTTAAACCTATCTCCAAGTCTGAACCTTCCTTTGTCAGAGCATACATCAAGGAAGCAGCTTATGCTACAAGAAGAAGCATAACACAACAACCCACTCCCCAGGACTTGAACACATAATTAAGGCTGAAACTCCAATATTGTAATGTTGGGGTGCTATATTGTCAGAGCTGCTGTCCTTCAGAGGGGACATTAAACCATTCCAGTGGTACAGGATGACATTTAAAAATCCCATGGCACTAGTCGGAGGGGTGAAATCTCCAGGGCTCATAGCCCGCATTAACAACACCAAAAAGCACATTGATCACTTATTAATCTCATTGTTATTTATTGGTTAACGTGCTGCACAAAACTGTCTGTCACATTTCTCTGTATAACAATTGCACACCAAACAACTGACACAATGTGAAGTACCTACGGATAAACGGGGCTGGTTTAGCACAGTGGGCTAAATAGCTGGCTTGCAATGCAGAACAGTGCCAGCCGCGCAGGTTCAATTCCCTTACCAGCCTCCCCGAACAGGCGCCTGAATGTGGCGACTAGGGGCTTTTCACAGTAACTTCATTGAAGCCTACTTGTGACAATAAGCGATTATTATAATTTTGTGTGACTTAGAGATGCCACATAAATAAAAGTCTCTTTCTTTGCATCTAACTGGGATGCCATCTTTTTAAAATGAATAGTAAGGTTGTATTTTGATATCCATTGACTTATGAATATTTGACTTGTATTTATTTGTGCATAACATATATACTGGCTTCTTACAATAAGTAACGGATATTCTATAAAGAAAAGAGCATGGTACCCTGTAATAATGCATATATTATTTGGCGACTAAAGTGCAGCTATGTGGAACATTGTAAAATATTTAGTCCACAAAGTATAATTACTTGGCCTTCCTGAGTCAATTAGAGGGAGATTTATTTTCAGAAAGGTTTAGCGAGCAGTCGGTCTGACTTTATTCTTGGGGCCAGTTAGAACCTATTTTCTGATGAAGGAAATGTTTCCCAGTGCAGTTCTCTTTTTCTTAACTATGGTTTAAAATTTGGATGTGCAATGGTGTGGCACCTAAATTGTGAAATGTATTATTTATGGATAAGTTGGATGGTAGGAGTTTATAAGGGAAAGAATTGCACCATTAGATACCCAATGTATTATTATACTTGGTGATTTTAACTTGTGTAAGTGAATAGGTTCTTACTCACTTACACGAGTTAAAATTGTGTCTCATGTTCCTTTTAAGGCTACTTTTGGCTATTTATTATTATTATTTTTTTTAAATTTAGAGTACCCAATTCATTTTTTCCAATTAAGGGGCAATTTAGCGTGGCCAATCCACCTACCCTGCACATCTTTGGGTTGTGGGGGCAAAACCCACGCAAACATGGGGAGAATGTGCAAACTCCACACGGATAGTGACCCAGAGCCGAGATCGAACCTGGGACCTCAGCGCCGTAGGGCAGCAGTGCTATCCACTGTGCTACCATGCTGCCCTTGGCTATTTATTATTAAACAATCAGAGGCTTATGTCATTTAGGAGGTTAACCATTGTTTGGTTGGAGGACTTTACAAATCGGAAGGCGCTTGTAAGTTCAATGTGGGAGGTTAGAAGTGCTTCCATATGGGAGGTTATAAGTGGAGATCAGAAGCACCCAAGAACTAAAATTGCTTTGCATTTATTTTTCAAAAATGTAACATCGAGAGTATAAAATCTCCTGCATGCTGGTATATTACTTTAAAAATGACCCTTCTGTGGGGCTGTACACAGTAGTCAGACAATATCCTGTTTTGTAAGAGCAGAGGTTATATAGCACAATATGCACGATATATTGTTAGACTATTGAAGTGAATCTTTGTTGTTCAATGACATAAATTCTAACTACGGTTGAATGGAAATTAGGGCACGATTTAATCTGAAAAAACAGAGTCCATTCTGGGTGGGATTAGTGGGTTGTTCCCAACATTACCCTGCTATCTGATGCCACGTTTTTGCTATTTTGGCCTCCTCTATAATCCCCCCCTCTCCCCGATGTTATGTTTGTGTAGTATGATAATAAATGAATCAATATATGACAGAACATCTAGTTCAAGACTAGTTATTTAATGTTGAATAAACTGTGGGTAAACTAAACTATTGCTTACCAAACTGTGGATCTTTTAACCATGCTACTGACATTGATTGGAAACAAAGGTTTAAGACTCCTGGTTGTTCTATCGTAGTATGCCATCTGTTTTTGCTTCTGAGATTCCAGCTTACGTCTTAACTTTTCGTTTTGCCTTGTCTTTGTGTGGAATGGCAATGTGGTATGTAGCTTGCGATTCATCAGTAACTCTGCATGTGACAAATCACAACTTAAAGGTGAAATTCTATAACTCATTAGAGCTAGATACTGTTTTGCTGTCCATAGCCTTTTTAAACAGCGTTCTGCGTTCAAAATCATATTGCATTGCAAACTCTTGCCACTCTTTGCAATTAAAACATGGACCATTATCACTCACCGCAGTTTTAGGTATGCCATGTCTTGCAAACATCGATTTTGTATGCATTATCACACCACTTGCCGAGGAGCTTGACAGAGGGGCTATTTCTGGAAAATTTGAATAATAGTCAACGACTATCTGATATTCCTTGCCTTGAGGTAGAATAAATCCATTCCAAATTTTTGCCATAGAGCTGATGGTATTTCAGCTATGTTCATTGGTCCTTTCGTTTGCCAGTGCTGATACTTTTAACACGTTTCACATTTCTCTATCATATCTTGTATATCCTTGTTTATACCAAGCCAATGCACAGTATCTCTGGCTTTCCGTTTGCACTTCTCAATCCTGAGGTGACCCTCATGAATCCATTTTAGAAAATCGCTGCGTAGAGACTGCGGAATCACAATTCATTCTTGCTTTATAGTAGCCCATTTACTACACTTAGCTCAGATCTGATTTCATGATATTTTATGTATGACCCTTTAGGCCAACCATCCTAGGATTCTCTGGGAGGCCAGGGAAGAGATTGCTGGACCTTTGGCTTTGGTATGGCTACAGGAATAGTGCCAGAGGACTGGAGGACAGCAAATGTGGTCCCTTTGTTCAAAAAGGGGAGCAGAGACAACCCCGGCAACTATAGACCGGTGAGCCTCACGTCTGTAGTGGGTAAAGTCTGGGAGGGGATTATAAGAGACAAGATTTATAATCATCTAGAGAGGAATAATATGATCAGGGATGGTCAGCATGGCTTTGTGAAGGGTAGGTCATGCCTCACAAACCTTATTGAGTTCTTTGAGAAGGTGACTGAACAGGTAGATGAGGGTAGAGCAGTTGATGTGGTGTATATGGATTTCAGCAAAGCGTTTGATAAGGTTCCCCACGGTAGGCTATTGCAGAAAATACGGAGGCTGGGGATTGAGGGTGATTTAGAGATGTGGATCAGAAATTGGCTAGCTGAAAGAAGACAGAGGGTGGTGGTTGATGGGAAATGTTCAGAATGGAGTACAGTCACAAGTGGAGTACCACAAGGATCTGTTCTGGGGCCGTTGCTGTTTGTCATTTTTATCAATGACCTAGAGGAAGGCGCAGAAGGGTGGGTGAGTAAATTTGCAGACGATACTAAAGTCGGTGGTGTTGTCGATAGTGTGGAAGGATGTAGCAGGTTACAGAGGGATATAGGTAAGCTGCAGAGCTGGGCTGAGAGGTGGCAAATGGAGTTTAATGTAGAGAAGTGTGAGGTGATTCACTTTGGAAGGAATAACAGGAATGCGGAATATTTGGCTAATGGTAAAGTTCTTGAAAGTGTGGATGAGCAGAGGGATCTAGGTGTCCATGTACATAGATCCCTGAAAGTTGCCACCCAGGTTGATAGGGTTGTGAAGAAGGCCTATGGAGTGTTGGCCTTTATTGGTAGAGGGATTGAGTTCCGGAGTCGGGAGGTCATGTTGCAGCTGTACAGAACTCTGGTACGGCCGCATTTGGAGTATTGCGTACAGTTCTGGTCACCGCATTATAGGAAGGACGTGGAGGCTTTGGAGCGGGTGCAGAGGAGATTTACCAGGATGTTGCCTGGTATGGAGGGAAAATCTTATGAGGAAAGGCTGATGGACTTGAGGTTGTTTTCGTTGGAGAGAAGAAGGTTAAGAGGAGACTTAATAGAGGCATACAAAATGATCAGGGGGTTGGATAGGGTGGACAGTGAGAGCCTTCTCCCGTGGATGGAAATGGCTGGCACGAGGGGACATAACTTTAAACTGAGGGGTAATAGATATAGGACAGAGGTCAGAGGTAGGTTCTTGTGGTTCCGTGGAATGCCCTACCTGCTACAGTAGTGAACTCGCCAACATTGAGGGCATTTAAAAGTTTATTGGATAAACATATGGATGATAATGGCATAGTGTAGGTTAGATGGCTTTTGTTTCGGTGCAACATTGTGGGCCGAAGGGCCTGTACTGCGCTGTATTGTTCTATGTTCTATGTTCATTGTTAAGGTTTTGTATTACCATCTGCAACACCACCTTTTGCTGTCTCTTCGACAATTCGTTTTGATTTTGCATCTGATACTGGCAGTGCATCAGTGATCATGTCTATGTGAGTCTGTACTACTTCTCCAGTAGAGCTGCCATTCGGTGCTGTTGGAGCTCTGGATAACGCATCTGCTCCCTCTATATGTTTCCAGGCATGTATAGCAGCTCAAAGTCATATCTTTGAAACTTCCTCATGAGACGCTGCACGCTTGGAGATATTTAGTTGAGATTCTTTTTAATGATTGCAACCATTGGTCGATGATCCGTCTCAACGGTAAATGTGGGTAGGCCTGGCACCTTGGTACTGCCAACTTGGCACCCTGGCAATGCTCCAGCCAGTCTGGCAGTGCCACCTGGGCACTGCCTATATGGCACCGTCAGGGTGCCAGGCTGGCAATGTCAAGGTGCCCGGATGGCATCAGCAATGCCAAGATGCCATCCAGCCCAGAGGCCGACCACCCAGGGGCCACTGATTGCCTGGGAGAACCCCATAAGTGCTATTCCACCGGGCCCCATTCTTGGGGACCAGTGCTAAACAGCATCCGGCTGGGGTCTCATCGGCGAAGCCCGTAGATGCCAGGTGACCGTTCAATCTGGAGTAGGCATAGTTATGTGAGCTTTCAAGCTCACTTAAGTATGCAGTTCTGGGGCGCCATTGTCGTGCAGTGGTGAGCACTGCTGCCAAGGTACCGGGTTCATTCCCGGCCCCGGGTCACTGTCTGTGTGGAGTTTGCACATTTGCCCCGTATCTGCGTGGGTCTCACTCCCACAACCCAAGGATGTGCAGGGTAGGTGGATTGGCCACCCTAAATTGCTCCTTAATTGAAAAAAAGAATTGGGTACTCTAAATTTTAAAAAAACACTATGCAACCACTGTTGGCGGGATCCATATCGTGCTGTCTCGTGAGAACTGGTTAGATTTCGCAAGGCATAACGACTGTCGGGAATCCCGGGAGAGGGCTCATCTGGGATCTACTGGGCACATCCCATTTCGATTCTGGCGGAATGTGACAGTAAGTCACGCCCATAGCCTCTGACTAGCAGAGTTTAATTGTTTGATGAGGGGACCATGCAGGTTGAGATCACTCACAATTGACTTCCTCTCCAAGCTGCAGTATGAAATGTTAGACTTTGGTTTTTTACCAAATCTGTTGTAAAGAGTTATTTTTAAAAGTTGTAAATATTCTAACCCCTGCGCCGATAAATAATTTTCTCTTGGCAGGGGGGAGGGGGGGAATCTTATTTTTTTAAATGATTGCCATTCTTTCACCTGGAAAGGATTTTGGGAAGAAATTAACATTTATGGCAATTATTCTAATATATTAGCCTAGAATTAGTTTCCCTAATTATATGACAAAAAAGTGTGATGTGAGCGTGACAGGTGAAAGCAAATGTGGGCATGGCTAAATCTTTGGGAGATAATCTCCAATGAATTCACATTTGAGGAATTGAGGTAAAGTGCAATCAAGACATAATGTAGACTTTAGGTCCGATGAAATCAGAGAGTGCAGGGAGAGAGCAGATGGAATAAAGCAGGCAGTTGGTGGAGATGAGAGGTGTGTTGCAGTAGAGAGAATGGTGATTATGCAGGTAGGAATTAAATACAACTGATTTTGAAAAAAATATTTGTGAATCCAGTGGCAGTTAGAAATTTCTCAGATTTTATGGCTCTTCTTTTCAATATTACCACCATCTTAACATTATTAGATATTCAAGAATGATCGTACATTTTGATAAAAATTGCTGTTGCCATATACTCATATCGTGAAGGCGAAAATAAATGCTCCATGAAACAGTATTATTGAATGGATGGTTGCAGAGTGTATTGGGAAGATAAGAGAAAATTGCTCAGCAAGTGGATAGTGATCGGGCAACAGGCTGAATCAGGTTGGATGGGCCTGAACATCTTTGAAATTGGGAATAGGTGAAGGCAACATAGGGGATTAAGACTTAGACAGAGCCCTGGCTGGCCTCGTTGGACACACAGATTAGAAATGGTTCACCCAGGCCTGTGTTCAGGCAGCCTGGCTGAAATGTAGACAATCTTATCTAGGCATAGCAAAACAAAGCCCTACAATCAAGAAAATATAATTACTGAAAGACTTAAAGGAAAATATAGACAGAACAGATTAGAGGGCAGTGGTATTTATATGTGTCTATGGAGGGAAACTGCACATCTGGTTTTGGCCTCATGATCTCTAGACTCTGAAGTAAGTTTCATTTAGTGTTAGAGGTAGAGATGCAGACATGATTAGGGTCCATGGCAACTCATAATTGCTTCCTTGATAATGGCAAATCCTATAAGTGCTATTTACAGATATGAAAGAAATGTAATCTGTTAAGAAGTAGAGTTATTTTAATTTTGGGTGAAAATGTAAAACTGCTGGTAACGATTCAACAGCCCATTATGAACTCACTTGAATGTTTTGCACTATTACTCCAAATGAAAATCACACACCAGGAGATTTTTCACAGACGTACCAAGCTTAATGTTTGTAGATAATGCTGAGAATTTTATTTCTGCAATTGTAATATCAATTTTTTAATTCTTTGTAGGATCTTTGGAAGTGATGAACAAGACCAGAAGGATCATGGAGCAAGGAGGGGCCCACTTCACAAATGCATTCGTGACAACACCCATGTGCTGCCCTTCAAGATCTTCTATGTTGACAGGGAAATATGTCCACAACCACAATACCTACACAAACAATGAGAACTGCTCATCTTCCTCCTGGCAGGCCACACACGAACAGCGGACATTTGCTGTGTATCTGAACGGCACTGGTTATAGGACAGGTATGCTATTGAAGGAAATTGCAACTCCTTTATGGTGTTCATGATAAATCTTAAAAGATAATGAGCGGGATTCTCCTGTCTAGGGACTAAGTCCACACGCCACCAGGAAAGCCGGCGCGAATCATTCCGGTGTCAACAGCCCCCAAAAGTGAGGAATTCTCCGCACTTCTGGGGGCTAGGTGGATGACGGAGAGGTTGGCGTGTGTCAGACGGCGCCGAAGGGACTGCGCGAGTTAGCGCATGTGCCGAAGGTCCGGCGTGATCTCGCGCATGCGCGGAACCGCCGGCGTGGTTCCGCGCATGCGCAGACCGGCTGCGTATTCTGGCGCATGTGCAGGGGGTGTCTTCTCTACGCCGGCCATGGCGGAGCCCTACAGGGGCCGGCGCAAATGGAAGGAGTGCCTCCATGGCACAGGCCCGCCCGCAGATTCGGTGGGTCCCGATCGCAGGCCAGGCCACCGTGAGGACGCCCCCGCACGGGGTCGGATCCCCCTGCGTTCCCCCGAGGACTGCACCAGCCGACTTGCCTGTCAGGTCCCGCCGTGTGGGACCATGTCTAATCCACGCCGGCAGGACTGACCAAAAACGGACGGCTGCTCGGCCCATCGGGGCCCAGAGAATTGCTGAGGGGGGCGCTGCCAATGGCCCCTGACTGGCGTGGCGTGAACCCCGCCCCCGCCCGAAAACTGGCACCGGAGAATACGGCAGCCGGCGTTGGGGCGGGATTCGTGCCGCCCCCCCGGGGATTCTCCGGCCCGGCGGGGTTTCGGAGAATCCCACTGAATGTTTATGGGGAATAAAAGCCCTCTTCTCAATTGAACAAAAGCACAATGATAGTGAAATATTTCAGCTCTGCAGACACTTCAATGGAAGAACCAAAGAGTAGAGTAATGTAAACAGCATTTATGGAATACAAGTTGATGGTGACTATCTAATGACTGTTCGGAAATTAATAATTCCAATGAATGAAAATATCAAAAGCATCTTAGAAGACATCTGAGTTTTCTCACCTTTTTTACAATCGGTAAATAAATGTAAATGGACTGCTCTACTGGTACAGCTGTAATTTACTAAATAACCTTGTATAATGTAACTTTTATGATACAGCTAAAGTCTTGTGTAAAGCCATGAACTTTATGAACGTCTTTATATAAAGTTAAGCTACTTTAGATTGTTGTGTCCTATAGAACTAATTATAAGTAGCATGTGATGAACCAGATGATGTCAAAGTCTTTAGAAACTACAGTTTCAAGGCTCGTAAAGTCCCGGCACCTGTTACAGAAACAGGGGGCGTCATTCTCCGACCCCCCGCCGGGTCGGAGAATGGCCGTTGGCCGCCGTGAATCCCGCCCCCGCCCCAGCCGAAGTCTCCGGTACCGGAGATTGGGTGGGGGCGGGAATCGGCCGCGCTGGTTGGCGGGACCCCCCGCTGGATTCTCCGGCCCGGATGGGCCGAAGTCCCGCCCAGGAATTGCCTGTCCCGCCGGCGTAAATCAAACCTGGTATTTACCGGCGGGACCAGGCGGCGTGGGCGGGCTCCGGGGTCCTGGGGGGGGGCGCGGGGCGATCTGACCCCGGGGGTGCCCCCACGGTGGCCTGGCCCACGATCGGGGCCCACCGATCCGCGGGCGGGCCTGTGCCGTGGAGGCACTCTTTCCCTTCCGCCTCCGCTACGGCCTCCACCATGGCGGAGGCGGAAGAGACTCTCCCCACTGCGCATGCGCGGGAAACTGACAGCGGCCGCCGACGCTCCCGCGCATGCGCCTCATTTCCGCGCCAGCTGGCGGGGCAACAAACGCCATTTCCGCCAGCTGGCGGGGCGGAAATCCCTCCAGCGCCGGCCTAGCCCCCCAATGTTGGGGCTAGGCCCCCAAAGATGCGGAGCATTCCGCACCTTTGGGCCGGCGCGATGCCCGTCTGATTGGCGCTGTCTTTGGCGCCAGTCGGCGGACATCCCGCCGTTGGGGGAGAATTTCGCCCCATGGAGTGTGATTAAACTGGAACAAAATCTACTATGTCCGGTATTGGGCGTGTTTAGCAGGGTATTTCTTGGCGGTTGCAGCATGGAGAAACATATTGCTATTTAACGGCGCTTTGCCCTTTTTTGGCTCCGGGGAGCTTTTCTCCGCTGAGGCCGCACTAGAGTAATTTCTTGCTCACTTCAACAGGAAAGGCTTCTCATAGATCAGGGCGCCATTTTGTCTGGCTGCCCCGATCTATTTACCCTACCTGTGCTTTCGACCCCCCTTTCCAACCTCTAGGAGCACCCCGGGAACACTCCCTCCACCTGATAAGGCCCCCCGGGCCCAATCCCTGGCAGTGCCAATCTGGCACCCAGGCACCCTGACTCTGCCACCTTGGCAGTGCCCCTGGAAGCCTGGCGATGCTGCCCAGACACCCTGCCAGTGCCAGACTGGCACTTCCAGGTTGTCCTGGTGGCACTGCCACGGTGCCAGGCTGGCAGTGCCAAGGTGCCCGGTTGCCAGTTCCAGAGTGCCACCCTGCTCTGTCCCTGACCACAACGGGGTCTCTAATGGCCTGGGAGCACCCCCCCCGGGAACCCCCCCCCTCGGGAACCCCCCCCCCCTCCCCCCAGGCCCTCCCCCCAGGCACACTGGGAGAGTCCCACGAATGCAGATTTAAATGAGCCTAATAGATCATTTAAATATTTGGATCTGGATTACGCCCAGTGAGGGTGAGATCCAGATCAGACGTCTCGTGAGACACCGTTAAAACTGGTGTGATTTTGTGAGCGTCGTGAATTTCACGAGAGGCCTCTTGCGTGATTCAACGGCCTCGTCCTGACACCAAATTGGGTGCGGCTTAATCAGCCCCCTGGAGTCTGGACTTTGAGTTTTGGGTATGTGCACTAACAATAGGAGATAGGAATTTTGCAGATGGTTTCATCGCAGTATGTCCATTCTAGAGAGGGCACCTCCACCCAAGGTCATTTAATTATAGACTTTCCAGAGACTTGAGGTAATTCTGCCTCTGTGAAGATATTATGAAAGTCACCCAGCTCCCAGCAGCCATCGTAACAGCTTGCTGTTTTGTCCTTCTCCAAATTAGTTTGTGAATGTTTGCAAGTAACTACATAAAGCCATTTTATTTAAAAGAATGGCTTCGTAACACATCAACAGGCCAATTCATTAGGTTCATTGGCGGCCTGCCTTCAGTCAGTGGCTGACCAAGTCACTACCATTCCTACTGTTGGTAATATCCCATGGTAGCAGGAACATATTGGGCTTGGCTCCCGATGCCATTTTACCACCCTTTCCGCCTCGCAGTCTGTCACCAAAAGGCTGGTAAAATTCAAACCATTGGGCCCTGCGCGGTACATCTTCATGAGTTTTGACCTTCAATTTTGGCTTTCCCTCATCCCCCCCCCCCCCCCCCCCCCCCACCACATGCACATTAATAAGGAGACAGAATTAATGAATATCAGTTGTAATATCACTGATTATGAATTTCCAGTTTTACCAATGAAGTGGACAAGCACTTGTAAAAGGCAGATTGTGTTTGACTAACAAAGAGTTCTTCTGATGAAGTAACAGGGCAGGTTGATAAAGGGAATGCAGTGGATATTGTCTGCAGAGATTTTCAGAAAGATTTACCAGAGTGGTTGAGGATTTGAAAGAAGCTAGCTATAGATTTAGGTTGGAGAAACTGGGGGTTCTCTCCTCAAAGCAAGGGAGGTTGAGGGGAGATCTGCTACAGTTGTAATGGATTATGACAAGTTTAAACAAGGTAGACAAAGAAACACTCTTCTCATTAGCTGATGGTACAAGGACCAGGAGACACAGATTTAGGTTTTGTGCAAGAGATACAGGAAGAACATTTTCACGCAGCAAGTGGCAATGGCCTGGAACTCACTGCTCATGAGAGTGGCGGATGCAACCAGAAACGATCAATGATTTCAAATGGAAATTGGATAGGCATTTGAGGGAAGGAAACTTGAGAGCTACAGGAATAGAGTGGAGGAATACGACTGAACTGGATTGCTGCACAGAGAACTATCATGAATTCAGTGAGCCAAATGGCCTCCTCCTATGCCATATAACTCACTGATTACGGCAGTAAAGAATCAGCCATGACCCTAGGTGAATTGGTGCAATCATTTCCAATTGCCACCATATTCTGACCTTGGTAGGAACAGAGAGTGAAACACCTGGAAAGGTTAAAGAAAAATAATTATCTATCTTTCCTGATATCCTAGCAAGTTTTCATGTTGAGTAGCTGAACCACACGGACCAGAAGCTCCAAGATTCACTGAGTAAAATTTGAGTACAGCAGGCCCATCATTAGTCATATCTTATGGAGTTTGATCTATTCGTAAAGATGATATTAAGCTATTGCTTCTATAAAATTACAAATATTACAATGCAATGCATTCATAAATATAATTATGAAAAATAGTCAAGCCTATGACATTTTCAGTGTCCACAGAACATCGCTTGATGCTCTCATCATGCGCAGATGTTTAGTTAATTCAGCTCTTAGAAAACTTTCTGAAGAATGTTAGTCACTAAAATCATCCTGTAAATACCACATGAGATGGAAATCTTAATGTTGCTGAAATGAAAATAGACTTTGGCAGATGTTTCATGTCTAGACAGAAATTGTGATGCAATGTTGTCCCTGTAGACATGCCGTGAGCGCCCAAACTTTCTCATTTTAAACCAAAGGTAAAAAAATCGTGAGGCGGGATTCTCCGCCAGCGTGCCTCTCTGCTTTGCCGGCGCCCGGGGGTTTCCCGACGGCGTGGGGCTGCCCCACAATGGGAAACACATTGGTCGGCTGGCGTAACGGAGAATCCCGCCGGCGGGTCGGGGCAGAAATGTGGCTCGGCGGGGCGGAGAATCCAGCCCATGATTTTTTTTTTGCCTTTCAACCAGAATTGATATCATTTGTAAATAATCATCATTTACAACACAAGGTACAAGTTACCTTACAGAGGATATATGATACAGAAACAAGCCATTTGGCCTGTTGTGTTCTGCGATATGGCCATTGTAATGATGTTCACAGAACATCTAATTGTTTAACTGGAAAGATGATTTATTAACACACACATGTAAAGATAACTAACAGATTACTATACAGACAATAGCTACTAAATGAATTCAGTGAATTCTCCTGGAACTACTCTCAGTGCGACTATCCTCTTGTACGTCCTACTACCAACTGGCGGGTATCTCAAGTCACGTGATGAATGTCTGACGCCAGCAGCCGGTTGGATGCCGAATTGCTAACTATATACAGAACTGTGCACAGGCATATCACCACATGGCCCAGTCAGTTCATGTCAGTGTTTATGCTCCACTCGAACTTCCCCACCCCCTCATGATACCTCATCTAAATCTATCATCATAACCCTCTATTCCCTTCTCCCTCATAGAATAATAGAATCCCTACAGTGCAGAAAGACGCCATTCAGCCCATCGAGTCTGCACCAACCCTCTGAAAGAGCACCCTATCGAGGCTCACACCCCTGCCCTACCCCCACAACTCCACCTACCCTTTGGACACTAAAGAGCAATTTAGCTTGGCCAATCCACCTAACCTGCACAGCTTTGGCTGTGGGAGGAAACCCATGCAGACATGGGGAGAATGTGCTTTTTCAGAGTCTCAGTTGAGGACTAAGAGCAATGTTATCTTTAAAGTTTAGCTGTTGTGCAGAGCTCTTTTTTTCTGCACGCTGTCCCTTTATGTGAATTGCTTGGCCACATACATGCCTACCTCTCAGAACATGGCCTACACAATGCGTTGCACGTTTGCACTCACCCAGCTTAGGTGAAGCGTTGCCCAAGAGACTTTAAGAAACTGATAATTCAGAGAGCCTGGACTTCCGTCGATCTGCCAACACCCTAAAATTCCAATTAATGGATAAACATGAGCATAATTTGTGGAAATAATGTTTTAATGAGAAATTTATCTTACCTTATCTTAACCTGGTTTGCTTCAGCTACCGGTATTAAACAATACCATATACCTATATTTAACACCGCAATCACTCTCAAAATTCAGGGCCTCCCCACTACCTTGAGTCTGGACATCGCAAAACCATAAACCTCTCAAAATAGTTGGTGTAAGCAGAGTCTCAAATGTTGCATGCTAATATAGCTTATGAACAGTTATAAAACAGAAACATAGAAAGAATAGGAGCAGGAGGAAGCCATTCGGCCCTTCAAGCCTGCTCCGCCATTCATTAGGATCATGGCTGATCATCCAACTCAATCGCCTAATCCCGCTTTCCCCCATATCCTTTGAACTCCTTCGCCCTCAGTGCTATATCTAACTGCTTCTTGAAACAAAACAATGTTTTAGCCTCAACTACTTCCTGTGGTAATGAATTCCACAGGCTCACCACTCTCTGGATGAAGAAATTTCTCCTCAGCTCTGTCCTAAATGATCTACCCCATATCCTCAGACTGTGGCCCCTAGTTCTGGACACACTCACCATCGGGAAGATCCTTCCTGCATCTACCCTGTCCAGTCCTGCTAGAATACCAGTCTTATAAACAAATAATAGTCATTGCTGTCAGCAAAATAATTTTTTTGGTAATGTTGTAAATATTACATTAAGTAGGTGTAATTTTCTGCAAATTCTATAAATATTGTGACAAAATTATTTTTTTTAAAAATGTTTTCAACCCAGAAAAATTAGTTTTGGAGTTATTTCAATCCATGCAGATTTTGTTTTACCAGGAATCCTGCTGATATTGAGTTATAGTTTGCATTACACCCACTTACTCCATTATGTTTTTATTGGGTGCCTGCTGATGTTTCTATTGATTCCATGCATGGAGTACTTGATTTGCACTGCAAATTTACCATTAAAGTGTTTAGTCATTTTGCCATCATTAAAATAGTTAAAGGTTCTCTTTTGAGCTATTGAATTTGCCTAAAATAATGCTCAGTAACTTCATCTGACAATGACTGAAATACTGAAACACTTGCTGCTGAAGAAAATAGCTGGGGGTATGTTTGCTTTGTTATTCAGAGGTGACCACTTTAAATAACTTATTTCTGCCTTGGAAAAGTGTTGATTTAATCATCGCAGCTACCAAAAAAAACACGAATGAAAGGCTAACTAAATAACTTTACAAAAACCACGGGGGAAATTCTCCGTAATCGGCGTGATGTCCGCCGACCGGCACCAAAAATGGCGCAAATCAGTCCGGCATCGTGCCGCCCCAAAGGTGCGGAATTCCCCGCATCTTGACCGGCCGAGCCCTAGCCTTGAGGGGCTAGGCCCGCGCCGGACTGATTTCCGCCCCGCCAGCTGGCGGGAAAGGCCTTTGGTGCCCCGCCAGCTGGCGTGGAAATGACATTGCCGGGCGGCACATGGGCGGGAGCATCAGCGGCCGCTCACGGCATCCCCGCGCATGCGCAGTGGAGGGAGTCTCTTCCGTCTCCGCAATGGTGGAGGCCCGCCCGTGGATTGGTGGGCCCTGATCGCGGACCAGGCCACAGTGGGGGCACCCCCCGGGGCAAGATCGCCCCGCGCCCCCCCCCCCCCCAGGACCCGGAGCCCGCCCGCACCGCCTTGTCCCGCCGGTAAGAGAGGTGGTTTAATCCACGCCGGCGGGACAGGCATTCTAGCAGCGGGACTTCAGCCCATCCGGGCCGGAGAATCGCTGGGGGGGGGGGGGGGCGCCAACCGGCGTGGCGTGATTCCTGCCCCCGCCGAATCTCCTGTGCCGGAGAATTCGGCAACCGGCGGGGGCAGGATTCACGCCAGCCCCCGGCGATTCTCCGACCCGGCGGGGGGTCGGAGAATCTCGCCCCACATCTTTTTCTGTTTCAACATAACGGGTGGGATTCTTCGTCCTGCCTGCCTAGTGACCGGAAATTCCTGCTCAAGGTCAATGGACCTTGACGTCGTCCGCGGCCCGTCTGTGGTGATCTTGCGGCGGGCCCAACTGAAGAATCCAGCCCAACATTATTAACTTGATTCACAATTTGAGTCAGATAGCTGAGCATCAATAAGCAGATGAGTTAAAGTAAATTAGTTATTAGAGTGTGCATTGAGGTGTGCCAATTGCAGATTTTTCATATCATTTCTCAAAATCCTATAAGATTGTTGTGTGGGTTTCTTCCAGGTGCTCCGGTGTAGGTGAGATGGATTGGCCATGCATGGGGTAATGGAAATAGGGTGGGGTGTAGGCCTAGGTTGAGTGAACTTTTGGAAGGCCGGTGCAGACTTGATGGGCCAAAAGACATCCTTCTGCACTGCAGCGATTCTATGGAGTGAGGGTTTTTCTGGAGAATGCAGCCACAGCCAGATCTGCGGCACCACAGCTGGCTCAGCTGTACAGGGGGCAGGAGGAAGATTGAAAGGTAATCGTGATAAGATAATTTTATGATAAGGGGAACAGGCAGGTGTTTCTGGGCCACAAATATGAATTAAGAGCGGTAATGTTACCAGCCTAGAGAAGGGCCAGTAATGTCACTGAACACCTGCAGGGCACTTTGAGTGCGGAGGATGAGCAGCAAGTGGTCATGATCCAAATGGGTATCAACAACATAGATAGAAAGAGGGATGAGGTAGATTTTAGGGTGTTAAGCTAGAAAGCAGAGTATTAAAAGTAGTAATTTTCAGATTATACCTAGTTCTAGTGAGTATAAAATAGGAAGATGAATGCATGGCTGGAAAGATGGCAAACGGGGGAGTCCCTCGGTCATCGCGACTGGTTCTAGGGGAGATGGGACCTATATAGAGCCATGGGTTGTACCTGAACAGAGCCGAGACAGATGTCCCTGTGGGGTGGTATGCTCATGCTATTGCCGGGGTGTTGGGGATGAGGGGGGGGTGGGGGGGTTGGCACTGGCTGTGGCGTTAAACTAACTTGTCAGGGAGAAGGGAACTAGGCAATAATATTAGAGAGAAAAACAAGGTGCACAAAAAATTGGGAGAAACAGTTGGTACTAGAGTAAGATATAGTAATGTATTTGGCAGGGTCAGTTTAAGAAGGAAAATAATAATATCTGAATTAGCTTTACAGCCCATGTATGTGAATGCACAAGAGAAAATGAGTTGCAGGCATTGATTCGTCATGTTGGAATATGATGCCAAGTAACATGAGACCTGGCTCAAAATAAGGGCAGGGCTAGTGTACTTAATATTCCTGGATACAAAGGTGTTCAAGAAGGATAGGGAAGAAACAGAAGGTGGAGGGGTCACAGTATTAATAAATGAGAATTCTACAGTGCTGGAGAGAGACATTTTCTTAGACAAGTCAAGGACAGAATTTATTTGGTTAGAGCTAAGAAAGAATAGACTGCCAACCAATGCGAAAGGTAAAGACAAATAAATTTGCGAGGAAATTACCGAGAGCTGCAAAAGTTATGGAACAATTATAATAAATGACATTAATTAAACTAATAGAGACTGGAATAGTAATAGCAGAGAGTGGAGGGGGGAGTTTCATAAAGAGTGTTCAGGAGAATTTTCTACATCAGTATGTTTTCAGCCCAATAAAAAAGAGACATATCTGAAAAAAGGTGAACCTACTGAAAATGAAGATGAATCTCAAGAAAACAGTGAGGCTAGAAGATGGAATCCTTCCAGGTCACATGGTCTAGAAGGTCTACCTGATGAGTCACCCCTGACCCACTGCTGTGGTGTTCCAGGATCCAGGATTGTGGGCAGACTCCATCATGAACTCCAGAGGCAGCTCCAGACATTGTTCAGATGAGTCCCAACATTTGCGCGCTATGCTATACGAACATGTTTCCCTCCGGCATTGTGGAGTATCTGGTGTGTGTGTGGGGGGGGGGGGGGGGGGGGGGTTGGGTCTTCATCTGTGTCCCATTGACTGGATGTAAATGAGTTCACATCAGCCTCTGGCAGATTTTCCCTCCAGCCATAGTGCGCACCAGCGGAAGATCCCGTGTAAATTCACGCCAGTGTGAAACTGATTTCTGGCTCCCCTGCCATATTCTCCCACCTTGCCCGCCATCAAATGTGTTGTCGATGGCTTGGGAGAATTCCGTCTCATGTTTCATGCATAAGGACAACAGTCTTCTCAGTGAGAGGCCTTTATTGAACTGATGTCTGCCTCCAGAGGCAACCTCATGACATCGCCATATGACTACAGCAAGCCAGTTAATCAGGCAGTACAGAATTGCATTTTTCAAAACCCAAACAGAACCCAGCAACTGGAAGAAGCAGCAAGAGGAACAACTGCAGGGCCATGACAGTGCAAGAGCATTTTCAATGAAATGCCAGAAAAGGCTATGGTGTAACGAATGCAGGATTTTAGATATATTAGATTATAAACGTTTGGAAAATGTTTGGAAATTTAAGGGTTAAAAGCCTGAGTTAGAGTGTGTTTGACTGCAGTGGTGGTGCCAAATATCAAATCCCTATTTTTTCGTGCAATCACTCCTGGAGCAAAGTATTCTTTCCCACAATCTTACAAAATAGATTAAAATATTGGGATTTCGGTCCAGTATCCTAGCCACTGTTGGGGCCTGGTCTGGGATCGTAATAATGGTGAGAGGAATCCATGGAGAAAATCCTATACATACTAGAGTGCTTTGACCATGTGGAAGGGCCTGATCAAGTGGCAAAACTGGTGTTGCAGGTTTACCAGGTACAGGACAGCATTGGGATCAGCAAAGAAATCTAGCAAGGAACATGCCAGTACCTTATTCTATGCCACAGGCAGTAGTGCAGATGGAGTAATGGTCAAAAATGACATAAATGAAGAGACTGTGTGGCACCATTGATAACACACGAGGCGAGACGTAGAGATCTCAATCGAGGCTTTATTGAGCAGACTTGTTCAGACTTGTTCCCCAGCAGCTCAGTTACAGAATGCAGCTGCTGGGAGAAACCGAGTTCTTATACCCCGCCTTTCTGGGTGGAGCCCAGTAGGCGGCAGATCCAATCAGGACCCAGTATCTGTCCACCAATAGCCCCTCGGCATCATGGTGTACCGTATTACCCCTAATACATACCATCACAGACTGCAACATATTGAAAGACCACAAAGCCTTTGATACTTATTTTAGTTTTCAATGAAACAAAGAGGGCGCAGTTCAATAGGCACTCCCAAAGACTGGAGCAAACATAGATTCCTTCATTAACAATTTATATTGATAGCTGAGAATTGCAAACATGGAGATCTGAAAGACAGATTAAATCAGGATCCCATTGCTGTAGGAATCTGAGGGGAGTCGTTATCAGATTTTCTACAGTCGAGAGTAGGCTTGACCCTATTGAAGGCTGTGCTGTTAATAAGGTAGCCAGCACGGTAGGGCAGCAAGGTGGGCAGCACGGTAGCACAAGTGGATAGCACTGTGGCTTCACAGCGCCAGGGTACCAGATTCAATTCCCCACTGGGTCACTGTCTGTGCGGAGTCTGCACGATCTCCCCGTGTCTGCGTGGGTTTCCTCCGGGTGTTCCGGTTTCCTCACACAGTCCAAAGACATGCAGGTTAGGTGGATTGGCCATGATAAATTGTCCTTGGTGACCAAACAGGTTAGGAGGGGTTATTGGGTTACGGGGATAGGGTGGAAGTGAGAGCTTAATTGGGTCGGTGCAGACTCGATGGGCTGAATGGCCTCCTTCTGCACTGTATGTTCTATGCTCTATGTTCAGAAATGAGAAAGCAAAACCAGATTTTACTTCAGTAAAAAATAAATTATGTGGAGAATGATGGCTGACAGTGCAATTCGTAGGACAGAGAAATAACAGCGCACTGAGTACGAAACTAGGAAATAGTAAAGTGTGTGGGCTAGCCACCATAATTCCATGTTCTCATTGTGGAGAAGGCTGTACCAACCAATGCCCCCCCCCCAAATTGCAGCGTGCCATTCCTGCAAGAAGAGAGGCCCTTTTAAATCAGTATGCCACAGAAAAAAGCCCCTTACACAAAAATTAAAGGGAAAAACAGCTAAAATCATCTCCCATTCAAGAAGTTGAAGACAAAATAGATAATGTAATGCCTATTCCTAGGAAAAATTACAGGGTCAGATGGGAGCGATTGGAGCACAGCTATTACGGTAAACAGACATAACATAAACTTCAAATTTGACACTGGAGCAGGAGTTTCAATTCTTTCAGTCACAGAAGAGCAGCTAAAGCACAACATCCTCCAGTCATCGACCATATGACTCCATGGCCCAGGTGGCACTCAGCGGAAGGTCATGGGATAGTTGACTGCTAAACTCCAGGACAAAGGAAGATAAATCACAGAAACATTGTCTGTGGTCCACAACCAAGAATGTTCACTGTTAAGTATAAAAGCTTGCACCCGTCCATAAAGTTGATGAGTTGGGCAGCCCAGAAAATTCTACTGAATTCAGGACAGAATTCCCATAATTATTCAGAGGTCTCGAGAATGATGTGAAAACCTAGAGTAAACCTAACCAGGCATAACATTTCCCACAATCTTCAGCAGAAGGAACTACATGTTCATTATGTGGAAAAGCTGCTTATATCAAGCAAGAAACTGATAGATGAATATGTCCAAGGCAAACAAGCAACAGTAGATGCATTGTCACAAATACCTGTTGAGAAGCCTGAACAGGAGGACATAAATTTCATTGGGGATGTAGATTCATATATCTCATTCGCTATAAAATTCCTAGCAGCAACAACACAGAGGGATGAAATCTGGGCAAGAACAATGAGCAGATGAAGAATATGCTATAATTTGAAAATACTGCAAAAGAAGGATGGCCAGCATCTGTTCCAAACAATCTCATCCTGAAACAAAACTTTGAGCACTAAAGACATCTCAGTGTCATTGATGACTTGCTAATTTATGAAGAGAGGCTGGTCATACCAAGAGTCTTCAGACTCAAGATCCTCTAAGGAATATACCAGGAACACCTGGTTGTGCCAGTGCTCAGAATTCAGTCGAGTAGCCATTAGAGGCAAGATCATTGGAGGAAATAATTTTGAGCGACATCACTGTGCAATCCATTGCCAAAAGGAAGAAGAAGCATTGATCGTATCTTCATTTCCAATCCCACCATAGGAATTTCTCAGAGTGGTCCTTTTCCAGCTCAAGGGGAAGACGTACCACATCGTTGTTGACTATTACTTCAGGTGGATTGAGGTTAAAAGTCTTCAATCTCAGAAGCAATCATTAACTCACTAAAATAATTATTTGCCATTAATGGCATTCCTGATCTTATCATTTCAGACAATGGCCCTCATTTGTCAAATGATTGGTTCAACAAATTGATGGAAGACTATGGATTTGTCCATAGCTTACCCTGTGCCCACAAGCAAATGGAGAATCTGAAAGAGGCTTAAGAATGGTAAAATCTTTGTTGGAAAATAATGATGATATCTACTTCGCACTGTTGAGCTACCATTCCACAACACTTCAGAATTCAGAACTGTTTGGCTCCATCAAAACTTCTGATGGGAAGGAGCACTCAACTTTCTATTCTTACACATCAGCTCATGCCATGTTTCAAAGAAGCAGATGTAAAGAGAGTAAGGGGGAAGAAGGATTGGATTTGTGCAAATCAAACCAGAAACTACAATCAATGCCCTAAGAGTGCATGATTTACTACAATTTGGAGACCAACATTGAGAAGGCCAGATACTGGAAAAGACATAGTCGGAGATCGTATCTTGTAGAGACTGAAAATGTGATAGTAAGAATAAACAGAAGCACACAAATATCTACAAGAAGACTATCAGTGGAATGGACCAACTACTCATTTGATTAGGACAACAGCTTGGACAGAGAGCCAATAGTTTCTGATGATCCTACTCTACAGAGTTTGAGAGACAAGATAGAGCATTTAAATCTTATGCAATCTCCAGGAGAGCTGAGAACAAGGTTGGGGAGATTGGTGAAACTACAACATTTACCTCTGAAACTTGGGGATGAAGACAAAAGCTTCAGGGGTAGATGTAGGATAGCATATTTACAGGTGTTGGAAATATTATATAAAGGGTTAATGTCAACTATGTAAATATATAGTCTACTTAATCAGTGACGTAAGGGGCGAGTTTCCCTCGGTCTGGGGCCGGGCTGGAGAAACCCTGCGACCGGTATGAACCGCGCCACGCTGCGCCGACGCCGGCACGCGATTCTCCGCAGAATCGGCGCCATTGGCGCCGGCGTGGTTGGGGCGGCGTCAGTCGCGGGCCGCTATATGCAACCGGCCTGCCGATTCTCGGTCCGGGATGGGCCGAGCCGCCGTCGTCAAAACGGCGAGTCCCGCCGGTGCCATCCACACCTGCTCTGAGCCGGCGGGACCTCGGCGTGGAAGGGTCGGGGGGGGGGGGGGCATGTGGGGGGGGGGGGGGGAGGGGAGGTCCTACCCCAGGGGGGCTTCCAATGTGGCCTGGCCCGCGATCGGGGCCCACCAATCGGCGGGCCGACCTCTCTGGCTGAGGGCCTCCTTTCCTACATGCCGGCCCCTGTAGTCCTGCACCATGTTGCGTCGGAGCCGGCGCGTTGAAGGAAGCTACTGTGCATGCTGCGGATTCCGCGGCGCCCAGTTTGCGCCACGTGATCAGCAGCTGGAGCGGCAATAACCGCTCCAGTGCCGTGCTGGCCCCCTGTAGGGACCAGAATTAGTCATGGGGTCGGCCCGTGTTCACGCCGTCGTAAAACACGATGGCATTTACGATGGCGTGGACACTCTGCCGCGGGATTAGAGAATCCCGCCCAAGACCCCATGACAACAGATCATGGAGGAAGGATTAGATTTATATTGTGTATCATTCTAAGTCTGAAATGTACAGCGTATAATGTTCAATAAAAGGTAGAGCTTACCAACCGCGATGCCTCCCGGAGCATCTATACATGAAAATAATGAAAAGCCCCTTCAAAGACCCACAGTAATGATAACAGAATATACAAGAGATTTGCCTGGGAAGGGGTAGGTATAGGGTGGAATTAAGGGGGCGGGAGTTAAGTAGGGAAGATGATGGACGGTAGAGGGGATTGGAGGTGTAAGCCTCCGGTAAGGTGGTAATATAGAACACCCGGGGACTGAACGGGCCGGTTAACAGGTTGTGGGTGTTCGCGCACCTCAGTGGTCTGATAGCAGGTGTGGTCTTTCTGCAGGAGATGCACCTCCATGTGAAGGACCAGGTTAGGTGAGGAAGGGGTGGAGCGGGCAGGTTTTTCACTCGGGGTTTGACTTGAAATTGAGGGGAGTGGCGATTTTAATAAGCAAAGAATTGGGATTTGTGAGTGCGAAGGAGGTGAGGGATCCAGGTGGGAGATATGTGATTGTGAGTGGGGTATTGGAAAGGGCACCGATAGTGTTGGTAAATGTGTATGCCCCAAATTGGGATGATGTGGGTTTTATGAGGGGGTTGCTGGCAGCAATCCCGGATATGGCCATGCACCAGTGGATCATGGGAGTATATTTTAACTGTGTCCTGGAGCCGAGGGTGGATAGGTCGAGCCCCAGGTTGATGGTAGGGTACAAATGGCGAGGGAGCTGGGGGGGTTTATGGAAAGGATGCTTATGATGGATCCATGGCATTTTCAGAACCCAGGGGAAGGGAGTATTCCTTCTTTTCAAACGTCTATAAGGTGTATTCGAGGATTGACTACTTTGTAGTGAGTCGGGAGATTTTGGTTGGGGTGGAATGGGCAGAGTATGCGGGGATAGTTATGTTGGACCATGCCCCCACTGGCTGGAGATTTGATTTAGAACGGGACAAGAGCAGAGGCTGGGGTGAAGGTTTGATTCGAGGTTGTTGGCATATAGAAGTTTTTGTGACAAGGTGTGGGCGATGATTAAGGAGTATGTGGAGTTCAATCAGAATGGGGAGGTGACCGTGGCCATTTTTTGGGAGGCACTGAAGGTAGTGATCCAAGGAGAATTTATTTTGTTTACAACCCGTGCGGATAAGGAAAGAAGGGTGGAACATGACAGTCTAGTGAGCGAGATAGTGGAGGTGGACCGGGAATATTCCAGGGTGCCCACCATGGAGGGATTGGCGAGGAGGAAAAATTTGCAGGGGCAGTTTGACAGACTGACAACGGGGAGGGCGGTAGGGTAACTGCGCAGGGCAAGAGGGGTGCAATATGAGTATGGCGCACCAGCTGCGGAGGCAGGCCGCGTCCAGGGAAATATATTTTTTCTTTATGAAACATTTTATTGAGATATTTGTGATTTTGTAACAATAACAGAAGGTCCAGGGAAATATTGAAGATACGGACTGGGGATGTGGTGCCGGAGCCAGGCAAGATAAATGAGGTATTCAGGGAGTACTATCAGGGAGTTTACGAGGCGGACCTGGGGTAGAGGAGGGGGACATGGGGGGGTTTCTGGACAAGCTGGAATTTCCCCAGGTGGAGGAAACAAAGAGGCAGGCGTTGGAGGAGCCCCTGGGGCTGAGGGAGGTGCTGGATAGTTTCAGGGGTATGAAGTTGGGGAAAGCCCCTGGGCCGGATGCATACCTGGCGGAATCGTATAAGGAATTTGCGACAGACCTGGCACCACATCTGTTGGGGTGTTTAATGAAGCACTGGAGAAGGGGGAGTTGCCGGAGACGACGATGCCGGCAGTAATCACACTAATCCCCAAAAAAGGGAAGGATCCAGTGGAATGTGGGTCGTATAGACCCATATCACTATTGAACATGGATGTGAAAGTATTGGCAAAGTTGTTGGCAGGGAGGATGGAGGACTGTGTCCTGGGGGTGGTTGCAGAAGATCAAACAGGCTTTGTGAAGGACAGACAGCTCGCGAGTAATATAAGACGGCTGTTGAATGTGGTGATTAATCCATCGGGGGCTCTGGTACCGGAGGTGGTGATGTACATGGACACGGAGAAGACATTTGATCGGGTGGAGTGGCGGTACTTGTTCGAAGTTTTGGGAAGGTTTGGGTTTGGGCCGAGATTTGTGGCATGGGTGCGGTTGCTGTATGTGGCACCAAGGGCGAGGGTGAGGACGAATGATATGAGCTCACAAAGCTTTGACGTACACAGGGGTACGAGGCAGGGGTGCCCACTGTCACCGCTGCTGTTTGCGCTGGCCATAGAGCCATTGGCGATGGCTCTCAGGGGGTCGGCGGAGTGGCGGGGGACTATGAGGGGACAGTGACCACAATTCGGTGACGTTTACGTTAATGATGGAAAGGGATAAGTATACACCGCAGGGCAAGAGTTATAGCTGGGGGAAGGGCAATTATGATGCCATTAGACGTGACTTGGGGGGGGATAAGGTGGAGAAGTAGGCTGCAAGTGTTGGGCACACTGGAGAAGTGGGGCTTGTTCAAGGATCAGCTACTGCGTGTTCTTGATAAGTATGTACCGGTCAGACAGGGAGGAAGGCGTCGAGCGAGGGAACCGTGGTTTACCAAGGAAGTGGAATCTCTTGTTAAGAGGAAGAAGGAGGCCTATGTGAAGATGAAGTGTGAAGTTTCGGTTGGGGCGATGGATAGTTACAAGGTAGCGAGGAAGGATCTAAAGAGAGAGCTAAGACGAGCAAGGAGGGGAATGAGAAGTATTTGGCAGGAAGGATCAAGGAAAACCCAAAAGCTTTCTATAGGTATGTCAGGAATAAGCGAATGACTAGGGAAAGAGTAGGACCAGTCAAGGACAGGGATGGGAAATTGTGTGTGGAGTCTGAAGAGATAGGCGAGATACTAAATGAATATTTTTCGTCAGTATTCACTCAGGAAAAAGATAATGTTGTGGAGGAGAATGCTGAGCCCCAGGCTAATAGAATAGATGTGGAGATGCCGGCGTTGGACTGGGGTGAGCACAGTACGAAGTCTTACAACACCAGGTTAAAGTCCAACAGGTTTGTTTCGATGTCACTAGCTTTCAGAGCGCTGCTCCTTCCTCAGGTGAATGAAGAGGTCTGTTCCAGAAACACATATATAGACAAATTCAAAGATGCCAAACAATGCTTGGAATGCGAGCATTAGCAGGTGATTAAATCTTTACAGATCCAGAGATGGGGTAACCCCAGGTTAAAGAGGTGTGAATTGTACCAAGCCAGGACAGTTAGTAGGATTTCGCAGGCCAGATGGTGGGGGATGAATGTAATGCGACATGAATCCCAGGTCCCGGTTGAGGCCGCACTCATGTGTGCGGAACTTGGCTATAAGTTTCTGCTCGGCGATTCTGCGTTGTCGCGGGTCCTGAAGGCCGCCTTGGAGAACGCTTACCCGGAGATCAGAGGCTGAATGCCCTTGACTGCTGAGAATAGATGGCATTGAGGTACGTAGGGAAGAGGTGTTAGCAATTCTGGACAGGCTGAAAATAGATAAGTCCCCGGGACCTGATGGGATTTATCCTAGGATTCTCTGGGAGGCCAGGGAAGAGATTGCTGGACCTTTGGCTTTGATTTTTATGTCATCATTGGCTACAGGAATAGTGCCAGAGGACTGGAGGACAGCAAATGTGGTCCCTTTGTTCAAAAAGGGGAGCAGAGACAACCCCGGCAACTATAGACCGGTGAGCCTCACGTCTGTAGTGGGTAAAGTCTTGGAGGGGATTATAAGAGACAAGATTTATAATCATCTAGATAGGAATAATATGATCAGGGATAGTCAGCATGGCTTTGTGAAGGGTAGGTCATGCCTCACAAACCTTATTGAGTTCTTTGAGAAGGTGACTGAACAGGTAGACGAGGGTAGAGCAGTTGATGTGGTGTATATGGATTTCAGCAAAGCGTTTGATAAGGTTCCCCACGGTAGGCTATTGCAAAAAATACGGAGGCTGGGGATTGAGGGTGATTTAGAGATGTGGATCAGAAATTAGCTAGCTGAAAGAAGACAGAGGGTGGTGGTTGATGGGAAATGTTCAGAATGGAGTACAGTCACAAGTGGAGTACCACAAGGATCTGTTCTGGGGCCGTTGCTGTTTGTCATTTTTATCAATGACCTAGAGGAAGGCGCAGAAGGGTGGGTGAGTAAATTTGCAGACGATACTAAAGTCGGTGGTGTTGTCGATAGTGTGGAAGGATGTAGCAGGTTATAGAGGGATATAGATAAGCTGCAGAGCTGGGCTGAGAGGTGGCAAATGGAGTTTAATGTAGAGAAGTGTGAGGTGATTCACTTTGGAAGGAATAACAGGAATGCGGAAGATTTGGCTAATGGTAAAGTTCTTGAAAGTGTGGATGAGCAGAGGGATCTAGGTGTCCATGTACATAGATCCCTGAAAGTTGCCACCCAGGTTGATAGGGTTGTGAAGAAGGCCGATGGAGTGTTGGCCTTTATTGGTAGAGGGATTGAGTTCCGGAGTCAGGAGGTCATGTTGCAGCTGTACAGAACTCTGGTACGGCCGCATTTGGAGTATTCTGGTCACCGCATTATAGGAAGGACGTGGAGGCTTTGGAGCGGGTGCAGAGGAGATTTACCAGGATGTTGCCTGGTATGGAGGGAAAATCTTATGAGGAAAGGCTGATGGACTTGAGGTTGTTTTCGTTGGAGAGAAGAAGGTTAAGAGGAGACTTAATAGAGGCATACAAAATGATCAGGGGGTTGGATAGGGTGGACAGTGAGAGCCTTCTCCCGCGGATGGATATGGCTGGCACGAGGGGACATAACTTTAAACTGAGGGGTAATAGATATAGGACAGAGGTCAGAGGTAGGTTCTTTACGCAAAGAGTAGTGAGGCCGTGGAATGCCCTACCTGCTACAGTAGTGAACTCGCCAACATTGAGGGCATTTAAAAGTTTATTGGATAAACACATGGATGATAATGGCATAGTGTAGGTTAGATGGCTTTTGTTTCGGTGCAACATCGTGGGCCGAAGGGCCAGTACTGCGCTGTATTGTTCTATGTTCTATGTTCTAGAGGGAGCATCGGGTGTCGCTCTATGCCGATGACCTCTTGCTGTATGTTTCGGATCCGTTGGAGAATATGGGAAGGATTATGAGCCAGCTGGGGAGGTTTGGAGAGTTCTCGGGTTACAAACTGAGTGTAGGGAAAGCGAGGTTTTCCCGGTGAATGATCTGGGACAGCGGGCTAATTTAGGGGGGGATGCCATTTACGGTAGCGAGGAATAGGTTTAGGTTTTTGGGGATTCAGTAGCGAGGGAATGGACTGGGCTCCATAAGTGGAACTTAATGAAGCTGGTGGAGGAAGCCAAGGAGGATCTTGGGAGGTGGGATACACTGCACTTAACGTTGACGGGAAGGGTCCAAGTGGTGAAAATGAATATTATGCCGAGGTTCTTGTTTATCTTTCAGGCTCTCCTGAATTTATACCAAAGGCCTGTTTTCAGAAAGTGGACACGATTATCTCGGACTTTGTATGGGCGAGGAAGGTGCCGAGGGTGGAGAGGACCCTGCTACAGACAGAGACAGCAGGGGGGGTTGGCGTTGCCGAACTTACTTCATTATTATTGGGCAGCGAATGTGGACAAGGTGGGGCGGTGGTGGGAAGGAGAAGGGGTAGACTGGGTTAGGATGGAGGAGGAATCTTATAAGGGGCCTAGTTTGAGGGCTATGGTGATGGCAGCGTAGCCAATGGCTCCGAGTAGGTATTCAGGGAGTCGAGTGGTGCAGTCCACGGTGAAGATAGGGGCCTGCATTCTCCTGGAATTGGCGAGGTGGCCCATACCGGCGGCAAGAGCGGCGTGAACCACTCCGGGGTCGGGCCACCTGGAAGTTGCGGAATCCTCCGCACTTCCGGGGGCTAGGCCGGCGCTGGAGGTGTTGGCGCAGCGCCAATCGGCGCCGAAGGACCACCGTTGGCCAGCGCAAGTTGGCGCATGCGCAAGACTGCCAGCATGTTCTGGTGCATGTACAGAACCACCGGCGTGTTTCCTGCGCATGCGCAGGGTGTTTCTTCTCCGCGCCGGCCATGGCGGAGCCTGACAGAGGCCGGTGCAGAGGGAAAGAGTGCCCCCACAGCACCGGGCTACCCGCAGATTGGTGAGCCCCGATCACTGGCCAGGCCACCGTGGGGCCCCCCCCCCCAGGGCCGGATCCCCCCCGCGCACCCCCCCGAGGACCCCGCTAGACAGCTGTCAAGCCAGGTCCCGCCGGGATGGACCATGTCCAATCCACGCCGGCAGGACTGGCCAGGAACGGATGTTCACTCGGCCCATCGGGGCCCGGAGAATTGCCAGGGGGTGGGGGCTGCTGCCAGTGGCCCCTGACCGGCGCGGCGCGATCCCCGCCCCCGCCCGAAAACCGGCGCCAGAGAATTTGGCAAGGGCATCGGAACGGGATTCACGCCGCCCCCTGCCAATTCTCCGAACCGGCGGGGGTTCGGAGAATCCCGCCCTTGGAATCAGCTGAAGAGGCATTTTAGGATGGAAGGGATGTCGGTGCTAACGCCGCTGTGCGAGAATCATGGGTTTGAGCCGGGGGGGATGGATAGCGTATGCAAGAGGTTGAGGGAAGTGGGGCTCGTCAAGGTGAGAGATTTGTATTTGGAGGAAGGATTCGGCAGTCTGGAGGAGCTAAGGGAGAGGGTAGAGCTGCCGAGGGGGAGTGATCTGCAAGTTAGGGACTTTGCGCGAAAGGTCTGGAGGGGGTTCCCTAGGTTGCCGAGGTACACACTTCTTGAGCGACTGCTGCTTCTGGACGTGGAAGGGGAGGGAAGAATTGGGAATATATACAAGTGGCTGGGGGAGCAGGGAGGTGAGCAAGTGGTGAAGATCAAGGAGAAATGGGAAGCGGAGTTGGGAATGGAGATCAATTGGGGAGTATAGAGTGAGGCACTGCGAAGGGTAAACGGGACCTCCTCTTGTGAAAGGATCAGCCTGATACAGTTTAAGGTGGTGCACAGGGTGCATATGACTCGGGGAGAATGAGTGGGTTCTTCCAGGCCGTAGTAGATGATTGTGAGGTGTGGGTGGGGGCCAGCGAATCATACACCCATGTTTCGGGATTGCGAAAAATTGGGAAGATTCTGGGCGGGAGTGTTCGTGGTCTTAGCCAGGGGAGTGGAGGAGGAAGTGGACCCGGATCCTTTGGTGGGTTTCACAGAAGCCGGAGCTCATGCAGAGGAGGAAGGCTGATGTCGTGGCCTTCACCTCTCTGATTCCCCACCAGGGGTAACGGCATTGTTGGGTGACCTGTACGACTTCCTGCGGTTGGAGAAGGTAAAGTAAGGGTTAAGGGGCTCAGCAGGGGAGTTTGACAAAAGGTGGGGGATATTTGTGACCGTGTTTGAGGAGCTGTTTGTTGCCGGGGTAGGGGGGGGGTGGGGGGGGGAGGGAATTAGTACAGTTGATTGTTGGGAATTATGTTTCCCGGGGTGTTTATTGGCTGTAACCTGCTTTGATACATGTTTATAATAAAATATATATTTTTTAAATACAAGAGATTTGCTATGTTGAAACTGGAAGATTTTCATTATGATGAGATTAAAGAGAAACTACATCTGTTTTCACTAGAATAGAACATGTTTAGTAAAGATTCTATGTGTACAAAGTTATGAGGGATTTTAACAAGGGGGATAGGATCAAACTATTTCCACTGGTCGAGGATTTGAAACTGGGGGTCAAGGTCCTTATTTAAAGGACAAGAGAAAATGGCGGAGCAATATTTTTATTGGTTGAATTTACCAGCCTTTTTGGGATGGGCTGAGAGAAGGGAAGGGTTGCAACATGGTTCAGGAAAGTATCAGGTGGCATGGTGGACAATGTCCTGCCATCACACCATTTTTCCAGTAATGGGAAAGATAAGTGGCCAATTAAGGGCCACTCACCACCCCCAAGGGGTATTTTGCTAGCGGCGGGGGGGGGGGGGGGGGGGGGGGGGGGCTGCTACTGTTGGTCGGGGTGGTGTTGCTGACTGTTTCTATGTGGAGAAGGTCACTCACTCCCATGGCCCAAGAGGAGTTCCCGGCAGCAATGGCCAAATCCACAATGTGCTACCTGTTGGTCATAAACCCCTCTGCATCCTGATCATCGAGTTCTACCTGACTGGTCCATTTTACTTCCTACCCCATGTGTCCCATGTTCCAAGTCTTGGATGAAATGGCTTCAGCCCTGAAGTTTTTGTACATCAAGGATGACTTCAGACGTCACAAGACTAGTGCAAGCCTATAGCAAAGCACATTGCACAAGGGCATTTTTCCAAGCATCCCCCTTTTCATAAAAAGGAAAGAACAAATTATAGACACTTATTATTTGCAGTTGCAAGTCAGACACATATAAGGGGCTGGATTCTCCTCATCCCGATGCTGACATCGTGTCCGGCGCCAGGGCGGAGAACCCATTTCCGCGCACAGAATCGGGACCGGCGCCGGTTCCCCGAATCTCTGGGCCCCCGAAAAGCGGCATATTCAGAGAGTACCCCGCACCACGTATACCCTACCTGCAGCCATTGCTGGAGGCCCGCCCGGCTATTCTCCGTCCCCGACCAGCCGAAGATCCACGGGATCTGACATGGTCCCATCTATTTGGGTACTCGGTCGGGGGCGGGCCGATCGGAGAGTAGGGTGGGGGGGAGGCCTTATACCGCACCGGACTAATTTTTGGCGAGCGGTCCGGCTCGGGCGCTGGAGGCCGCCGCTATGCACATGCGCGACCTCTGTCCCTGAAGTACGGAGGCCCGTATCTGCAGCAAAAAACTGCGAGCTTCCCGACGGGTCACTGCTCGCCCTCTGCAGGGCTATGAATATGTGGCCCTTTCACGCAGTTTTTCTGTCGTGAAAGGCCATAGTTTGTATGATGGCGCGGGGACATAGTCCCAAAAATAGAGAATCTAGCACAAGGGGCGGGATTCTCTCCTACCCGGCGGGGCGGGAGGTCCTGGCATTGAGGGGTGGCGTGAACCACTCCTGCATCGGGCCGCCCGTAAGGTGCGAAATCCTCCGCACCTTCAGGGGCTAGGCCGGCGCCGGCGGGGTTGGCGCCGCGTCATCCGGCGCGGAAGGGGCTTGGCACCATGCCAACCGGACAAAGGGCCTCCGCCGGCCGACGCGAGTTGGCGCATGCGCGGGAGCGCCAGCATGTGCTGGCATCATCCCAGCGCATGCGCAGGGGGTTCGTCTCTGCACCGGCCATGGCGGAGGTCCACAGCAGCCGGTACGGAGGGAAAGAGTGCCCCCACGGCACCGGCCCGCCCATGGATCAGTGGGCACCCCTCGGGGCCAGATCACCCCGCGCCCGACCCCCACCCCCACCCCCGAGGAACACAGAGGCCGCCCACAGAGCCAGGTCCTGCCGGTAAGCACCAGGTCTGATTTACGCCGGCATGACCGGCCTAAAACGGGTGGCCGCTCGGCCCATCGCGGGCCGGAGAATCGCCTGGGGGGGCCGCTGTTAGTGGCCGCCGACCGGCGCGTGCGATTCCTGCCCCCGTCAAAACCCCGGCGCCGGAGAATTTGGCAGCCGGCGGGGGCAGGATTCACACCGTCCCCCGGCCCGGTGGGAGGTTGGAGTATCCCGCCCATGATCTACAATGGAACTGCTATTTGGAAATGCAAATCCTTTTTCTTCTCATTGCATTGGGCTCTCAGCTTAGTTAGTCTACTCGGGATATGCATGATTCCATAATATAGCCTCAATTTTACATTCAATGGCTTCATATTTGAGTCGCCACCTTGAGCAACTTCACACAAGTCTGTGAAGTTCATGTTGGACTTAGCACAGTATCTACCTGACACTTCATATTAACTTGCTGCTCTCATTCTGCAGTCACCATCACAAATCATTTCTTACCTTGAGACCTGATGGTGTCAATTTGTTCTAGGGTGTAGATTTGTCAGAATCATCGTCCAATATCGCATCAGCAATCATCCTTAGGATTGCTTTTGTTCTTGCTAGTAAAATGCTTGTGTGCAAAGTGGTTCAGCTTTTTGCAGTTAAAGAACTGTTTTACCTGGGCTGGACATGTTTCTTTTCTTTTGTGTGGTATCCTCCACAATATTTACATCCTGTAACCTAGCCTTAATCGTTTTGCTGGCCCCCGTGTAAATATTTTTAAATTTTCTCCATGGTCTTGCACTTGTAAAGCTTGGACTGCCTCTCAGCATAATACAAAGCATCATTAGTTCCTGTATCAGTATTCTCCAGCTGATGAGTCATAATCTCAGTACATGTCAATCGCTTTCTTGCAAATAAGGCTCTCTTCAGTCAGCAGGCATTCTTTCATAGTGGGACCTTTTGCTCCTAAGACAATCCCATCCCTGATCAGGTCATCCTTTAACTGCTCAAACTCACAAGACTCAGCTAGACGACTTGGTGCAGTCACATAACGACCAATATTTTCCCCCTCTTCCTGAGCTCTGGAGTCCAACATGAGGTGATCGTGAATAATAAGTGTTGGGGTCAAAGTGGGTCTTCTGGACCTCTCAAATTTCACAAGACTGGTCTTTCAGCTCCAAACGAGGTGTAGAATGCAAAACAGTTTGTCGCCCTCTTTCTCCAGCACTGATAAGCGAGTTGCTAACTTATTCAGGTTCCTCGTCTAACTCTGTGGCAATTTCATAATTGTGCAATTGAGACTGGAACGATTTCAATTTATTTTCATATCTTTATCTCCATCGGAGACAGTACTGGAATATTCAAAGCCATCATGACATCTTGTGGTCAATGTCCTGTACAAAGTTACAGACTAAAGTTTTATTTATTCGCTGCTGTTTTTTTACAGCACCTGGCTTTCAAAATCCACTCAATTCCAGTTGAATATTCCTGACACCGTATTCTAAATGGCGGTTGAAATGGCTTCTGCTCTCTTGCGTTTATACACCAAGGATGACATCCCTTTTTGTGGGCGCATGCATACAGGTGTCGTCGTCCTGCAGGTGCAGCTCCAGCAATGGCCACTACTTGCCAATGGCGCTGCTGAGCTGCTGGTCGACTGACTGAAAGAGCCTGGATTCTCCAATGCCTGACGCCGACAGAGATCCACAATCGGGCAGAGAATCCGGCAGAATAAAAAAACGGGATCGGCGTCAGTCCCTTGCTGGTGACAGTATCAAGGTTCGTGCCCCGTGCCAGCTGGAGGATGCACATAGGTGAAGTTGACTCACTTCCATCCTATTAACGGGCTGGGCACCGGATTCTCCACACCTGCATGATTCTTCGGTCCGCTGGGTCGGGATTCATGTGGGCATGGATTGGTGCAGTTATTTGTCAGCGTGGTCTGGTGCAGTGATCTTGCAGTGGGCCGAGAGGGTAAGTCTTTAAGGTGGGTGGGACAGTGCTTCGGCTTTTGCCGCTGCTACCAGCACGAGTGCAAATCAGAGGCGATTCATCTCCGGTGAGAGAACATGGGGTTGATTCACCATTTTTGAGCCTAAGTGTGGAGGATCTGTGGCATTTTACGTCAAAAAAATTGGCGCCAACTCCTCCTGCGACCGGTGAGGGGCCAGCAGCCGCGCCGCGTAAAACTCCCGGCTCCCACGATAAAAACGGCTGGAGAATGGCCGGGTTTGTGGCCGCGCATGGGCACGGCACTGACCTGCAGCAGTCGCGCCGCGTAACATGGCACCTGCCTTGCGCAGACCCAACCTGCCAGATAGTACCCCCCTGGCCACCCCCCCCCCCCCCCGCCCCCCCCGCCCACCAGTAGCCCCCCACCAACAGCATGGCTCCAGCCCAACTGTGGTGGTGGAAGTTCCCGACCGCTGAGTCCACACATCAACCGCACGGTAGGGAACTCGGGCCATCGGGACGGGCCTTCAGGTGATGCGTTAACCCTGTCCCAACGGCGTGCGGTGCGCGATGTGATGATGCCATTTCGGAGGGGGCGGAGGACATGAAACCTGCGTCAAACAGGTGCCGCCCCCTCTATTTCGGCGTAGAAAGGTGTTCCCCGTTCGATCACCGATTACGAAATCGGCATCAGGGAATGGTGAATCCCGCCCATCTTCTCCCAAATGGAGAATCCAACCTAAGTTCTTCGGGCTGTGCACCTTATAAGGGGTAGCAATCCCAGCGGCAGTCACATAATTGGTGCCACAGTCAAAATTTAGCTATGGATTCCACCATCTGCCAAAGCAAGGTGGCCTCAGCCCCAGTGGCGGGAATGCTGTCCCCTCTGAAATTCTGGCCTAAAATTTATTAGAAAGTAAATATTTTAGCAGCAACTGCTGGTGAAAATAAAATCCATAATAGTTTTTAAAAGGTGAGTGGATAAGTATTTCAGAAAGAAAACTTTTAATGGGGATGGGAAAAGGGACGTTAATGGCACTAAGTGGGGTGACCCTTTCAGAACGTTAATCCGACAGTGATGGCCCAAAATCATATTCTGTTAATATTCTATGACTCTTTGCTTTTTTAAAATTACAAATTAATTGGTGTTAATGGAATTAGGATCAGGGCTCCATCTCTAATCAAGAATCTGTTTCCAATTAAGTTGTTCACAAAACCTACAGTTTATTTTTGGCATGCACACAAAAACAATCAAGACTGCATTTTGATATCAACCAGTGAGGTCAGTGTGCACCACATGTGAAAACCATCCACAGTACACATGGGCAGAAATTTTCACTTTGCGCCAAATAAGATTAGCGTTCAGTTCATATGGAAGATAATGCTGATGATATCTTCTCATTTATGTTTCCATTCAACCGTACCATGTAACATACACTCTTCTAAATATTGAAAATAATTTAATATAATTTAATATACGATCTGAGACACAAAATGGGTAAATATTTTGACAGTTACTGAAAAGTTAGGTACTCCCAGGTCAAATTCCTCAAAGGGAAAACAGACTGTTTGCCTTTGATTAACAGGAAACAAACTAGTTTCCAGTAAGGCTGCAGGATGTTTGACTAGCTTTGTCCACTCTTTTAGCCATTAGTGGATTGGAGCGAATAGTTTTTGCATTGTTTGAGTATTCAAGTTGTAACCCCACGTGTGGATACAGTTCTACAAATTTGGGCTCCCAGGATTGACATTTTTTTTAAAATTTCAATTCTCGCAGTAAGGACCTGAAAGGAGCCCGAATATTAATGGCCTGTAGCTTCCTCAGAGTGGCAATCTCCGGCAGGTTGCCACTCTCGACGGACCTATCTATGCTGCAAAGCCAAATCCCCTGTCTTGCCGAACCTTCCTCACTGTGGCTGGCTGACCCTTGCTGCATCTGTGTGGAGTAGCTGGGGCGCAGAACGGTACAAAATGTCCCCTTCTTACGGCGCTAGCTATTTTTAAAGTACAATTAAAAGATAAGTTGTTCAGACATTGGGTGAGTGAGGGGAGGGTGGGGGGGATTGGATCTGCTGTTCGAATTGGGGGGGGGGTCATTCCTGGGGGTGCGTTCGGGTCAGGGGTGGGTCAGACTGGGAGAAGGGCATTGGGGTCAGGTGGGGGGGTGGTGTCAGATAGGGTTGTACCTGGAGAGGGGGCTGTGTCAAGTCAGGTTGGGTCGGGACAAGGAAGGGGGAGGATTGTGTCAGACTGTGCCAGACAGGGGGTGGGAGGGGTGTTGGACTGGCAGTGGGGTCACACCAGAGGGGACGGTCAAACCAGAAGCGGGGGGGGTTGTGGCTGGATCAGATTGGGGTGGGGGTCAGGCCGGATGTTCCGATTGTGTCAGGCTGGATCGGACCGGCAGAGGGTTTGGACCGGAAGGGGGGGGGGAGTCGGATTGTGGGGGTGTGGAGGGAGGATAGAGCACGGTGTAAGACTGGATCGGACCGGGAGGGTCAATCGGTGAGTGGGGGCGAGGAGGTCAGACCGGAGAGCAGGTTAGACTGGAGAGGGGGTGGAGAGTGAGTCCGGAGCAGGAAGCGGTGTCGGGTCAGGTTGGGGCATGTCGGATTGAGGAAGAGTGTGGGCAGGTGGTCGGGGGGGGGGGTTGCGGTGGGTCTCCTGGGGATCATGTGTGCCCTGGGTGTCTGGTGCAATGCTGGGTTTAGGTGTTTAAATAGTTAGAAGTGATTTTTTTTCCTCTAACTGATGTAAAACTGGCGCAACCATCGGAAGTTATCGATTTGAATCGCTTTGTTGGATAGTTCCCAGTCCAGTGCAATTGTACTGAGGAAGTTAGCACTTCTGTGCGAACTTCCCAGAGGGATTCCTGAGCGCATCATTGTGGATCCCCCCAAATGCGACACTGGGAGCCATAAGTTATGAGCCCTTACTGATATCCAGCGTGGTTGTCTTATAATAATTTTGAGCTATAATACAAAACCACTAACCACGCAACCACCATTTTACTAATCATTTTCGTTTCTGTTTTATGACCAGTTTCATTTCAAAATAATATATCCTATATTGAATAGTCAATGATTTATCTTTAATATCTAATTTTGAATGCTTTTTCTAACCTCATTTGCTCTACTTTCAGTAATATTAGCTGTGTTGAAGTAACACGGCTCATATTTTGGCCAAGTGTGTCTCCAGTATTGGGGCGGGTGGGGGAGAGAAATTGGATTGGGAGCTAGCCATTTTAATGGCTCTCCAATCACCATAAGTTCCAGCTTTGCTCCACCAGAAATGATAGCGGACATTGAACACAACCTCTCAATCTGCACAGGATTGCTGAGTCAATAGAAACTGCCAAGAAATCTGGCATTTCTGTTGGATACATCCTCCTCCCCTGTACGTTAATATAGAAATCCTTTGCAAAGGTGTCAGAGCACTAAGTAATAAAAATAAGTACTTTTATAAATCTAACCTGGACCGACTTCGCCCTTCAATACTCCATTGAAGTGTCAACCAAGATTATGTGTTCTAGCTTCTGGAATGGGCATTGAAGACACAACCTCTGACTTAGAGAGGAGACTGACAAGATTGAGCCAAGAGTAATGTCTTAATTGCTATTTCCAAATTATGATTCATTGCTCGGGTTGTAAATATTAAACACCAAGGCTTCTTAGGCAGCACCTTCCAAACCCACGACCACTACCATCTAGAAGTACAAGGGCAGCAGATACATAGGAACACCACCACATGGAAGTTCCCCTCCTAGTCACTCACCATCCTGACTTGAAAATATACCGCCGCTCCTTCACTGTCTCTGGGCCAAAATCCTGGAACTTCCTTGTCAACAGCACTGTGGGTGTACCTACACCACATGGACTGCAACGATTCAAGAAGGCAGCTCACCATCACCTTCTCAAGGGCACTTAGGGATGGGCAACAAATGCTGGCCTAGCCCAGTGAAGCTCACATGCCGTAGAAATTATTTAAAAATAATTCAGGATTTGAAGAGTGACGATTGGCTATCTCTCATTTGATGACCTATTGATGTTCACACCTCACATTTTCTGTCCTCTGCAAAGAGGCAGAATGATGGTGAGGCATTTCTCTCAAGCCAGGGGGAGAGATTACTGTCCTAATCAAACAGAGGATAAAGTTTCATGAGCCACCATCCTGGCACTCCTATTCAAAATCTGCTTGTTTGTGCCCTCTAGAACCAGCCCTTCCAAACTATGTAAGATTAGGAGATGGCACCCAATTTGCTGGTGCAAACATTGCACAATTATATGCACATGTTGTGCACTCACCAGGCCCAATCTGTTAATAAATTGGCATTCCGTCCAGCCTCTAGACTCCTCCACCTCCCAAAACACACAAATTGGGTTCCAACGATAATTCATTGTAAACGAGTCGAATCGACAAATTAACCATTTAAAAGAAAAAGTTCCCTTTCCAATCCTGGTGTGGCACCCCTCCCTCACCAGCTGACAATTCCCTCCCACCCAGTGGTCATCAATCAGGCTACTGGGAGCCTCCAACTTTATGCTAGATCCTTAAGTAGCCAAGGCATGAGAGTGCTTAATGTAGGGAAACCCCAACTGAAAATCTCAAGGCCATCCTAGAAACTAGACCCTTTGGCAGGTTCCCAGACTGGTTTGAGATCATTCCAGCAAGTCCGGCTAAATTTATCCCAAGCCAGGGCAGACCCACCAGGAATTTCTGCTCTACTAGGTCAACTGCATACACTTCCTGGCAGCTGGTTACCGCATGGCGTTTACAGAGACTTCGGAACAACTCATGACCTTAAGCTATTGATGCAGATCTCTGAAAATGAACAGATTGACAACCTGCAGTTTGCTAATCTGTTAATGGGAGCTGTTGAATACAACATGTCAAATGCACAGCTGTTGGAACCAGATGAAATTTAATTTCCTCCTTTTGTATTCCAGCTTTCTTTGGGAAGTATCTGAATGAGTACAATGGCAGCTACATTCCACCCGGTTGGCGTGAGTGGGTTGGATTAGTAAAGAATTCTCGGTTTTACAATTACACACTCAATAGAAACGGTGTAAAAGAGAAGCATGGATTTGACTACTCAAAGGTACTTGTCAATGCATTTTTGTTGTGTTCAAGCAACAACTCACAAACAATGATTGGCTCAGTTATGCACCATGTACAAAAAGTATAGTTCTGCTAAATATTGCATTGTTATTTAAAGTTGTTGCACACCACAGCCATTTCACAGGCGTGTAAGTTCTGTTTTCGATGTAATTAATTAATTAATTCCACCTTGAAAGTTGTTTAAAGTACTATACAGTTTATAGCATTCAGTATTTCCAGCTAGATTCTCAACAAATACTCGGATTAATGTCTGTGTTTGAAAATGAACTGCATTTCACATGTACTAACCAGGACTGAGTCTGCTTAGCTTCCGAGATCAGATATAATTTGGCGTTTTCAGACTAGTATGGCCGTAGGACTGAATTTCACATGTAGGTCACTGTACCTTCACATAGTAATACAGAAATTCTAATGAGAGCCAAATAACTCCTATAGTGCAGAAGGAGGCCATTCTATCCATCAAATCTGTACCGACCCTCCAAAAGATCACCCTACCCAGGCCCACTTCCCCGCCCTATACCCGTGAGTTAATCTCTACATCCCTGGACACTAAGGAGCAATTTTGCATGGCCAATCAACCTAACCCGCACATCTTTGGACTGTGGGAGGAAACCAAAGCACCCCCTCCCCCCAAGTGAGGACACCCAACTATGGGGTCCCTGTGGGCCTCCCTCTTTGCACTCCCTTACAGCCCCTGTCACCGCCCAACTTCCCAAAGGCCCTTACTTACCTGCCACGCACCCCCACCCTTCTTACCACCCCCAACCTCCTTTCATAGGCATGGCCCCCGCCACAGGCTTTGACTCTTGGCAGTGCCACCCTGGCACCTGGGCACCCTTGCACTGCCACCATTGCAGTGCTCTTGCCAGCTTGGCAGTGCCACCCAGGCACCTTGGCCGTGCCAGCCATGCAGTGCCAAGGTGCCTGCATTCCAGGGGGAGGGCCAGAGGGTCACTCTGCACGACCCGGACACCCAGAGGCCTCCGATGTGTCCAAACCCCCCCCCCCCGCGTGTTCCGTTCCACCTGACCCAGAGGCCCAAACCTACCCAGATCCTGTGAGGTACAAAGGCTGCCATGAACCCCTCGGGAGGCCTCTCCTGGGATCCACCGGCCATGCGCAACACAGCCGGTAGATCTCGCCCTTAGACATCTACGATGCGTTCTTCTTCTTATTTGCATTAGAACTGCTGACATTGAGCCACAAATATCTTTGTAGTTATACAGTGACTGCATTATTAAAGAGAAGAATTAAAAATAAACTGAAATGGGATCAGTGACACCAAACTTTGCGTCAGTGTTACTGTCCTACCTCCGATCCTGAGGTCGGTTTCTCTGAATACAGTGGGACTACATTATTACAAAACACTCATTAAGTTCAACACAAGGTTCATGGAAATAGCGTGTGTCTTGTATCTCACTTTATTTGAAAGAATAGTCAGGAATGTGTCACTTGTTTTTCCAGATAGGACTGACCAGTATATTTATCAGGACTGAAGTCAAAATCATACTTTCCTTTCAGTAGAGATTCTCTCATTTATCGTTTGCTTTCCCTCCTCACTTAAGTTTGCTTTTTCATTGATTTACTTGCCTAATTACTGCCGTAAGCCTGTGTAATGTAAACAAAATGGGTTGATATAGCCATAAGATTGGAAACAGCAATACTGCACAAGGCCAAATTTTTTGGCAATTACTCAAAAGATGCAAAAACAGTTTGTATAATAGCTTCTCTGCATTATTTAAAGAATTATATTTTAACCCAAGAGGCGATCTTAATCTAGTCAGGGGGGAAAAAAAACTGCCAGGCACTTCTCTCATTTGCAAATTCATAAACTCGAAGTAATGAACATTTACATTCGCTTGTATCTTTTATGCGCACAGTACTTGCTCAGCACATTTATATATACAGTCCACACAGTGTTACAATTTCTACTTTACTGCACAGAAAGACGTCTTCAATTCCATTGATTTCACACCTTTTGAAAGAAATGACAATCATGATTTTCTTTTATTCTCACCATTTTGAAGCTGCTCATATTTAGACTCCAGAACAATGAGCGGAGTTTTGTGAGAAAATTATAAAGTGCCATTTTCGGCAAGAAAATCAGTACAATTCCCACCGCGCGTGATCTGGACCGTAATTTTCAGGCACTTAGAAAATGTCTTCCCCCATGTGAACAATGCTGCGCCTGAGGCACAGAGCACCTGATTCACCCTCCCTGGGGGCCATCTGTGCACTTCAATGAAGGTGCGCTACATTTAAATGGCTCCACAGCACTTGCTCTTATTCCAGCAAGGGGGATGGCAGTGAGGAAATCAGCTCCTAGATTTATAGAGGAGGCCCTCAGCCATTTGCTTGATGCCGTGGAGGAGAGGCGGGCTACAACATATCCTCGAGCTGGCAGGAGATCCTCCAGAAAGGTGATGAATCCCACCGGGAGACGTAGCAGACTGATCAGTGCCAGCAGCCTGACCAAGAGGACAGGTGTACAGCACAGAAAAGAGATGGACGACCGATTCCGATCAATCAGGGTAAGTGCTCCCTGTCTCCTCCCTCCACTCCATCCTACCATCACCGCTTGGAATGTCACTTCGATCAAACATGCTGCCACCTTGCAGGGACACAGCATCCTCAAGCCCCCCTCCCCGGCGCAGTACCCACACATGCCAGGTGTTATCAACCTCTGATGCACCAGGCATCCAGCTCAAGCTTGCCCACAACCACTGTGAGCGAGAGAAAAAGGGTGGTGGGATGCTGACTCCATACAAGGAGAGAGCCATGGAGCTTGCAAGGCAGGAGCAGGAACAGGAACAGGCCTGCACTGAGAGCGAGGTAGGCCTGCGGGAGGACAATTCGGATCCACTGCACCTTCACCCAGATGACCTACCGCAAGTACGTTCTGTGTAGTCCAAACCCTTGACTAGGCTATGTGTTAAAACCATGTCCCTTGCCTTGCAGGAACATCCACCAAAGAGTCTGGCAAGTCTACCAGCAGTGCCCCACCACCCACCCGCGAAACCACCTTGGAGGAAATCTCTGAGGACGTGGATGAAGCATCACAGCTATCACCCACTCCATCCACCATCGCAGAGACACACCCCTCAGTGGGCGGATTTAGTAGGCAGGCCTCTGGGTCACTATTTGGGGAGCACCACACTGATTCTGATGCACAGCATCCCAGGGATCAGACAGCCGGAGGTCTGCTGGATCCCGGGACTCAATTGTGCCCCAGCCAGGTGCTGGCCTGTGGATATGTTCGTCCCTCAGCTGCTGGAGATGCAAAGGCAGGGCTGTGTCCACAAAGAGGGGGTTTGAGCGACACTCCTGCAACTACAAGGCTGAGTGGAGGAGACCCAAAGCCTTCTGTCGCACAAGATGTTGCGGGCAATGGGTGGCATCCAGGCCAACACTGCAAGGGTGGCATCTACTGTGGAAAGCATGGGCAAGAGGTCCGATTCATGATGGTAATACTTCAAAGCATGGCTGAGGTGATCAACATCATGGTGCAGACAATGACGGGCCTCCAGACTGGAAGCGGGATATGATGTTGAGGCGACTGGAGCTCAGTCCCACAGTCCCATCCCCCCCCCACAGCACTCAATGTACCACAGTCCCATCCCCCCCACAGTACCCAGAGGCAAAAGACTTTGGGGTGCTCTGATGAGTTAGATATCTGCAACCTTCAACCCCTGGTCGCAAAGGGCTCATGACATCCTGGGATTGGCGGGGTGGGGTGGGGGTTGGTGTAGTACTGTGGTCCTACTCCATAAAGTGGGAGGTGATGTAAGGGCATCCCTAACTCTCCTGCACATGTGAACCCTCGCTCCTGACCTCCATCCACCGGATCCTCAGTGACCTCCCCTCTGACTCCTTTCAAAATGCCCTCCTAATCTGAGGACACATGTCACTGCTCGAGGCCTTCATCAAGTTCGTCATCCTGCTTTAGAGCTAGGTTATGTAGGGCACAGCAGCCCAGCATGATGCAGGAGGGCCCTCTGGAGGCCTCAACAGACATGTCGAGGCAGTGGAAGCACATCTTAAGGAGGCTGATGCACTGCTGTAATACAGACCAGATGGCACTGACTGCCTCGTTTAACGAGCCTCTGCTGCAGTCTCTGGCCTCTGCACTGACATCATCAGCCAGGACCTCAGGGGATATGCAAAATGGGGTGACCCTCAAAATGCCAGGGCACTGTGATTGGCAGAGGATGTAACTGCCATGCACACTCACTGGAAAACGTGCACACACGTGCATTATCCACATCTGGTGGTCACACACTAGCTGCACATTGAAGGAGTTCATGAACGGGCCTCACTGATGCCACGGGGCACGAAGAGCAACATGGGTGCACTAGAACACCTCCGGCACCTGTGACAGACCAGCTATGTAACTGAAGCCTGTAGCCATCTCAACTGGCTCGGCCTGGTCCAGGTCGAAATGAATAAAGTCCAAAGCCCTTGCATAGAGACAGATGCGCTTATGGGTGGATGTCTGTAAAATGACACACAGGTCACCGGTGGAGCACCTGGAATGACCACATGGTGTAAATTCTGAAAGCTACCTTCAGCTTTATGGCCATAGGGAGCTGGTGTTCTCCACTGCTACATGGCACTAAGTCAGCAAGGATGCGTCACAGGTACCACACAGTCTTCCTGGTGAGGCAAAGTCTTCTACGTTGAATGTTGTCCGACAACTCTATGAAGGACACTCAGGTTCGGTACTCCCTTGGTCACCTTCTGCACCTCCGTGCACCATGAATGGCTGGTGCGACCGCCAGCCCCTGAGCCTGCCCTGTGCTCCCAGGTGTCCTGAAAATGGGTCTTGACTGGGTGCTGCTGCTCATTATTGCTGGAATCTGTGCTCGCACAGTACTGAAATAGGTAGAATAGCCAGTTCCACTGGCTCTGATATTAATAGGTTACCTGTGAGGGATGGCAGAGAATGAGACAGTCGGGTTGGTATTGCTGCCAAATAACATCAGTACCTCCCCTGACCTATTGTACTCCAGGACCTGGTAGCAACCAGTCCCAGACCTTATTCGGTGACTACCACTCACTCATATCTCAGATGCCCTCCCATCTCCATTACAAAACTGGCCCCGGCCTATGCCCTGGCCCAATCAGAGTCACCTTTAGGCTACAATCTGGTTCTCCCCTCTCTTATTCTCTACAACGCTAGGGGTTCTGACAAGAGGGTTATATGCTCGCACATACCTCATGGGCAGGATCAACTGGATGGTGCTCTCTGTCTTGGGGACTAATGGATCCTCTCTAGCAGGCGTTGGAGTCCAGTGTCTCTTGATCCCATTCACCCAAGCGTTCAGCCCTGAACCCTGAGTATTCATCCCATTCCTTGAGCTTGAATTATATTAAAAGTTCAACCAATTAATCTAAAAGAAACAAACTGAGGGACAAATTAAAAGGGGCCGGTCCTTAAAGGGGCACTACCCTAAATGAAAGCAAAGAGCAAAGGAAACTTAAAAACATCACACCAAATGGTGATTAAAAGGGCCAAGACGGCACACCAGACCCTACGGTTCCCATCAGGCACAGAAGGTCTCGATAGTACCGTGGATACGACATGTTCTCTCTCCAGAGACACCCGGCCGCGAATGAAGCCACGGCAGAAGGGCAGGCAGTCTGGCTGGATGCCCCCCTTGGTCGCCCGCTGACTGGACCTGCTAATTCGTTGTGGGAATTAACATTGTTGAGGGTTTACTCTTGATAGCCAATTAGTTTGACGAGCATGAGTCTCCCCCCCCCCCCCCAGGCTGGCACCATTCTGCCTTCTCTTTCGGGGTCTCCTTGACTCACATCACACCCAAACCCCCACCCCCTGTGAACCACAGTCGCCCCATACCGCCATGCCGCAGACATCAAGATCAACCTCAGCCAGGCATATCTACAAGTGAATGTAGACCAGAAATCTCGAGAACATCTGACGATTGTGACACATAAATGTTTGTTTCAGTACCGAAGATTATTGTGTGGTACCATATCAGCTCCAGCATTGTTTCAAAGAGAAATGGACCAAATCTGGAGCGAGTTAAGTGGAGTTTACCTCTGAGAACTTTCAAACAATACAGGCAGCAGATCAACACAGCCCTCTCAGAACGTTTAAACAACACAGGCAGCAGATTAACACAGCCCTCTCAGAACGTTTAAACAACACAGGCAGCAGACGTCAGGACCACACACACCAACCCCGATCCCCATTTTCCATCCCCGACACCTGCGAGCACTCACCCCACCCTCTCTGGAGCTGACCAGCGGGATGCGTCCTCTTGGACTCCCTGATACTAGCTGGAGGCAGTGGTGTTCCCCTCCTTCCTCCCTTTTGGATGTCATGGCGCCTGGTTGCGCTTTTAAAAAAATTAGTAGTAATTTACACCAGCGTGACATCTCGCCTAATGGATATGATGATTCAGTCAGGGCTGAAGGTGCGCCATTAATCAAGCTAAGGTAAATTACGAAAGAAAGCTAGCGCAAAACATGAAAAAGGATAACAAAACCTTCTGTAAGTACATAAAAGGGAAGAGTCGCTAAAGTGAATGTTGGCCACTGAGAAGATGAAACCAGAGAGTTAATAGTGGGGAATACAGAAATGGCGGTGATGCTAAATCAATATTTTGCTTCAGTTTTCACGGTGGAGGACACTAGTACCATTCCTATAGGAACGGGTAATTCAGAGGTAATAGAAAGGGTGGAATTCAGCACAATCCTCTTCATTAGGGAAACTGTACTCAACAGACTATTGGTATTGAAGGCAGACAAGACCCCAGGGCCTGATGGCCCACTTCCTAGGGTGTCAAAGGAAGTGGCAGTGGAGATAGTGGATCCATCGGTCATAATATTCCAAAATTCCCTGGACATGGGAAAGGTTCTAGTGGATTGGAAAAATGTTAATGTAATGCCCTTATTCAAAAAGGGGGAGGCAGAATGTAGGAAATTACAGACCAGTGGATATTGAGGATCCTGTAGATGTATTATACCTGGACTTCCAGAAGGTGTTTGACAAGGTGCCGCACAGAAGGTTCAGAAATCACATGAGGTTCGGAGTAATTTATTCGCTTGGATGGAAGACTGGCTGATCGACAGAAGACAGAGAGTCAGGATACATGGGTCTTTTTCTGGATGGCAAGATGTAACTAGTGGCGTGCCACAGGGTTCTGTCCTGGGACCCCAGCTAGTTACAATCTATATAAATGACTTGGCTACAAGCATGGAAGGTTCTATAGCCAAATTTGCAGATGACACTAAAATAGGTGGGACAGTCAGTTGCAACGATGAAATAACCTTACAAATGGATATAGATAGGTTACATTAGTGGGAAAAATGTGGCACCTGGCGCTTAACGTGGATAAGTGTGAGGTTATCCATTTTGGCCGGGAGAATGGAAAGACAACTTATTATCTCAATAGGGACAGACTGTCAATAGGGACAGACTTCGGGGTGCTCTGGTGCAGCGGGATCTTGGGGTCCTTGTGCATGAGCCACAGAAAACTCGCACTACATGCAGCTACAGCAGGTTATAAAGAAAGTGAATGGAATGTTGGCTAAAGGAACAGAGTATAAAGATAAGGAAGCGTTGTTACAACTGTACAAGGCATCGGTGAGACCGCACCTGGAGTATTGTGCACAGTTTTAATCGGCTTATTTGAGGAAAGATGTAGTGGCATTGGAGGCAGTTCAGAGGAGGTTCACTGGATTGATTCCAGAGATGAAGGGTTTATCTTATGAAGAGAGATTGAGCAGTTTAGGCCGATACTCTCTAGAGTTTAGAAGAATGAGGGGAGATCAAATTGAGATATATATGATAAAAGATATGGATAAAGTAGAACATAGAACATAGAACGATACAGCGCAGTACAGGCACTTCGGCCCATGATGTTGCACCGACATGGGAAGTCAAAAAACAAAAGCCATCTAACCTACACTATGCCATTATCATCCATATGCTTATCCAATAAACTTTTAAATGCCCTCAATGTTGGCGCGTACACTACTGTTGCAGGTAGGGCATTCCACTGCCTCACCACTCTTTGCATAAAGAACCTACCTCTGACCTCTGTCCTATATCTATTACCCCTCAGTTTAAGGCTATGTCCCCTCGTGCCAGCCATTTCCATCCGCGGGAGAAGGCTGTCCACCCTATCTAACCCCCTGATCATTTTGTATGCCTCTATTAAGTCTCCTCTTAACCTTCTTCTCTCTAACGAAAACAACCTCAAGTCCATCAGCCTTTCCTCATAAGATTTTCCCTCCATACCAGGCAACATCCTGGTAAATCTCCTCTGCACCCGTTCCAAAGCTTCCACGTCCTTCCTATAATGAGGTGACCAGAACTGTACGCAATACTCCAAATGCGGCCGAACCAGAGTTTTGTACAGCTGCAACATGACCTCATGACTCCGGAACTCAATCCCTCTACCAATAAAGGCCAAAACTCCATAGGCCTTCTTCACAACCCTATCAACCTGGGTAGCAACTTTCAGGGATGTATGTACATGGACACCGAGATCCCTCTGCTCATCCACACTTCCAAGAATTTTACCATTAGCCAAATATTCCGCATTCTTGTTATTCCTTCCAAAGTGAATCACCTCACACTTCTCTACATTAAACTCCATTTGCCACCTCTCAGCCCAGCTCTTCAGCTTATCTATGTCCCTCTGTAACCTGCAACATCCTTCCGCACTGTCGACAACACCACCGACTTTAGTGTCGTCTGCAAATTTACTCACCCACCCTTCTGCGCCCTCCTCTAGGTCATTTATAAAAATGACAAACAGCAACGGCCCCAGAACAGATCCTTGTGGTACGCCACTTGTAACTGAACTCCATTCTGAACATTTCCCATCAACCACCACCCTCTGTCTTCTTTCAGCTAGCCAATTTCTGATCCACTTTTTTTTTTCAGTGCCATTCCCCTCATGCACTCAATGTACCACAGTCCCATCCCCTCACAGTACTCAATGTCCCACAGTCCCATCCCCCCCCCACAGCACTCAATGTACCACAGTCCCATCCCCCCCACAGTACCAAACGTACCACAGCCCCATCCCCCCCACTGTAGCCAACATACCACAGCCCCACTCCCCCCACAGCACTCAATGCACCACAGTCCCACTCCCCCCACAGCACTCAATGTACCACAGTCCAAACTCCCCCCACAGCACTCAATGCACCACAGTCCCCGCTCCCCACAGTACTCAATGCACCACAGTCCCACTCCCCCCACAGCACCCAATGCACCGCAGTCCCATTCCCCCCACAGCAATCGTGGAGCAGATGCTTCCTCTTGTGGGACATTCAAGAACGAGAGGTCATAGTCTCAGAATAAGAGGTAGAAAATTAAATACAGAGATGAGAAAAACGACTTCTCCCAAAGGGTCGTGAATCTGGAATTCCCTACCCCAGAGTGTGATGCATGTTGGGACAGTGAGTAAATCTATGGAGGAGTTAAACAGATTTTTAATTAGTAATGGGTTGAAGGGTGTGGAGAACCGGCAGGACGGTGGGGTTGAGACCATGATGAGATCATCCATGGGCATATTGAATGGTGGAGCAGGTTCGAGAGGCTTAATTGTCTACTCCTGCTCCTAGTCCTCATGTTTCAAAAAATAACTATTCTGTCTAATTCCACCTTCCAGCTCTTGGTGTGGAGCCTTGTAGGTAACAGCACCTCAAGCACAAATCTGTGTTCTTGATTAATAATGGGATCAGGGGTTTTGGGGAGAAGGCAGGAGAATGGGGATGAGGAACATGTCAACCATGATCGAATGTTGTGCAGACTCGATGGGCTGAATGGCCTAATTCTGCTCCTATATCTCATGGTCTTATGGATTCAAATTCATGAAAATCAGGTTCGAGCCCTTCCAGGGCATGAAACTGATCCCGCCATTGGAAAGGGCCTGGGAGGATCACGGTTGGTAATCTCGCTGGCGCAAATCCAATTTTTGGCGCCTCACGACATTAGCGGCCATTACAGGATGTGCGCCAGAGGCTGATGGGCCCGTTAAATACCATTCAAAAGCACTGGTCACCTTAGTAATTGTATTTTATATAGTTAATGGATAAGATATTTGAAGGAGTCAGATGCGCTGCGGATAAAGGGGAATCAGTGGTTGTACTGTACTTCGATTTCCAAAAGGCATTTGGTAAGGTGTCACATTAAAGGTTATTGAGTAAAATAAAAGCTCATGTGTAGGTGGTAACATAACTGCTGTGTATACAGGATTGATGTTAGGAGGTAAGGAGGCTGACAAACTAAAGGAGCGTTATTAACAAGATGTGTTCAGTACAGGCTGTTTCTTACTTTGCACAGCTACCCGCACTAGCAATTGGTGATGTCACTTTTGGTGACTTCACTTCCGGTGACGTCGTACCATCATGCATATATCATTACACAGTGCTCAGTGCAGCTTCAGAGCTACCTCTCAGAAACCAATATAATCACATAACATTCCCTCCCCCTATAAATCGAACATCCCCAACAAATTTGAACAAGTGTAACATGAACAATAATCAATAAGCCAGACGGTTTGGGGTTGTTGTTCTGTGAATGGTTGCCAGTGAACCTCAGGCATTTGTTTCTTGGCTCTAGTTTTAGCTCTGGCATTTCTGACATTGTATGAACCTTGTCGGTGTTTGTTTTGACTGGTGTGGACATTGTAACTCGAGGATGACTCTGTACAGCACGGTAGCACAGTGGTTAGCACTGTTGCTTCACAGCGCCAGTATCCCAGGTTCGATTCCCGCTTGGGTCACTGTCTGAGTGGAGTCTGCACGTACTCCCTGTGCCTGCATGGGTTTCTTCCAGGTGCTCCAGTTTCCTCCCACAAGACCTAAAAGACAGACTTCCGGTTGCGGCTATGCGGAGCTAAGCCGCACGATTCAGCAGCTCCCGTGAAGACGGGCTTTCGGGTTCGATAAAAGAGCCCCAACGGAACTTTTCAGATAGCCAACCCGTGGGGAAGAGAGGAGAGAGGTCCCCACTAACCTGTATGGACCGGACCCGCAGCGAAACGGCCAAAAAAAGGGCACTGGAGCAGCGGGAGAAGAGGGGGAAAACAATTAAAATGGCGGCGGCTGGGGACAAAGAGGAGATGCAAGAATTCATCAAGCGCTGCTTCGAGGAGCTGCGCAAGGAGATGGTGGCGCCTATGCTGGCAATAATTGAAGGACTTGGGGCAACCCAGAAAGCCCACGAGGTGAAGATCCAGGAGATCCAGGACAAAGTGAGTGAGAATGAGGACGAGCTCTTGGGCCTGGCGGTGAGAGTGGAGCGGCACGAGGCGCTACACAAGACGTGGGCGGGAAGACTCGAAGACCTGGAGAACAGGTCGAGGAGAAACAATCTGAGGATACTGGGTCTCCCAGAAGGAGTGGAGGGGTCCGACGCCGCAGCATATGCGGGCACAATGATCGGGGCGCTGATGGGCGTGGAGGCCCCCCCGGGGTTGCTGGTGCTGGAAGGGGCTCACCGGGTGCTGGCAACGAAGCCCAAGGCAAACGAGCCGCCAAGGGCGATGATGGTGAGATTTCACCGGTTCACAGACAGAGAGAGGGTCCTGAAATGGGCCAAGAAAGAGCGGAGCAGCAAGTGGGACAATGCTGAGATCAGAATATACCCGGACTGGAGCACGGAGGTCGCTAAGCGGAGAGCGGGTTTCAACCGGGCCAAAGCGGTGCTGCATCGGAAAGGAGTGAAATTTGGAATGTTGCAGCCAGCGCGACTGTGGGTCACATATAACGGCCAACACCACTACTTCGAATCGCCCGAAGAGGCGTGGACCTTTATACTAACTGAAAAGTTGGACTCTAATTGAGGGTTTGTGAGGGTGGGGGGTATTTGAGGGTTGAAGTACGATGGCGGTTGTATACAGGGGGGCAAGCACGCGCAGGGAATGTTATATGGGCTGGGGACGAGAGACAAGACCGCAAAAGAAGCTGCGTCACGGGGGGCGGGGCAGGCTCTGGAAAGCGCGGGGTTTTTCTCCCGCGCGCGGGAAGAAAGGTGGGAGGGGGAACGTAGGAACGTCTACTGATGGGGAGATTCCCACACGGGGGGGTCAAAGGGATGGCGGGGGAAGCCGTGGTCAGCAGGCGTCAGCTGACTTACGGGAGTGACATGGGGGAGCAAAAAAGCTAGACGGATCTAACGTGGGGGGGGGGGGAAGGGGGGGAGGGGGGGAAAAGGGTTTCTGCTGCACTGGCCGAAAGGGAATGGGACGCAGAAGAGGTGGCCGGAACGGAGATCCCCCGGTTGGGGGCCTGGAGCGTGAGGGAGACGCGGACACGGGACTGGCCCAGAAAAGGAGATGGCTAATCAGCGGGGGGGGGGGGGGGGGGGGGGGCAGTGAGAGCACCTCCATTCCGGCTGATAACGTGGAACGTGAGGGGCCTGAACGGACCGGTGAAGCGGGCTCGAGTGTTCGCGCACTTGAAGGGACTGAAGGTAGACGTGGCTATGCTCCAAGAGACACACCTGAAGGTGGCGGACCAGGTTAGGTTAAGAAGGGGATGGGTAGGACAGGTATTTCACTCGGGACTGGACGCGAAAAATAGAGGGGTGGCAATTCTGGTGGGAAAACATGTGTCATTTGAGGCCATGACTATCGTAGCGGACAATGGAGGAAGATACGTGATGGTGAGTGGTAGGTTGCAAGGGACGTGGGTGGTGTTGGTAAATGTATACGCCCCGAACTGGGATGATGCTGGATTCATGTAGCGCATGTTGGGGCGCATCCCGGACTTGGAGGTAGGAGGACTGATAATGGGAGGGGACTTTAATACAGTGCTGTATCCAGCACTAGACCGCTCCAGATCAAGGACGGGAAAGAGGCCGGCGGCAGCCAGGGTACTCAGGGGGTTTATGGACCAGATGGGGGGAGTGGACCCATGGAGGTTTGCAAGACCGCAGGCCAGGGAATTTTCTTTCTTCTCCCACGTGCATCAGGCATACTCCCGGATAGACTACTTTGTGCTGGGCAGGGCGCTCATCCCGAGGGTGGAGGGGACGAGTATTCGGCCATAGCCGTTTCGGACCATGCCCCGCACTGGGTGGAAGTGGGGCTGGGAGAGGAGAGGGACCAACGCCCGCTGTGGCGGTTGGATGTGGGACTGCTGGCAGATGAGGTGGTGTGTGGGAAGGTAAGGGGGTGTATTGAAAGGTACCTGGAGGCCAACGACAACGGGGAGGTGTGAGTGGGGGTGGTATGGGAGGCGTTGAAGGCGGTGATCAGGGGAGAGCTAATCTCCAGGGCTCATAGGGAGAAGGTTTGGGTTCGGGGGAGGGTGTATTAGCTGGGTTAAGCTCCTTTACAGCGCCCCGGTGGCAAGTGTGGTGACGAACCGGTGGAGGTCGGAGTACTTTCGGCTGTACCGAGGAACGAGGCAGGGGTGCCCTCTGTCCCCCCTGTTGTTTGCATTGGCGATCGAACCCTTGGCCATATCACTGAGGGAGTCTAATAAATGGAGGGGGGTGGTCCGCGGGGGAGAAGAGCATCGGGTGTCGCTATACGCAGATGACCTGCTGCTGTACGTGACGGACCCAATGGAGGGGATGGTGGAGGTCATGCAGACTTTGAGGGAGTTTGGGGAGTTCTCGGGCTATAAGCTCAATGTAGGGAAGAGCGAGCTTTTTGTACTACAGGCAGGGGACCAAGAAAGAGGGATAGGGGACCTACCGCTGAGGAGGGCGGAGGGGAGTTTTCGGTATCTAGGGATCCAGATAGCCAGGAGCTGGGGGGTCCTACACAAATTGAATCTGACGAGGTTGGTGGACCAAATGGAGGTGGACTTCAAAAGATGGGACATGTTGCCGCTCTCGTTGGCGGGTAGAGTGCAATCGGTCAAAATGGTGGTCCTTCCGAGGTTTTTGTTTGTGTTCCAGTGCCTCCCCATCGTGGTTACCAAGGGATTTTTCAAGAGAGTAGGTAGTAGTATTATGGGGTTTGTGTGGACAACCAAGACCCCGAGGGTAAGGAGAGGGTTCCTGGAATGCAGTAGGGACCGAGGAGGGCTGGCGCTGCTAAACCTAGGGAGCAACTACTGGGCAGCAAATGTGGCGATGATCCGTAAGTGGGTTATGGAGGGAGAGGGGGCGGCATGGAAGAGGATGGAGATGGCGTACTGCAAAGGAACGAGCTTGGGGGCGCTGGTGACGGCACCGCTGCCGCTCTCGCCATCAAAGTATACCACAAGCCCGGTGGTGGCGGCAACGTTAAGGATCTGGGGCCAGTGGAGATGGCATAGGGGTGCAGTGGGAGCCTCGGTGTGGTTTCCGATCAAGGGTAACCTCCGGTTTGTCCCGGGGAAGATGGACGGGGGGTTCCAGGGCTGGCACCGGGCGGGGATTAGAAGAATGGGGGACCTGTTCATCGACGGGACTTTTGCGAGCCTAGGGGTACTGGAGGAGACGTTTGATCTACCCCCGGGAAATGCATTCAGATATATGCAGGTGAGGGCTTTTGTGAGGCGACAGGTGAGGGAATTCCCGCTGCTCCCGACACAAGAAATTCAAGACAGGGTGATCTTGGGTGTATGGGTCGGGGAGGGCAAGGTTTCGGCAATACACCAAGAGATGAAAGAAGAGGGGGAAGCGCTAGCAGAAAAGTTGAAGGGTAAATGGGAGGAGGAGCTGGGGGAGGAGATCGAGGAAGGTTTGTGGGCTGACGCCCTGGGTAGGGTTAATTCCTCCTCCTCATGTGCCAGGCTCAGCCTGATACAATTTAAGGTGGTTCACAGAGCGCACCTGACGGGGGCGAGGTTGAGTAGGTTCTTTGGGGTAGAGGACAGATGCGGAAGATGTTCAGGGAGCCCGGCGAACCATGTCCATATGTTTTGGTCATGCCCGGCACTGGAGGGGTTCTGGAGAGGAGTGGCGGGAGCAATATCTCAGGTGGTGAAAGTCAAGCCAAGCTTACCTCAAGACCAAAAATAGACTAAATTTGGTTGACTCATTAGGTGCAACCCTAATTGCAAACAGTACGAAGGGAATTCCTTTATCCCAATTCTCTGGATAATCGTGACAATAAGCCCTCAACATTGTCTTTAATGTCTGATGCCACCTTTCTAACGTTCCCTGCGATTCTGGATGGTACGCAGTTGATTTAAATTGTTTTATTCCTAAGCTATCCATAACAGCTTTGAATAACCTTGAGGTAAAATTTGATCCTTGATCCGATTGTATTTCTGTGGGTAGTCCATATCTAGTAAAGAATTTAAGTAACTCCTCCACAATCTTTTTAGCTGTAATATTACGTACTGGAGTGGCCTCTGGAAACCTAATAGACACATCCATTATAGTCAAAAGATATTGAGTCCCACTTTTCGTTTTAGGAAGCGGCCCTACGCAATCAATTAGGACCCATGTGACAGGTTCCTCAAAAGCTGGAATGGGTATTAAGGGTGCTGGTTTTATCACTGCTTGAGGTTTCCCTATCACTTACATTTGTGACAAGAATGACAAAATTTAACTACATCTTTATGTAGTCCAGGCCAATAAAAATGTTTCTGGATTTTAGCTTGAGTTTTCCTTATTCCCAAATGACCTCCCACTGGTACCTCATGTGCAACTCGCAACACCTCCTTTCTATACCCTACCGGCAATACTACTTGATGAACTTCTGCCCACTTTTCATCCGCCTGCATATGTAAAGGTTTCCATTTTCTCATCAAGACATCACTTTTACAGGAATAACACTCTGGTAGGGCAGCACGGTGACACAGTGGGTTAGCCCTGCTGCCTCACAGCGCCGACGTCCCAGGTTCGATCCCGGCTCTGCTTCAATGTCCGTGTGGAGTTTGCACATTCTCCCCGTGTTTGCGTGGGTTTTGCCCCCACAGCCCAAAGATGTGCAGGCTAGGTGGATTGGCGACGCTAAATTGCCCCTTAATTGGAAAAAAATAATTGGATACTCTATATATATATTGTTTTAAATAACACTCTGGTATCCACTCAGATTCCTCTTCCATGTATGCTTTCTGATACATCCGTTTTATTTCTACATCTTTCTGTTGTAACTCCGCCAATTTTCCTGAACTAAAAATATCCGCCTCATCCTCCATCTGGTCTTGTTCTTTTACAACCACCTGATCAAAAATCGTTTCTGATAATTGCACTTCAACTTCATCTTCACTCTTTGATTTATCCTCTTGTCTTAACCTGTGACTTTGCGACCTTGTTACTACACAATCCGGAAAAATCCCAGGATATTCGTCCTTCAACACTTCAGTTGTCTGATTCTCCACTGACTTATCAACCACCGTAGGCATCACTCCCACCTGCAATCCAGCTATATCATTACCCAAGATAAGCTGTATTCCTGGACAAGATAGTTTCTCTATTACTCCTACTACCACTTCACCACTCTTCACTGGACTTTCCAACCTTACCTTATATAATGGAACTCTACTCCTCTCACCCTGAATTCCACATATTACTACTTTTTCTGGCAACATTCTTCCCAAATCACATAACTCCTCATCTCTTACCATTAAAGATTGACTCGCTCCCGTATCTCTTAAAATTGTGACTTCTTTACCTGCTCCTCCTGATACACATGAGTAAACTTTACCCACACAAGTAAATTCTTTAAAGTGATCTGGCACCTTCTTTTCAATCACCTTTTGATCAGGCTGTACAATCTTTTGCACCTCCTTCACTTCACTTGGGGTTTCCTTTCCCACTTTAACAAACCCCACTGTCTTATCCTGTTTTACCACATCAGCCTTCCCAGTGCTTTTCTTCAACCACCAACGCTGTGACTTTACATGGCCTAGTTTATTACAGTGAAAACATTTGAAACTTTTCATTTCTTTTCCACCTTCCTGGATTTCTTTTTTAATCTGAGGTACACTCTCCTTATTATCTCCCATCAGATCACCTTTACCTTTACCACTTGAGTATTTCTCATGTCCCCAGTTTCTAACCCTCACAGGCTGAAACTGATGTCGGAAACGAAGCTTTGATTTATGAACGAATTCATAATTTCCTGCCATTTCTGCTCCTAATAGTTTTTACCCTCTGCTCTTCCACATGAGTTCTCACTACACCAGGAATTGAATTTTTAAACTCCTCCAAAAGTATAATTTCTCTGAGAGCTTCATACGTTTGGTCTATTTTCAAAGCCCTTATCCACATATCAAAGTTACTCTGTTTGATCCTTTCAAACTCCATGTATATTTGACCAAATTATTTCCTTAAATTTCTAAACCTTCAGTCACTAGTTCATATGCACATAAGATTGATTTTTTCACCTCCTGATACGTCTCAGGTACCTCCTCTCATAGTGATGCAAACACTTCACTAGCCCTACCTACCAACTTTGTTTGGATCAGTAATACCCACATGTCCTGTGGCCATTTCATTTGTTTAGCTACCTTCTCAAATAAACTGAAAAAAGCTTCTCCCTCCTTCTCATCAAACCTTGGCAATGCTTGGACATATTTAAATAGATTCCCACCAAGCCTTCGACTATATGACGCTCTTTCTCACTATCCTCACCACTATCCACCAACTGTATGTTTCCCTTTACGTCTGCCAATTTTAACTGACTGTCATGTTTCATGGCCATTTTCTGAAGTTCAAACTCTCTCTCTTTATCTTTTTCCCTGATCTGTATCTCCCTTTCTCTTTCTTTTTGTTCTGCGAGGGCTATGCTTTCTGTTTTCCTTTCTTCTCTCTCTTTTTCCTCTCTCTCTCTTTCGTATTCAAGCTGCTTTAATTCTTTCCCATGTTCCATTTGTTTAATTTGTAACTGAAATTTTGCCATTTTCAATGACTCAAACTGTATGTCAGGCAACTTTAAATGCTTAGCCACCACCATAATCACCTCATGTTTTCGCATTTTGTCAGGTAATGTTAACTGCAATGTATTTGCCAAATCTAACAGTCTGCTTTTAGTCTCTGTCCGTAAGGTACTGTGTGTGACCGTCTCCACCCCCAAAAACCTCTGAGCCTCTGAAAGAGCCGTTGTCCACAACACACTCCCTACTTAAACTGAAATACCGCACCTGAAAAGCAACCACAATATTCTCACCCCTCACTGTCTTTAAGTTCACTAAGCCAATCCAATAGATAGACTTTTATCCCGGACGAGCCTCCCAATATGTTATGGCCAGAGAGATCAAGAGTACACCTGCTTTGTCTGGCTTCAGCTCCAACATTGAAAACAAAACTAAAACACACCCTGCAGCAAACAGCCTAAAACAAAAGTAAAAAGCTGACAGACATCCCAGCTCCACGCACTCTCTGCCATCACTGCAGTAATAAACACCCATTTCTTAAAGGTATTCTCACTACCGATATTTATATACACACCCATTTATGAACACCCATTTCTTAAAGATACTGTTACATGATAATTGTCTACCTGTTCAAAGTCATCGATACTTTTGCCTGAACCACTTGCCGGTGAACTATTTGGTAGTCGTAAACGAGGAAGCCCATTTACATCATGATGAAAACTTGATTGCCTGTACTTCAAGGTATAAGTGTGTGTAGATGAAAACAGTGTCCATCTCTGCCTTCTGCTTGCTGCCAAAAATGATATTCTTCTATGTGGTCCAAACATTGTCATCAATGGTCGATGATCTGTCAATAGTATGAACTTCCTACCATACAAAAAGTGGTGGAATCTCTTTACTCCAAAGATAATTCCTATGGCTTCTCTTTTGATTTATGAATAGTTACTTTCAGCTTTGTTCAATGTTCTGGATGCAAAAGCAATGGGTTTTACTTCATCTGACAGTATGATGTGGGTTACCACCACTTCAACACCATAGGGAGATGCATCACACACTAACACCAGAGATATATTTGGACCAAAATGTGTCAGGACTTAGTTTGAGCAATGCTTCCTTGGCTTGCTTGGATGCATTGTTGCACTGATCCACCTACTTCTTCTTGTTTTGACACAGCAGTTTATGTAATGATTTTAAAATGGTCACCAAATTTGGAATAAATCTTCTGTAGTAGTTGAACAATCCTAAGAAGTATCGCAGCTGGTTAAAAGAGATTTGTGAAGGCCCGTGGCTATTCAGCTGAGGACTAGAAGAATTTGCACTTATCTTTGCGGACTTTAAATCCGCAGCCCTTTGAAGAGTGTCATCCAGATTCCAAAGATGTTCTCCTTCGGCTTTGCCAGTAACCAGAATGACATCTTGGTCCCGTTTAGCCCACTCCAGATTTGGTCCATTACTCTTTGGAACAATGCCGGAGCTGATCTGATACCAAAAGGTAATCTTCGGTACTAAAACAAATCTTTAGACGTTCTTGTGACTCCAGTTCTATATTCATTTGTAGATATGCCTGGCTTGAGTCAGTCTTGCGAAAATGTTGGCCTCCTGTCAATCCTATGAACAGGTTACTGATATGGGTTAAAGGGTATTGTTCCACACACAATACTGGATTTAGAGTCACTTTGGAGTCTCCACAAATCTGTACAGATCCATCCTTAATAACTGGCACGATGGGTGTAGCCCATTCACTAATGTTGACAGGTTCCAAGACTCCCGTCTTCACCAGTCATTGCAAGTCAGGCACTACTTTTGGCCTGATAGCATAGGGTACCGACTTTGCCTTCATGCATTTCGCTTGACTCCCTGCTTTAATCTTCAATTTAACGATGATGTATTTCATACTTCCACCTCGCTGTTAAATACGTTGTTGCGTTTCTTGAGAATTTTTGTAAGGTCTGATTCTACAGTAGTCATCAGATTGACTTTGACCCAATTTCAAGTCACGGAATGAGGCCTTTCAGCCCATCAGGTCTGCACCAACCATCAGGCACCTATCTACTCTGATCCCATTTTCCAGAATTTGGCCCATAGCCGTGTATGCTATGACATTTCAAGTGCTCATCTACATGCTTCTTAAATATTGTGAGGATTCCCACCACTACTGCCCTTTCAGGCAGTGAGTTCCAGATTCCAACCACCCTCTGGGTGAAAAGGCTTTTCCTCACATCCCCACTAAACTTCCTGTCCCTTACCTTAATATCCATATGACTTCTTAACCACCTTACCTACCTGTCCTGCTGTCTTCAGAGATCTATGGATATGCACACCAAAGGTCCATCTGATCCTCTGTACTTCCTAGGATCCTACCATCATTTTATATTCCCTTGCCTTGTTAGTCCTCCTAAAATGCACTACCTCACACTTTTCAGGGTTAAACTCCATTTGCCCGTGTTCTGCCCATCTAACCAGCCCGCCTATATTGTCCTGTAATCTAAAGCTTTCCTCCTTACTATTTACCACACCACCAATTTTTGTGTTATCTATGGACTTTCTGATCATACTTCTTACATTCACGTCCAATTTAGTCGAATCTTTTCTAACCCCGTTTGACCCACCATTGCCGGATAATTTCCCTTTACTATATGTAAAGACAACTCTTCCAAATATCCATTCATTTGTACAGCTACATCAATGTGGCCTTTCAATGGCACCAGTGTATGTCTTCAACACTATTTTTGGAGGTTTCAAGGGAATAGTGTCTGAATTTTTCCTTATAGACAATCTCTGGCACCAGCGAGACTGTTACCCCAGTTTCACCTCCATCCTTACTGGCTGTCCGTCCAGCAGTGGAGTGATCCAGTAGCTATTCATAGCACCAGCAATGGCGAACGCATTCAGTGATAATTCATCCTCAGTCTGCGAAACATCTCATTCCTCTCGACACTTGCGCACAGCATGAACACTTTTACTTTTGTTCTGTTTCCATGCTGCTTTGTTCTGCTCGTTTCTTATTATTTTTGCTCATAGCTTGCTTTTTCTTCCAGCATGCACACGCAATGTAGCTTCTTTTTCCACAGCTTCTGCATACAATATCATTACATCAGCATTCCACAGCGCACCTGTATGAATTTGAGTATTGAAACACTGAGGCATCAACTCAGCTGACATTTTGTGTATCCGAGTACTCAAACTCATTTGCTGAGCCTTTTTTGTTGTCAGCTCCATCGACATAGCAATTTCCATGGCCTTTTTCAGAGTAAGGTTACTCTCAGTTAGCAATCATTTCTGTATTGATGCTGAGCAACATCAACAGTGTGGGTTCAATTCCTGTACCAGCTCAGGTTATCCATAAAGGCCACACCTTCTGAACCCTGCCCCTTGCCTGAGATGTGGTGATTCTCAGGTTAAATCACCACCAGTTAGCTTTCTCTTTCAAAGGGAAGAGCAGCCTATGGACCTCTGGGACAATGGCAACTTTCATTGCCTCACTTCTCAGATCACAGACCAGTCTGTCCCAAATTGTATCATTTACTACATCGCCAAACTCTCAGTCCTTTTCAAGTTTTTTTTAATACAGCTATGAATTGCACAATTGATTTCCTCTCGATTACATTTATGAAATCTGGAAAACTCTGCAATCACTAAAGGCTTTAGTGAATAGTCTGTTTGCAGAATCTCTATGATTTCTTCATATGTCTTGGTGCCTGACTTCTCTGGCTGCACTGAACTTCTGAGGGGATTAAACATTTCCCCCCCCCCCCCCCCCCATTATGCTCAGGAACGATGAAACCCTAATATCCTCTGCTATTTTTAGCTTGCACAAAATAGTTAAACCGTTCCGTATTGGAGCTCCATCGCTCCTCATTTTCGTCAAAGGGTCCCACAGCGCCAAATATTCTCGCCAATTTATTCCTAATGGAAGTTCCCCATATGCACACTTGCAATGTGTTTTCAGCAGCTACCTTGCTTATCCCTCTGAAAACAAAGCACAACCCAAGCTTTGGCCTGTTTTCTTAACACCCCCAGCTCTATATTTCCTTCTGCAATCTCACCTTAATCACCTTTCAGGGTGATCGTTAGTCACTTTCACCAGGCCCATTCTGTCTGGAGCTCATGGAGAGCTTTCTTCAAAGTCCTTTTTTCCAACTTTTCTGACAATGTTTCCTCCTACCCGATGGCTAGCAAGTGCTGTTCGATGTCCTTGTCATCCATTTCTGTGTTGTGTTCGCAGGATTGATGCTGGGACACATGGATGCCAATGTGCTAAAGAGCTTTATTAACAAGGGGTGTTCAGTACATGTTAAACCTTTACTCTGCACAGTTGCTCGCGCTAGTGATCAGTGACATCACTTTGAGTGACATCATGCATATATCATTATACAATGCTCAGTGCAGCTTCAGTGCTGCTTCTCAGAAATCAATATAAATACATAAGGGCCTGTATTCTCTGATCCAGGTTCCTCCCACCACCGCTGCCAGCGGGAACGGATAATTTGGTGCTCAACAAAGTAAATTGTGACGAGGATGTAAGGAGGCTACAAAAGGACATAGATAGGTTAAATGAGTGGGCAAAGATCTGACAAATGAAGTATAATGTGGGCAAATGTGAAATTGTCCATTTTGGCAGGAGGAATAAAGAAGAAGATTATTTTCTAAATGGTGAGAGATTGCAAAACCCTGAGGTGCAGAGGGATCTGATTGTCCTAGTGCATGAATCACAAAAGGATTTTATACAGGTACAGCAATTAATTAGGAATGCTAATAGAATGTAATCATTCATTGTGTGGGGAATTGATTACAAAGTAGGGAGGATATACTTCAATTGTTCAGGGCATTGATGAGACCACCTCTGCAGGATTGTGTACAGTATTGGTCTCCTTATTTAAGGAATGATGTAAATGTGTTAGAAACAGTTCAGAGCAGGTTTACGAGACTAATCCCAGGAAAATGTGGATTCTTATGAGGAAAGGTTGTACAGATTAAGTTTGTATCCACTAGAGTTTAGAACAGTCAGAGGTGAATTGCTCAAAACATTTAAGATCCTCCGGGGTATTGACAGGATGGATGTGTAGAGGATGTTTTGTCTTGTTAGAAAATCTAGAATTAGGGAGTCATGGTTTCAAAATAAGGGTTAGCTCATTTAATACATAGAACATACAGTGCAGAAGGAGGCCATTCTGTCCATCGAGTCTGCACCGACCCACTTAAGCCCTCACTTCCACCCCATCCCCATAACTCAACAACCCCTCCTCACCCTTTTGGTCACTAAGAGCAATTTATCATGGCCAATCCACCTAATCTGTCCCCGGGACACTGTCCATGTGAAGTTTGCACATTCTCCCTGTGTCTGCGTGAGTCTCACCCCATGACCCAGAGATATGCAGGGTAGGTGGTTTGGCCATGCTAAATTGCCCCTTAATTGAAAAATAAAATTGGGCACTTTTTTATAAAAGGCAGCAGAAGCAGAGTCTTTGAATGTTGTTAAGGTAGAGCTGGATAGATTCTTGATCCACAAGGGGGTGAAAGGTTATCGGGGGTAGGCAGGAATGTGGGGTTGAAATTGCAATCATATCAGCCATGATCTTATTGAATGGCGGAGCAGGCTGGAGGGGCTAAGTGGCCTATTCCTGTTCCTAATTCATATGTTTGCATTTGTTTAATGAAAAAAGCTGAAACTTGGTCCAAGACGATAAAGAACATGCTGAGCAAAACCATGGAACCCTTGCACTCAATTTGATGATATGCTATAAATGAAAATAGGGTGAGCAATTCCATCAGCAAGCAATAGGCTTGGTGGCGGTGACACACTTCAGATTTGGACTAAAACACAGAATTAACTTAAAACACTTAAAATTACCATGCAGTCAATGCATGGATTATTGGGGAAAAATGGCGACTGCTGTTCAATACTTTCATTCTACATGTTGGAAAATGTGGAAGAGCTTCTAGTTGGCTGCATTTAATTTCAGGAAAATCTTGGGCCAATATGAACCATGGAACATCTAGGAAACAGAGTCCTCAAGTCACTCTTCTCTTACTGGTTGATTCAGTCATATATGCAGTGATTATGTTTATAGAAATTACTGTGTATATGCCTGTGTGTGAATACATGTGTCTGAATATAGGTATTTATTGAGGTTATTCAAACATATTCAAATATTAACATTATGCCATGAAATTGGTTGATAGAGTTCTGAGCGCATCTGACAGGAGCTATATTGTAACCAGGCAATTGCCCATCAGGTGGTGCATGCATGTATTTCTTAATCATACTAGATCACAGATGGCAATGCCGTCTACTTCAGGACATTTAAAAACTCAATGCTAAATGAATGAAGTACCAGGACTTCCAGTAGATGACCTGAAGCTTTTACAATCCTGACTTCATAGTGGACTGGGATTATATTCCATGTGGTATATAACTCGAGCAATAGCCTCCTGAAAGGCATTTTGCACACTTGACTTTAATGCATACAGGAGTCAAATCAAAATATGACCATTGAGAGGTTGACTGACACTTGTTGCAGAGATGCACTTGATACCACATTAATTACAGGTGCCGCTTAACTCTACTCTTATCCTATGTGGCATTGCAACTCCTTCACCACAATTTAATTTGCACTGCAGATTTTCCGAACCACAGTGGGTGTGTAGGAAAATGATTAATGCCCTACATTTCAAGCACAAAAATGTAGGTCAGTAAAGTAACTGCTGCACTATTTAGCACAGATGCATACACAGTCCTTTTAATAATCTGTGGGAAAACATGCACACGGTAGATTCCTTCAGTTCAATTTAACTATTAGAACATTGCTAAACTATTTAAGTTATGCCTTTAAAGGTGCACGGATTGATGAAGAAGGTATTAAATTAAGCTGATTACTTTTTTGACACGATTAATGATGTATATTAATAAGCAAATGTTTTCTCAATATTATTTGATGGACAAAGTTGTCTCCCATTTACAGCTTTCTCATCCTGTTATGTGTTGGGAGTAAAATCAAAACAATAAACTAAATCCCGACTGCTCTCTTAAAACTTGATAATTAATCTTCTTCATCTAATTCTCATCTTCTGGAAATTTCAGGAGGATTCCTCCCATTGCCCCTGCTGGTAGGTTCGATGGCAGGCTTGCGGGAGAATATGATGGGAATTCCAGAAACTGGTTTCACGTGGGTGTGAATTTACAGTGGGATTTGCCAGTAGTGCCCACCATGGAGGGTCAGAAAACCTCCAGGAGGCAGGTGCAAACCTCATTTGCATCCTGTTAATGGGATGCAGATGAAGACCTGACACCTCCCCCACGCTGAATTTTCTGTTATGCCAGTGGAACAAAACAGAACATGGTGTGCAGATGTCATGACTGACCTGAGCAGTGCCTCCAGAGTTTGAGATGGATGCCGCCCGTAATTCAGGAACACCACAGTAGTGCATCAGGGGAGCATCTGCAGGTGGATCTTCCAGATTCAGTGTCCTAGAGGGAGTCCATCTTCCAGCCTCAGAATGTTCCATTTTCAGGAGCGCCACATTCTTTCCTCAATAGTAGGTCAGTGATAGTGGGCACTTCTTCAGGATGACACCTGGACACGACAGCAGACTATGCACCACCCAGGCGTGCCCCTCCACTGAGAATGTGCGAAAGACCCAGTGCATAACTAATTAGGTTGGAAGATCTGCTGTATTGCCCTGCCGGCCGCCGCAGCAGGAAACACTCCCATGTTCCCGTCCCCACCACGGCATTTAGCCTTAAAATTAGAAAATTGTGCCCTTCTTCTGTAAACATGGCGGTCATGGACTGCACAGTGGTTAGCACCGCTGCCTCACAACGCCGAGGACGCAGGTTCGATACCGATCCTGGGTTACAGTCCGTGTGGCGTTTGCACATTCTCTCAGCGTCTGCATGAGTCTCACCCCCACTAACCTAAAGATGTGCAGGGTAGGTAGACTGGCCACGCTAAATTGTCCCTTAATAGAAAAAAAAAGAATTGGGCACTTTAAATTAATTTTGAACGAACATGGTGGTCAGACTGCATATGAATACATACTCACTCAGCTCTATCATTTGCTTTATTCATTTACTTCATGGCAAGGCCAGCATTTATTGGCCATGTCTATATAATTGAGTGGCTTTCTAAGATATTTCGGAAGGCAGTTAGAGTCAACCAAATCGCTGTAGGTCTGGAGTCACAGACAGAGGAAGGACTGTTGTATGTTGGTTTTGGTTGGCTAAGGAACAATGTTGGAGACATAGATCTGTCTGAACAATCTATTGGATGAACACAACTATTTACAGATTCCCAAGTCTGGGTGTTACTCAGCCAGCACCATGAGCACTCACCTATTGGACCCTTGGTCACTTGACTCTAACTTACATCAGCATATGGGCAGTGCTGTTTCACTTTCAGCCCGGAAAAACCTGTACTACATCTCCACCCATGTCTTTGTCCAAATATATTTTACATATATTGTTACATAATCCCTCCTCCCACGTTTCTGACTTCATTGCTTTAGTCAGTCTGGAAGTTTCCCTGACCAAATCGTTATAAGGCTTGGATGATCGGTAGTCTCCCCTTGGATTTCTTTGCTTTGACTGGTTGGCCTAATGAGACAGTTGATGAATTGGGTTTTAAATTTTCCAAAACTCCCTAGATTTCGGGAAGGTCCCATTAGATTGGAAGATAGCAAAAAGGCAGGGAGATGAAAGCAGGAAACTACATCTGTTGTAGGGAAAATTTTCAAAGCCATGAATGAAGAAGTTATAGCAAGACACTTGGATAAGTTCAAGGTATTTAGAGAGTGTGAATATGGTTTTGCAAAAGGTAAATCATTTTTAACCAATTTATTGGATTTCTTTGAGGAAGTAACATGTGCTGTGGAGAAAGGGGAACTGTCGGATGTACTGATTTTAAGAAAGCATTTGATAAAGTGCCACATCCAAGGTTATTGCAGAAAATAAAAGCTCATGTTATCGGTCACGGTTTTTCAAACTTCGGGTTGTGACCTGCGGGTGGGTCGTGGGCAGGTGTTGGGAGCGTCCGGTCGAGACCGCCTTTTAAGTTGAGAATGCCGGCCATGGCCAGCTTTTAAATACAAACCATGTAGTCTTCCTGCCAAAAGCGGCAGCAGAGAACAGGTCACGCATCTGATATGGACACTTGCATTGGAGGTGGTACAGCGAGGTTCACTATATTTGTCCCTGAGAAGAGGGGGTTACCCTATGATAAGAGGCTAAGTAAATTTGCCTTATATTCTGTGGCGTTTAGAAGAATGAGAGGTGCTCTCATTGAACTTAGAAAATTCTGAGCAGGTTTGCTAGGGTAAATGCTGAGTCATTGTTTCCGTTTGTTGGGAGCAGAGTCCCAGGATAAGGAACCAATCAACCGGGCAGCACGGTAGCATAGTGGTTAGCACAATTACTTCACAGCTCCAGAGTCCCAGGTTTGATGCCCGGCTTGGGGCACTGTCTGTGTGGAGTCTGCACGTTCTCCCTGTGTCTGCGTGGGTTTCCTCCGGGTGCTCCGGTTTCCTCCCACAGTCCAAAGACGTGCAGGTTAGGTGGATTGGCTATGTTAAATTCCCATAGTGTCCAAAATTGTCCTTAGTGTTGGGTGGGGTTGCTGGGTTATGGGGATGAGGTGTGGGCTTGGGTGGGGTGTTCTTTCCAGGAGCCGGTGCAGACTCGATGGGCCGAATGGCCTCCTTCTGCACTGTAAATTCTATGAAATTCGGACTTGTATGAAAAGAAATTACTTAACTCAAAGGCTTGTGAATCTTTGGAATTCTCTACCCCAGAGGGTTGTGGATACTCCATTATTGAATACACCTAAGACTGGGATAGACAGATCTTTGGTCTCTTAGGGGAAACAGACAGGAAAATGGAGTTGAAACCCAAGATCAGTCATGATCATATTGAATGGCGGAGCCAGTCAACAGGCCATAACATCTACACCTATTTCTTGTGTCTTGAGCAAAGTTTATGGAGGCTTCAAACGTCTTTCAAAGAATTCCTTGGAGTCACTGACAATTGCCTTACCTTGATTATTTTCCTAAAAACACACCAGTGCCCATTTAAAAATTATTGTCTATAACTGACCCTGCAGTGAAAGCCTTCTGACTTTGCCTGCTTGTTAAGATGCTCGCTCATCGAAAAATTAGTTGAGAAAGTAATGTTGCCAATGTTAACAGATCAACATTTAATGGGTGGAAATTTCGAGCTTGTGAGGAGGTGGAATCAGTGAGAGTCAAGCCTGCAGTTTCCCAACACTGGCTGGCAAGCCATGCAGTGTACCGGCATTTTCCTGCCTCCGGGCTATTTTGGAACTTCTCAGTTCTGGTGGGAAATGACTATTGGTCCATGAGTGGCGGGAAGGTGTGGGTGGTGTATTCCAATTTTCTGCTTTGTGTCCACTCATCATCCATTACAGTGCACTGGATAGCTCAGAACTGGCAGGGTAGTGTGTAGCAACGGTATTGAAAGCTCACCAGACCTGGGGATATATTGGCAGAAACATAGAGCACGAATGTCAGGAGTCAATACGAAGTCTGTAGAAGTCACTGGTATGGCCACATGTGGATTACTGTATATAATTCTGGTTGCCATACTGCAGCAAAAATATCAAGCCGCTAGAGGGGTGGAAAAAGATGGCAATCACTCTGATACCTGGGACTTGATTTTCAATCACTTGTGGGGGCAAGAACAGGAGTGGGCGTGCTTTGAAAATAGGCTTCTCGGATGACACGGCAGAGCCCCTTCAAAGCATGGCCGGGGGGAATCGGGGACCCACTTGCCTCCAGTTAGTTGTTCATTAGTTAAGAAGCTTGTTAACAGGCTGGTAGAACTAGAAAGTGATTTTCAAATCACAGATTGCCAAACTCAAGCAGTCTTGTGCATGTTATTGGACAGTTAGCAGCTGCAATATGGGGAACCATCAAGTAATATATTTTCTGAGGAAAGAATTTTGACAAGATTTAGCCGAGCGCTACACCGGCCAAATTAGGAGATCTGCATAGGAGCAGCATGGTTGCACAGTGGGTAGTACTGTTGCTTCACAGCTCCAGGGTCCCAGGTTCGATTCCCGGCTTGGGTCACTGTCTGTGCGGAGTCTGCATGTTCTCCCCGTGTCTGTGTGGGTTTCCTCCGAGTGCTCCGGTTTCCTCCCACAAGTTTCGAAAGACATGCTGTTAGGTAATTTGGACATTCTGAATTCTCCTTCAGTGTACCCGAACAGGCACCGGAATGTGGCGACTAGGGGCTTTTCACTGTAACTTCATTGCAGTGATAATGTAAGTCTACTTGTGACAATAAAGATTATTTTTAAAAATTATATGAAGATGGTGTGTGAATGATGCAGATATGGGGCGGGATTCTCCGATCCCCCCCGCCGGGTCGGAGAATCGCCGGGGGCTGGCGTGAATCCCGCCCCCGCCGGTTGCCGAATTCTCCGGCACCGGAGATTCGGCAGGGGCGGGAATCGCGCCGCGCCGGTTGGCGGGCACCCCCCGGCGATTGTACGGCCCGGATGGGCCGAAGTCCCGCTGCTGGAATGCCTGTCCCGCCGGCGTGGATTAAACCACCTATCTTACCGGCGGGACAAGGCGGCGTGGGCGGGCTCCGGGGTCCTGGGGGGGGGGCGCGGGGCTATCTGGCCCCGGGGGGTGCCCCCACGGTGGCCTGGCCCGCGATCGGGGCCCACTGATCCACGGGCGGGCCTGTGCCGTGGGGGCACTCTTTTCCTTCCACCTTCGCCATGGTCTCCACTATGGCGGAGGCGGAAGAGACCCCCTCCACTGCGCATGCGCGGGGATGCCGAGAGCGGCCGCTGACGCTCCCGCGCATGCGCCGCCCGGCAATGTCATTTCCGCGCCAGCTGGCGGGGCGGAAATCAGTCCGGCGCGGGCCTAGCCCCTCAAGGTTAGGGCTCGGCCGCTCAAGATGCGGAGGATTCCGCACCTTTGGGGCAGCGCGATGCCGGACTGATTTGCGCCGTTTTTGGCGCCGGTCGGCGGACATCGCGCCGATTACGGAGAATTTCGCCCCTGGTGTTAAATTGGGACCCGGATTTATTTGAGCAGTGAAGAGAATATTAACAGTCTGAAGTTGTTTTTATATTGCAAGGAAATGTTTTGAAACTGAATTTTTTTTTAATTGTGCCTCGTTCAAAAAGAATTGTTTTAAAATTTAAGGCCTGATGCATTATACCTCTCTTTCAATAGGATTACCTGACAGATTTGATGACAAATGACAGCATCAATTACTTTCAATTATCCAAGAAGATTTATCCACATCGACCAGTTATGATGTTGATCAGTCATGCAGCACCCCATGGCCCAGAAGACTCGGCTCCACAATTCTCCAGTCTCTTCCCCAATGCTTCCCAGCACATGTGAGTGTTAATAATGTTTTCATTCAGTCTTATGGCCATCCATGAAATGCAGTAGACATCACAGTTCTCTTATTCAGACCTTCAAGCTAGTTACAATCAGTCCATTGTAAATTTCTGCAGAGACTGTTCTCTAATGTGGTTAGTTGAGGAAGGAGGGTTTATTTTATGTTGTACTCCTGAGCTATGGAGACCAGCAAGGCCCCAGATTCATACACAAAGCTGCTGAGTTAGTCGGTCTCGTCTGCAGTGGCATGATGGGGAATTTTGAAAATCACTGAAGAATATTCTTGTTAAGAGGCGTAGGCATCATTTAGCAGAGGAACGATGTCAGTGATTCCTTCTGGAAACCACATGGGAATAGATGGAAACAAGTGGGATAGGTATAATACCCTATAGCATCCTGTCTAGGATTTTTCAAGAAGAATTTAACTCAAGTGAGGTTTTGGAGGGGCTACTCCTACTTGTGGAACAATGCTCCAAGAAAGGGTAGCTATCTACAGGAAGGTAGAGGTCAAAATAAATGGTTAGAGGGAATGTTAGAGGCAAACAGCTGTTTGAAACAAATTACTTTAAATGTGTTTAAAATGTTGTTCATGTCTTAACTGATGCTAAAAGAACAGTTTGGCTTATTTTTAGAAATAGCTGGGTTGGTTGGGGGGGCCATCCTCCCCCCATGATGTGTTTCTTGGCAGCGGGAGACGACCCACCGTTGGCTAGTGGGTGGGATCTTATGGTATCGCCGCTGTCAATGGGATTTCTCATTGAATCCACCCCGCCGTCTCCGGGAAAGTCATGGTGGTACCTCACCATCAGTGGGACCAGGCGATTCGCAGGCAGGAACAGACAGAACGGTCCCTCCCCCAGCTATTTTTCAATTTGTGCCTGGTTAAACAATCCAGACTCAACAGCAGCAATCAAGAGGTTCTTTATCTCCGGCATTTGTATAAAATCTCTTTGTGTTAACTTCGTATTTTTCCCTTTTATTTTAAGCATATTATTAACCGCTCCAATTTGGAGCACAACATTTTTATGCACAATTTCAGCACCAGAGTGATGAAACCCTTTGACTATTTAGGAAAACTGTCAATATTTTTTATCAAAAATACACAACACATATCCCTTAGCAGAAAGCATTTTGCCATGGAGGTGATACTGTGTAAAGACCTAAAACATCATTTCAGTGTCTAAGAATTATACGTAAGGACAATTTAATTCAATTTTTGACAATGTTTTGAATATCAACTCTATAGCTTGGTTGGCTTTCAATAAGAATTCAAAATATTTTTTAATGTTCAGATTTCTTTCATTGGTGCAAATATCAGAAATATCAAAACCTCTGGCCGGGATTCTCCAATAATGGGGCTATGTCCTCATGCCCGTGAAAAAACGAGCACGAATCACTCTGGACTTAACTGGAGTAAGTTCCGGATGATTCTGCGATTTGCATGGGGCTAGCAGGGCCCCAGCATACTCCTCGCTGCACCGGCTGCCGATAAGGGGCCCAGCACTTCCGGTCGGGGGTCCGCACATGCTCACGGCGGAGGCATGTGTCGGCCGCCTCACGCGACATGGCCGACCCACACTGCGGAGCGACAGCAAGAAGATAGCCCCCCCCCCCAGATCGCGTCCGCCCGCGGATCTGTGGCCCCCGATCAATAGCCTGGCCGTCCTGGAGGCCCCGCTCAGAGAATGATCTCCCCCCCCCAACCCCCCCAAAGCAGGGCGGCCGCGGACTGTGTCCGCAGCCGCCATGCTGAATGCCCAAGGGGTGAAACCATGACAGAACCATGCCGGCGGGAACTAGGCCAGCTTCAATGGGAGAATCGCCGCGGGGGCCTTTTTCTATGGCCCCCCAACAGCGCCGCATCGACCGCGCGTGCCCGATTGCCGCTGATTCTCCAGGGCCGGAGAATCGTGGGAGCGGCGTCGGACCCATCTCGGGTCTGATGCCCATTCTCCACCCCCGCACCGAGCGCAATTTTGGCACGGAGGCTCGGAGAATCCCGCCCTCTGTGTTTTGCAATTGTTTGGGTTTTGGAAATACAACCCGGTACTGCATGGCTGCCATAGCCATGTGACTCTGCCATGTGTCTGGGAGGCAGACATCTTAAAATCAGTTTCAATAAAATCTCTCGCAGAAACACACTATTGAAGACTGCTGTCCTTGGACTTACAATGGTGTCAGGAGAGGGTGTACCAAAATTGATTTTTGCAACTTGCAAAAGGAGCAAAGAAGACACTGAGAACCCAAGGACACATTAAGGTTCAAAATCTGCAAAATGCTGCCGAAACGAACAGAGGAAAACAAATACTACAAGTGAGACAGCTCGGAAAGGCGCACACAGACTGAAGGTGAAATTAGTGGTTGCTGAGAAAGGGACAAAAGGAAAGCACACAGTCTGTAAGTGAAATGACTAGCTACAGACAAAAAGGAAACACAAAGACTGCAAATACATTACAGAGTGAATAGAATTTGTTGCAGCAAATTTTCCAATCCCATCTCCAATCCAGTTGAAAAATGATGGGTGGGATTCTCCACTCCCGCGCCGAAGTGCCCACGCCGTCGTGAACGCCGTCGAGGTTCACGACGGCGCAAAACGGCCCCTATCCCGACCGATTCAGGCCCCGACAATGGGCTAGGATCGGGGCCGTGTCTTCTCCACGCGCCAGGCCTTGTCACCGCGTAAAGGCGGCGCCGCATAGACGACGCGGCTGGCGCCGCATAACTGGCGTCACCCGTGCATGCGTGGTTGCCGTCCTCTCTGAGTCCGCCATGCAAGAAGATGGCGGACGGATCTTGCGGGGCCGCGGAAGGCGGTCCTCCTTCAGAGAGGACGGCCCGACGATTGGTGGGCACCGATCGCGGGCCATGCCACATTTGAGGTACCCCCCGGTGCAGGATCCCCCCCCCCCACCCCCCCCCCACCCCCGCAGGCCGCCCTCCCAGCGTTCCCGCGCTGTTCCCGACAGCGACCAGGTGTGGACGGCGCCGGGGGGAACCCGCCGTTTTGGGCTGGCCGCTCGGCCCATCCAAGCCTGAGAATAGCGGGGGTGCCGGAGAATCGCCATTTTGGGTGTCTCCGGCGGTCCTGCGGCCCGCAGAACTCGACGGGGCCGTTCCCGCCGCTTGGGAGAATCGCAGGAGGGCGTCGGATCGGCATCCCAGGAAATATTGGTGGCCCAGGCGATTCTCCCAACCAGCGGAGTGGAGAATCTCGCCCCATGTGTGGCAAAATTGCCAGTTTTTCCAATTAAAATGGCAAAGCTATGAGACTGGAACAGACCTAATTAAGAAGTCTGAAATGGTAAGACTAGCTACTCTTTTAGCACTACTGGGGAGGGACTGCAAAAAAAGTGTGTACCATCCTAGATGGCTAGCACTGCTGCTCACGGAACCGAGGACCCTGGTTCGATCCCAGCCTCGGGTCACTGTCTGTGTGGAGTTTGCACATTCTCCCCGTATCTGCGTGGGTCTCAACCCCATAAACCCAAAGATGTGCAGCGTAGGTAGATTAACCACATTAAATTGCCCTTTAATTGGAAAAAAAATGAATTGGATACTCTAAATTTATGGGGGAAAAAATGTATACCACCCTAAATAAGCAAAGAAAAAAGATGACTGAGTTCAACAGCCTTCAATGCATATGTGAAACCTGAATGAATGTGACATATGAATGATATATTCAACACTCGAGTTCAGAGTAAAAACGAGACCGCCGAACATGGTGGTACAGCAGCAACACAGCTAGCAACATAATGTAAATTTGGAAAGCCAAAAGGTGATCTGATTAAAGATAGATTGGTCCTAAGCATGAGACCGCTTGGTGATAGCAAGGTTAGTGAAAGATGAGAAACTACGCCAACAAAAATGATAGACGTGTGTCGAAATGCAGAAGCAGTGAAACAGCAGCTAAAGCATATGCATGGCAGAGCAGATACATTTTGCTGAGCGGCAGTCGAGGGCAAAAGAGCTGCGCAATCCCAGACGAATGGTAGAATGCAAGTACTGGGGAGGGCAGCATGCACAGGGAAATAATTGCCCAGCATGGGGAAAGCAGTGTTTTAAATGCAAGACGCAGAATCATTTCGTACACACGCGCTTGGCTAGAAAAATGCAAAACATCCTTTACAGATGGCCATTGGAGGGATATCAGTTCGCAGATGAACTAAGATTTAAAAAATAAATACATTTATTGTATCCAATTAATTTTTTGTCATTTAAGGGGCAATTTAGCATGGCTAATCTGCCAACGCTACTCATCTTTGGGTTTGTGGGGGTGAGACCCATGCAGACACAGGGAGAATGTGCAAACTCCATACGGACAGTGACCTGGGGCCGGGATCGAACCCGGGTCCTCGGCGCTGTGAGGCAGCAGTGCTAACCACTGCAGCACCATGCCGCCCCGAGATGACACTAGAATGAGTGGCAGAGCAAAGTGTGCGGAGCACACTGAACGTCTGCAGAGGGATATAGATAGTTTAAGTGAGTGGGCAAGGGTCTGGCAGATGGAGTACAATGTTGATAAATGTGAGGTCATCCATTTTGGTCGGGACAGCAGCAAAATGGACGATTATTTAAATGGTAAAAGAATTGCAGCATGCTGCTGTGCCATGGGACTTTGTTGTCCTTGTGCATGAATCACAAAATGTTGGTTTGCAGGTAATTTTGAAGGCAAATGGAATTTTGTTCTTCATTGCTAGAGGGATGGAGTTTAAAAACAGGGAGGCTATGTTGCAGCTGTATAGGATGCTGGTGAGGCCATACTTGGAGTACTGTGTACAGTTTGGTTTCCTTACTTGAGAAAGGATGTACTGGCACTGGAGAGGGTGCAGAGGAAATTCACTAGATTGATTCCAGAGTTGAGAGGATTGGCTTATGAGGAAAGACTGAGTAGACTGGGACTATACTCATTGGAATTTAGAAGAATGAGGGGTTCCTTTATAAACATATAAAATTATGAAAGAAATAGATAAGGTGGAAGCAGGGAGGTTGTTTCCATTGGCGGGTGAAACAAGAACTAGGGGCATAACCTCAAAATAAGGTGGATTTAGGACTGAATTGAGGAGGAACTTCTTCACCCAAAGGGTTGTGAATCTGTGGAATTCCCTGACCAATGAAGCAGTTGAGGCTTACCTTGTTGAATATTTTTAAGGCAAAGATAGAAAAATGTTTGAACAGTAAATAAATTAAGGATTATGGTGAGCGGGCGGATCAGTGGAGCTGAGTCTCTGAAATGATTAGCCATGATCTTGTTGAATGGAGGAGCAGGCTTGAGGGGACAGATAGTTCAGTCCTCTTAGTTCTTATGTTCTTAAGAACTATACTGTTATAACCTGCCTACTTACCATTGGCTGGGGACTAATGACAATCCCACAATCCTGTGGGAGTATGAGCTTCCCCAATGAGGGGGGCGGAAAAACCATTAGTAAACTCCTAGTATAAATAAAGCTGGCCAGTTTAGGAACCAGCAGGAAGGAGTGTGCAGCAAGGGAAGTTGCTGCTGCTGTTATATATATATATGTTATTGTAAATAAATGTTATTACTTTGTATCCTTAAAACCCGTGCTGGATTCTTCGTGGCCCTCACAAAACTGGCGACGAAGGTTAAAGTGAATAGCTGTCTACACTGCTGAAGCCACCTCCCTGTGTATGAACTGCATACAGAGAGACTGGCTAGTAGAACAAACAGTTATCAGTGCATGAAAGTAGTGGGTGTATAATGGGTAACTTGGGCAACTTACAGCCAGACAGGATCGTGCAGGCAAGTGTGTCATTTGCTCCAAGGAAAAAATAGAGATGGTTTGATATGAAAAAAGGGATATTTGGATTTTGGAAACGTAACCCTGTTCTGCGTGATTAACTGACTTGTGAAAGTCGTATGACTCTCTCATGCGTCTGCCCTGAATAGCAGTTTCAGTAAATGCTATTCACAGAAACACAGGATGGCCTCCTTCTGCACTGTATGTTTTATGTTCTTTGTTAATCAATAATCTATCTAGCCCAGTCTCAAAAATATTCAAAGACTCTGCTTCCACCACCTTTTGAGGAAGAGAGTTCTTTTTTAAAATTTAGATCCAATTCTTTTTTCCAATTAAGGGAGGAAGAGAGTTCAAGACCTGCTTCCATTTCACTGCCAGGATTTCCGACCCCAGGGAATCCATTGTGGCAGCAGCGAATTACACAGTTGGAGTTGAATTTTAATATGTTAATGCACTGTCCTGTTTCCTGGTGGGACAGTTGAACACCATGATATCCAAGCCATAAAATAAAAGCAGTGGACGTTTGTCCAGCACATTGGTGGCACTATCCCCATATTTAACTTGTTAAGCCATCTCTCCTGCCTGTCGTGTAAGCATTAAACTTAAGGTTATGACAAGCAATGCACTTCCTAAGCGAAAGGGGATTATCTGTCACATAGCCATTTGTTTCTGATTCTAAGTACTGTCAACCTCATGCCAGTTCAGTAAGCTAACAAAATCCTTTGTCTGTTAGCAGCATCTTGAATAGACCAGTTTATGTAATGCAACCTGAACTTGAGCTACATTTTTGTCCTTTCTGATGAGCTTAAAAATGTCAGTGCAAATAGATCTTTGTGTCAAATCTGCATCTATATGTCAGAAACCATGCATTCAAGGCAGAGATTAAGTTGTCATCTTTATATCATGATAGACACCAAGTTATCCGAGGAGTGCTGTAGCGTAGGTCACAGGGCAGCAGAAAAGCTGGCACGATAATACTGCTGGAATGGTTCTGAACTGAGCTTTTGGATGCCAGTAAGAAATTAGCATCTGAGTGCTGGTTACTGCCAATCGAAAATCCATGCATGGATGCGTTTCGATTTAATAGGACTGTCCTGCTTATAATGCTGAGACACTTTACTAAAAGCTCATGTTTGTGTTTGGAACAAAAGTGCTTTTGCTACATCTGTGAGCACAGTCGATGTTGCACATGCAGGCAAACAGATTTGTTGAACATACTACCTGCTGGGGAGATGAGGAAAGTGACGGGTGGTAGGAAGAAGCAGTTTATACTGGCAGGCATCCATTTGTTTCAATCTGTACCAGTGTTAGATTTACCATTGAGGTGGGCCTTGTTTATGCCAGTGCCAAGTTGGAATTAATTCTGATCATGTACACTTTTTGGTTGTTGAATTTCTTTTCTGAAGGTATTCAGCTGAAGTATGGTTTTATGAGTGCCACAGACACAATTGGCTATTGTTATGAAGCCCAGAGAGTGAGTTTCAGCAAGTTATCCAACAGTAGATTAAGTTTATTGAACCAGAACATGATGCAGCTTGTCTGTGTCAAACAATGTACATTTTAGCTAGGGTTTGGTGTTTTGCTAAAGAAGTAAAGAAGCTGGCTGTGGTGAAATGTATTCACCAGGAGATGTGGTGCCTGTGTAACCTTTAAGGATTGAGCTGGAACCCCGGTGGGCTCTGCCTCTGCTCCCCCCCCCCCCCCCCCCCCCCCGTCCCCCCCCCCGTCCCCCCCGACGGTATATAGTCCTGCGCTCAGTGGGTGGCGCTCATTAGTACAGAAGTCACTGGCAGGCTAGTTCTTTGTGTAATAAAGCCTCCGTTCACTTGTTCATATGGTCTCGCTGTGAATTGATGGTATATCAATTTATTACACAAACAACGTCACTATGGACGCCGCTCTCAAGCCAGAAGAACTCGACTTAGATGCCCGTGCCTAAGAAGCCAAGGGGATCTTCTCTCACTGGCTCCACTGCTTCGTGGTCTACCTCGGCTCCTCCGAAGCGCGTATCCCTGAAGCTCGCAAGCTGCATCTCCTCCACGCCCAGGTGAGCCATCAAATTTCAGTTTTGATCGAAAAGGCGGCCACGTATGAGACAGTGGTCACGATTCTGAAGAAGCATTTCATCAAGCCTGTAAACGAAATGTTCGCACGGCATCTGCTCACTGTCCGCCGGCAGCGCGCAGGAGAATCTCTGGACGAATATCTGGAAAACCTGACCCTAATCGCCAGAAACTGTAATTATCAAGACGTGACGGCTGAGGAGCACATGAAGCTGCAGATCCGGGACATCTATGTGGCTGGGGTCCGCTCTAATTACATCAGGCAGCGACTGCTGGAAAACGAGGCTACCGACCTGCAGGACATGGTAAAACTAGCCACCTTGTTAGAGGTGGCCTCCCAGAGCCTCAGCGCGTTCACCGCGGATCCAGCGAGCCCCACGTGGGCCCCGCCGACGCGGATGTCGCCAGACCCGGCCACGCCACAGGCCAGTGCCGCGCAGCTGCCCGCCCAGACCTGGGGACCGTCGTGCTACATCTGCGGCCAAGGCCAACACCCACGGCAGGGTTGCCCAGCCCGCTCCACGACATGCAGCGACTGCGGCAAAATGGGTCACTTCGCCAGAGTCTGTCTGGCCAGATCGAAAACCCAGAAGCTGAAAGCTCCTCCGGCCCGACCCATGGACTCACAGGCCGGTAGACCCCGTAATGCAGCTGCATGCCTGCCGGAAACGCCCCCTTCAGACGCGTCATCAGCCACGTGCAACTCGTAGGGGCGGCCATCTTCAGCTCAATCCGACATGTGCGACTCGTGGGGACTGCCATTTTATGACCCAGATTCCTCCGACTACACTGATTACCCGCAGCTCGGCGCCGTCACCCTTGACCAGTCGCGGCCGAAGCACCTGAGGAGTTCCATGATGGTCGTCTGGGTCAACAGGCATGAGAGCCCCGTCTCTTCGACTCCGGGAGCACAGAGATCTTTGTACACCCCGAGACAGTAATGCGCTGCGCCCTGCACAGCTACCCCGCATCTCAAACGATCTCCCTCACCTCCGGATCCCATTCGATCCGGATCCAGGGGTACTGTGTCACGAACCTCGCGATACAGGGCGCTGCGTACGCCCTTTTTAAGCTGTATGTCCTCCCTCACCTCTGCGCCCCTCTACTGCTTGGACTGGATTGCCAATGCAGTCACCGAAGCCTGACCCTGAAGTTCAGCGGACCCCTACACCCCCTCACAGTATGTAGCCTTGCGACCCTTAAGGTCGCCGCCCCCCTCGTTCTTCACGAACCTCACCCCCAACTATAAGCCCGTTGCCACCAGGAGCAGGCGGTACAGTGCACAAGATATGACTTTCATCAAGTCAGAGGTCCAGCGACTCTTGAGAGAGGGGGTCATCGAGGCCAGCAACAGCCCGAGAGAGCTCAAGTGGAGGTTTTCAGGACTGGGAAAAAGAACCGGATGGTGGTGGACTACAGCCAGACCATTAACCAGTTCACGCAACTGGATGCGTACCCCCTCCCCCGCATCACGGAAATGATCAACCAGATTGCACAATACCGGGTTTTCTCCACAGTAGATCTGAAGTCTTCCTACCACCAGCTTCCAATTCGCCCGGAAGATCGCCACTACACGGCTTATGAAGCAGCCGGCTGACTCTTCCACTTCCTCAGGTTCCTTTCGGTGTCACCAATGGGGTCTCGGTCTTCCAGAGAACAATGGACCGAATGGTGGACCAGTACGGGCTGCGGGCTAAATACCCGGACTTGGACAATGTCACCATCTGCGGCCATGACCAGCAGGACCACGATGCCAACTTTAAGAAGTTCCTCCAAACCGCCCAATCCCTCAACCTCACATATAATAGGGAGAAGTGCGTTTTCCGCACAACCCTGCTAGCCATACTCGGCTATGTCATGGAAAACGGAGTCCTGGGGCCCGGCCCCGACTGCATGCGCCCCATCACGGAACTTCCCCTTCCTCACAGCCTCAAGGCCCTCAAACGGTGCCTGGGGCTTTTCTCATACTACTCCCAGTGGGTCCCCAATTACGCGGACAAAGCCCGCCCACTTATTACGACCACTACGCTTCCCCTGATGGTTGAGGCCCGCTCGGCCTTCAACCGCATCAAGGCCAATATCACTAAGACCGCCATCCACGCGGTGGATGAGTCCATCCCTTTTCAGGTAGAGAGTGATGCGTCAAACGTCGCCCTGGCTGCTACCCTCAACCAGGCAGGCAGGCCTGTAGCCTTCTTCTCTAGAACCCTCAATGCTTCCGAGATTCGACACTCCTCTGTCGAGAAGGAGGCGCAAGCCATTGTGGAAGCTGTGCGGCATTGGAGGCACTACCTAGCTGGTGGGAGGTTCACCCTCGTCACCGACCAACGGCCGGTAGCCTTTATGTTTGACAATGCACAGCGGGGCAAGATTAAAAATGATAAGATCTTGAGGTGGAGGTTCGAACTCTCCACCTACACTTACGATATTAAGTATTGTCCTGGGGAACTCAACGAGCCCTCAGATGCCCTGTCCCGCGGTACTTGCGCCAGCGCGCAGCAGGACCGACTGCGGGCTCTCCACAACGACCTCTGCCACTCAGGGGTCACCCGGCTTGTCCATTTTATTAAGTCCCGCAACCTGCCCTACTCCACCGAGGAGGTCAGAGCCATGACCAGGGATTGCTAAGTCTGAGCGGAGTGCAAACCGCACTTCTATCGGCCAGTCAAGGCCCATCTGGTAAAGTCCTCCCGGCCCTTTGAGCGCCTCAGTATCGACTTCAAGGGGCCACTCCCGTCCACCTACCGCAATCTGTACTTCCTGCCCTGTCATTGACGAGTACTCCCGCTTCCCTTTCGCTGTCCCTTGCCCCGACCTGACCTCGGCCACAGTAATAAAGTTCCTGCACAGCATCTTCACACTGTTCGGTTTCCCTGCATACATCCACAGTGACCGGGGCACATCATTTATGAGCAATGAGCTGCGTCAGTACCTGCTCAGTAAGGGCATCGCCTCGAGCAGGACTACCAGCTACAACCCGCAGGGCAAGGGGCAGGTGGAGAGGGAGAACGCGATGGTATGGAAGGCCATCCTTCTTGCCCTCCGGTCTAGAAGTCTCCCGGTTCCCCACTGGCAGGAGGTCCTCCCCGGCACGCTCCACTCCATTAGGTCGCTCCTCTGCACAGCCATTATTGAGACCCCTCACAACCGCTTGTCTGTCTTCCCCCGGAAGACCATCTCTGGGGTCGCGCTTCCATCCTGGCTGACAACCCCGGGGCCTGTCCTTCTCTGGAGGCATGTAAGGAGCCATAAGACCAACCCCCTAGCCTAGAGGGTCCAGCTGTTGCACGCAAACGCCCATTACGCCTACGTTGCGCAGCCAGACATACGGCAAGATACAGTCTCCCTACGGGACCTGGCGCCCGCTGGTACCCCTGCCTACGTGCCCCCCCCCCCCCCCATCCCAGCATCGCCTGTCGCCACCAACCGTGTCTCTTTCTCCCCCCTGGGGCTCCTGTGTCCTCCCGCGCCTCTGCCGCCCCCCGTGCCTGCACTGTCCCCCCCTCCTTCACAGCAGCCACCTGCCACCCACCTGCCGACCACTACCCCGCAACCGTCTCCGACACGCCGGGCGGAAGCTCCAAACAACACGCTCTCGGAGTTACCATCATCTACGACGTCCATGCCCACCGCACCGCCAGAGCTGAGGAGGTCTAAGAGGACAATCTGGCGTCTGGATAGACTGGACATTTGACCCACGTCACCCCTGCCGGACTTTGTGTTTTTTTTAAACAGGGGGTGAATGTGGTGAAATGTATTCACCAGGCGATGTAGTGCCTGTGTAACCTTTAACCTTTAAGGATTGAGCTGGAACCCCGGTGGGCTCTGCCCCTGGGACGGTATATAGTCCTGCACCCAGTGGGTGGCGCTCATTTGTACAGATGTCACTGGCAGGCTAGTTCTTTGTGTAATAAAGCCTTCGTTCACTTGTTCATATGGTCTCGCTATGAATTGATGGCATATCACTGGCCAAAGTTCCGAGGTTCAAGCAATGATCACTGCTGCGACTATAGCTAATCCCCAAAGAAGAGGCTATGCATACTGGACTGAAACTTGGATCAACAGAACCTGACTGGCAGGCCCCAGCAAGTGGAGGACGGGGTGGAGGGCTGGGTTTCAGAGGTCGAAGGGCAGTGAGGGGGGGCGGGGGGTTAAATGAGAGAGTTGACATTAAGCAGGGAAGATCTCTCTGAGGGGCACAGGAAAACTCCAAAGGAATCCCCCACAATCAAACCCAGCATTATCCAGGAAAGCCGCTGGGCTACTTGCTTGACATGGGCCTCCCCCAGCCAAAAGTAAAATAGTACCTGAGTAGGTCCGAGGGTGGGTGGACCTCATGATGTCTCCACACCCCCTTCCCCTTCTATAAAATGGGAGATAGATTAGGGGCAGGGGAGGAAGGTGACAGGCAAATCACGCACTGCATTTTAAACGTGCATTTTTGCTTGATGTTGCTATCTGATTTGCACATGAATGCCATTAGCCTTACTATTGGCCTTACTATACCACGATGGCCTGGCCCATGATCGGGGCCCACCGATCCGCGGGCGGGCCTGTGCCATGGGGGCACTCTTTTCCTTCCGCCTTCGCCATGGTCTCCACTATGGCGGAGGAGGAAGAGACCCCCTCCACTGCGCATGCGCGGGGATGCCGTGAGCGGCCGCTGACGCTCCCGCGCATGCGCTGCCATTAGCCTTACTAAGGGGCTGTTTAGCACAGGGCTAAATCGCTGGCTTTGAAAGCAGACCAAGGCAGGCCAGCAAGCACGGTTCAATTCCCGTAACAACCTCCCCGAACAGGCGCCGGAATGTGGCGACTAGGGGCTTTTCACAGTAACTTCATTTGAAGCCTACTTGTGACAATAAGCGATTTTCATTTCATTTTCATTTCACTATTGTTTTCATGGTAAAACCTGACCCAGTTTAAATTAACCCAGAAGTCCCATTTGGACAAAATGTTATAATGCGTACAAGACAAAAAGGGTTTCCATTGCTGGAGGTTGATAAGCAAAAGACGCTTTGGAGTCATTATTGACCATACTTCAAAAACATTCTGTCATTACGAGACCATTATTAATTTTTTTTTAAACTGGATGCACAAGATTACAAGATATCAAAGTTATTTTCACAATGCACAGATCAATGATGGGGCCAACTGGGATTTACTGACCAACCTGCCATGTGTTTTTTGGCGGAGGCAGCCCGCTAGCAGGATTTTCTGGTGCGCCGTTGTCAATGGAATTTCCTGTTGATTGCACCTCTCGTCGCCTGGAAACCCGTGCACCATCATTGGGAGCGGAAAATCCCGCCGGTGTGAACAGACGCTAAATTCCAACCCATGTTTACTGGAGAAAAACTGAAAGGGGCATGACACTGATTTTCATAATAATGAAACATACAAATAAAGAGAGATTCAACAAGCTGTTTCTCCTGAACCATAAGCATGGGTCTCGTGTAAAAACAAAGAAAATGCACAAGACCTCGAGCAAGTATTCTGAAATTATGGATAGGTTTTATGGCCCCACCCACCCGGCAGGGTATTCCAGCCTCACAGAAGGCAATTTAAATGGCCCACCTCCTTCATCGATGGGAGACATGCCGTGGTGGGATCGTAACATTCTGGCATATAGTTGCTTTATCCTTAGAGGAGAGTTGTTGATGAACAATCTGAGGAGATAGGCGATGGGAAAGTTGGAAAGGCTGGGTTTGTTTCCACCGGCATACAGAAGATTGAGCGATAACTTTAGTGAAGTGTATAAGATCCTGAACGGTCTTGAGAAGATGGATGTGGAAAAGGTGTTCCCTCTTATGGGTAAGTCCAGAACTAGGGAGCACTGTTTTAAAGTTAGGGGGTCACACAGTTAAGACAGAGATGAGGAGAAATTCTTTCTCTGAGGGTTGTGCAGCTTTGGAACTCTCTGCCTCAGAAGGCAATAGGGGCAGGATCATCCAATATTTTTAAGGTGGAAGTAGATTGATTCTGAATCTAACGTTATCAAAGATAGATGGGAATGTGGAATTTGAAACACAAACAGATCAGCCATGGTCTTGTTGAATGGTGGAACAGTCTGGGGGGGCCGAATGGCCTACTTCTGCTCCTATTTCATATATTTGTATAGCCGATAATCTGACCTCAATGGGCACTTTTTTAAAAGAAGCTAGATTGATATGTTTTCAGTAAAAAGTTGGAATGCAAGATATTAACAATGCTCAGTAATCCTCTTCCAGACATGTGGAAAAGAAGTGATGTTTCATTAAAGTAGCATTTCAGCAAGAGGTGTGAAAGGGAGTCTATGCTAAATAATTAGATATTGACTTTTGATGGAAAAGAATTGATGGATGAATATATTCTCTCAGTCTAGATTTCCTGTTGTGCTCTGGGGCGGGATTCTCCGACCCCCCGCCGGGTCGGAGAATCGTCGGGGGCTGGCGTGAATCCCGCCCCCGCCGGTTGGCGAATTCTCCTGCACCGGATATTCGGCTGGGGTGGGAATCGTGCTGTGCCGGTTGGTGCCCCCCCCGGCGATTCTCCGGCCGCGATGGGCCGAAGTCCCGCTGCTGGAATGCCTATCCCGCCGGCAAGAATCAAACCACCTATCTTACCGGCGGGACAAGGCGGCGCGGGCGGGCTCCGGGGTCCTGGGGGGGGGCGCGGGGCGATCTGGCCCCGGGGGGTGCCCCCACGCTGGCCTGGCCCGCGATCGGGGCCCACCGATCCGCGGGTGGGCCTGTGCCATGGGGGCACTCTTTTCCTTCCGCCTTCGCCATGGTCTCCACTAATTGGGTACTCTAAATTTATATATATTTTTTTAAATCGTGCCTGAAAAACTAATTGATCAAAGTTAGACCAAATATTATACTTGAAACACATTAAAGAGAAATCTAAGGCTTGATTTTAACCCTCCGCACCCCCAACCTCTTCAAATGGGAAGAATGGAGCATACACATGGCTTACCTGACAGCAGGGTGTGTTCATAGCATGTTTCCAATCCTACCCCCACCATACCTTCACACAACCACCATCGTAACTTGCCTGAATTTAGCCAGGGGAAGATTTTGAATCCCAGAGAAGCTTGGGTATAATTTAAATGGTGGTCTTGTCTCAAACTCTGAAAGTTGGCTCAAAACTATTTCTATTTCTCATTGCCAGCACCTGACCCCATTAAATTGTCACCCTCACCTGCCAGTGGACATCGACCTTGCTGGTTGTAGAGTCAGATGAGCTGTCCTGTATTCCCGATTCCTGCCCTGGTGTTTATATTGGGACTCTAGTCTTAAACTGGATGGGTAGAATTTTACCTTTCATACGCAGGGTGAAATGAGTGAACACTTACAAATGCCTAGGCTAATTAGGGGTGGACATGATGGATTTGTAAAAGGCTAGTCGTGGTAGACAGTTGTTGAATTTTTTGCAACATATTCCAGAGGAAATATGTAAAGGCAATTCAGTTGATGATAGAAATATGCCTTTTTAGAATGCTCATAAAAGATGTTGAAAAGTGAGGCATATGGTGTAAAAGAGCTGTAACTAAATAGTCAGAGCCAATCCTTAAACACAGAAAACGCAGTAGGCTTAAATGAATGTATTTGAATTGGCAGGATGTAAATAATGGTGCCCCATTGAGATTTGTGCTAGAACCTCGGTTATTCTCTATTTATGTAAATAATTTAGGCATAGGCACAGGTTTCCTGATGACACTCAGTTAGTTGTCATGGTAAACAGTAAAGAAATAACGCAAGCGAATGCAGCTAGGGAGCAGACATGTTAGCAGAGTAGGCAGCACATTTAGTTCACTGGACTGCAAAGAAATATATACGTTTCATTTTGGGGAAAGCACAGTGAAGTGGGCAGGAGAGCAAATTCTAAATGTGAAGAAAGTGAAGCAACAAAAATCGAGAGATGCAAATACAGTGATCTTAAAAATGGGAGTCCCGGGATTAAAGTTGATCACAAAGGCAAGGAATCTAGTAACCTATCTCTATCTATCTACTTATCTAATCCCAGTCAGTAGGCATCTTTATGATCAATTAATTTTTAAATTACATCTGCAGCACCCCCAGTTATAATTATGCACCCAATCCGGACAAGCACTGGATCATGCGATATACTGGCCCAATGAAACCCATCCACATGGAATTCACTAACATGCTACAAAGGAAGCGGCTGCAAACTTTAATGTCCGTGGATGAATCAATGGAAAAGGTACGTTTACAGGACAATTACAATGCATTAATATTGAAGCATTTTTATTTTTGACCACGCAGGTATTCTGCAAATTACCAACTCAAATAATATAGGTATTAATTGTCTTTGCTCACCCTGTCGCTGTTATAACACAAGGTAGATTGTTGCACCATTATATATTATCTAAGGTATAACAGTGTGAAAGCAAGTTTCCTATTAAAACTTAAGCAAAAATAAATCAAGTGACCCACTGTGTAACTTTTCTTCCCCAGTATGGGATCAACTGCTTGCTAGTCTACCCAGCATTTCATTCCTTAACCAAATCATTCTACAAATGGGACTGATAATCTTCAGAGAAGCAATATTGTTAGTTCAATGGGTATGTTGGGAGCTGAGTTCCCTTTCAGCAGGTTTACTTAAGTAATCTCCACTCTCACCAAACATTTTACATAAGCATTTTTCCTGATGACTCTCATTTTGGGGGAAGAAAAATCATCCAACATAGAAAAGTACTGCTGAGACAAATCATTCCAATAAGAGGTTCTGCCTGTAAGTAGCATGCATTTAGAACACTTTGCACTGTTATCACCACTTTACTAAGCATCACCATAGGACCAGCTCTTTTTTTGCACAGAGCGGTACTAATCCTATCCCCACCATGATGTATTCGCATGAGGTAGAGCAAGAACAAAAATAATTGTGGTTGGCATTATCAAATGCGAGAGGGATAATGTTCAGTTGGATGTAGATCAAGTAAACCCCCCTAATGTAGCATAAACCATAATATTACTCCTATTTTAAGAAGCATTAGCCTTCTAGGCTAAGAAAAGTGGCCAGATTTTTGTTGCCATTGCAGTTTCCAGCAGAAATCTCATGAATTGCTTGACCGATGGATTCAGCATTGATGCTGGCAAATTTTCAGGGCCAACTTAATTTAACTATCTGAGGCAAGCACCCGATGGTATCGCAGTATTGTACATTCCCATTGACGGAGTGTGGGAAAGGGCTACTGCTGCAGGATTCCAATGCCTGCCACAACCTAAGCGACCAGACAAAAACTCCAACTGTCATCATATGGCGATCTCCACTCAGAGGCGCTGACAGATGCTGTGCACCTGAAACCAGACTGCCTGTTCTCTATATCTGCTGATTGCTGTGTGCTTCTAGATTTTCTGTTTTTGTTTTTTGACTTAATTGGTTTGCAATGTATTTGGAAACTTAATGTAATAATCAGATGCTTTTATAAACATTGTTTGCTGAGTATGCCCATCTGTGCTGCCAATGTGACTTCTCTTAACAAGTGAGTGGTGCCATCAGCAAAAAACGCAAAAAAATACTTTTGTAAGCATATTCATTCAGAATTTTGTTCCTGAAAATAAAGTATAACATTCAATGATACAAACAAATGAACTTTCACTGGAATCTGTCAATACTCTTGACTAATTATAAAGGATGGGGGTTAAATTTTATATCCCCAGAATGGTCATTGGAATCGCGATTTGCAATTAACCAGTGTCCATTTATTGCACCTGCAGGCAGCTGACATCTTCGCACTGCTTGCTCCTTTCAGCGTCTAATCAATGCGAACCACATTCTTGATTAGCTGCATGCATCAACAGCAGGATTGTGAATGGCTAGCATCAATTAAAGTCAGCCTGCAATTCTTAAAGTAGCCTGCACCTTTTAATGAGGCGATATATTGCAGCTGGAGTAGGGGCTGGCAGTTGCACAGAAAGTGACCTGCATCTGGGAAACATTGAAGACTGGTACAACATGGGAGCAGCATGGGTGACGAAGGAGTAATGTCCCATATCTGCAAGGGGTTATGAGATCCACCAGACACATTCAGAAGTCAGCAGGAGCAAATAGCTGTGGAGATCATGCTAGGAGTCAAGCTCTGAGCAGCTGTGTATTGTCTCCTCCATGTTCTAATATACATGGAGGAGACAATACACATCATTATTGCTATAGCCATCCCCTAGACTGTGGTCAGCGGCAAGGCAGCAAACCATGAAGGTTATAATATTCTCATATTTATCCTTCTTTTCACATCCACCTCTTCTCATTTTATACACCTCAATTATATGCCTTCAGCTTTTCCTATTGAAAGAATGTAACCCAACCCTTTCCAGATAGCTTAAATTTCCAATCCTGGCTACATCCTTGTAAAGCTGTTCTGGATCTTCTCCAATCTGATCACATCGTTCCTGTGTTGTGGTGCAGAACTCTATGCAGTACACTAGCTTATGTTTGGTATCATTTCAGCACATGCTCCCTTCTCTTATATTATTAGTTGAGGAATAGAATACAGGAAAGCTTCCCATTTGTGCCTCCTTAACCACCTTATCTATGTCCTTCTACCTTCAGGGATCTCTGGACATGCACCTCCCACTTGACACTTCAGTATCCCACCATCTATTGTGTATTCCCATGCTTTATTTGCCCTCCCCAACTACACATTCATTTTTTTCATCGGATGTGAGCATCACTAGCAAGGCCAGCATTTGTTTCCCATCCCTAATTGCCTTTGAGAATGTGGTGATGAGCTGCCACCTTGAATCACTGCAGTGCTTTTGGTATCAATACCCTCCACAGTGCTGTTAGGGAGGGAGTTCCAGGATTTTGGTCCAGTGATAGTAAAGGAAAAGCAACATAGTTCCTAGTTAGGATGGTGTGTGGCTTGGAGAGGGATTTGCAGGTTGCGGTGTCCCCATGCATCTGCTATTATTGTTTTTCTAGGTGATAGAGGTTGCGGGTGGGTTTAGATGTGCTACCAAAGAAACTGTTTTGAGTTATTGGAGTGCATCTTGTAAGTGGTACACACTGCTGCCAATGTATATTAGTGCTGGAGGGAGTGAAGGTTTAAATTAGTGGATGGGGTGCCAATCAAGTGAGCTACTTTCTCCTGATGGTGTGGATCTTCCTGAGTGTTGTTGGAGTTGCACTTACCCAAGCAATTGAAGAGTACTCCATCACCTGCCTCATACCTTGTATGGAGGAAAGGCTTTGGTAAGGTAGGAGGTGGGTTAGCTCACATTTCTTCAGAGTGATATTATTTTGCCACTTTTCTAACCAGTCTATTGATATCATCCAGCATTCTGCAATCTTCTTCCTTACTATCAACCACAGACCAATTTACAGTGCACAAACTTCTGAAACATGCCCCTACATTTAAGTCTAAATCAATGATATGCTCCATGAAAAGAAGGGGCCTACTACTCTAGTTCATCACTTGAGGCAAAGACCATTGTCATTTAGCGTGTTTGGTGAAGTATTGGTGGATACATGGATAACTGCTGAGGCCAAGGTTCTGCTGAAAATAGGACAGAAAATCATGGATGGGTGAGTTGCGGAAAAAGTGCTGGCTCGGGATTTCTTCTTGTATTTTCTCTCTGCCTCATTTTCGAAAGAAATTGCATCATTTTTTACTTGGTTGCGCTAGGTGCAACAATCCTGAGCGAAATTCACCCAGGACTTAGTCAATATCAAAACTCTTAATTGTAGTCTTCAGAATGTCCTTTTAGTGCTTCCTTTGACCAACATGAGAGTGAACCCCAAACTCAAACTGTCCATAGAAGAATTACTTTGGTAAATAAATTTCAGGCACTCTGGCTATATGACCAACCCAACTCAGTTGTGAATGTCTCGTTATAATAATAATTGTCACTTATTATCACAAGTAGGCTTCAATGAAGATACTGTGAAAAGCCCCTAGTCGCCACATTCCGCCGCCTGTTCAGGGAGTCCAGCATGGGAATTGAGCCCATGCTGCTGGCCTTGTTCTGCATTACAAGCCAGCTGTTTAGCCCACTGTGTGAAACCAGCCCCTATGATGTGACATGTTAGCTCCGCTGAGCTCCTCAGTGTCTGGGAATAAAGAGGACTAAGTCTGCCTACCAAACTGAAAGTCTATGGAGCAATAGTCTTGCCCCGCTCTGTGCATGAAAGGCTTGAACTGTGCACCAGCATCATGCTAAGGCACTCATTCACTTTCCCGTGAGCTTCTTTAAGAAGCTTCTGATAGCAGGACAAAACACCAGACACTAAGGTGTTTACCAAAGCTGTAATTAGTTTTTCAGACAGGAAAACATTATTGCCCTTTGGCAGGTGGATCCAACTTACCACTTTCCCTTGCATTTCTTGGGCTTTTAGGTTTCTGACCAATCTGCCATATAGGATCCTGTCAAACATTTTGATAAAATCCAGGTAGACTACCTCAAATGCAGTACCCTCTCCGACACTCTGTAACCTTCTCAAAAGATTCTATCTAGTTAATCAGACATGACCTTCCCTTTATACATCGATGCTGACTGCTCTCCCCATCCGTGTTCTCTTCCTTGTCCTACCCCTCAGCTGCTCACCACACAGTTGGTTGCTGTACGTGGCTGTGACCCCTGTGATGGTGAGTTTATACAGCATGTAGCAGACCACCATGAGTTTTAGCACGCATTCAGTTGAGTCCTGCACGGATGCTCCAGAGAGGTTCTGGCAGCAAAAGCATTGATTCAGCATTTTAATGGACTGCGCTATTTCAATTTACAAAGCAGCATGGCTGCATTGTGCTGTACATGCATGCCAGAGCCATCAGCCATATCATCAGTAGATAGCCCTTTCACCTAACAGCTCTTTGGTTTGCCCTGCTGGCTCGAGTGTAACAGCCACAGCGAACTGAAGAGTGAAGATATTGCGATTGTTGCCAGGATTCTAAGCATTGATCTGGGTGATTGCTTGTCTATGGTCACTCACAAGTTGGACGTTGGGGGAGTAAAATCTCTTTTGCTGTCGTACAGGGCAGACTTGGTATGCAGTGCCTTCAAAATGTTATACTTGCAGTGTTTGGCATCCTGTTATATGCGGAAACCTGCTATCCTAGTGAAGTTGCATACTCATTCTGCCTGCCTCTCTTTGGCAATCACCAATGAAATATAGTTTGCCCTTACTGAGTAGAGTCTCGCCACCTCACTTATTGCATAGTTGAATGCAAACTTCAAGATGTTGCAAATTTCACCAGCTGTGGCCTGGAAGAAGCCAGGACACACAAATATTGATGGCCATGGTCATTTTAATAGTCACAGACAATTACATCTTTGCTCTGATGGTAACTGCAGTAGGTTCGACTTTCACTCAGAATGTCCAAAATGAGACACCAACATTTTCATAAATGTTTTCCTTCTGAGATTCAGGTAGGACATTTGATCCCTGAACAGCCTGGGTACATATGGCCTCTTGAGATCCTTTCCTCCCTCCTCCTTCCTCTTCCAAAGCTTGACTTGCTTTACATGACCTCCGTTAATTTTCCAAGCCATGCAGTGGTCCAAGGAGATTCTTACCAATAAGTCCATGTCTAGGAGAAATTGGTTTGTGCAGAAATCTTGATTTAGCAACAACACCTTGAGCACATGTCACATCACACTCTTGTAGGCTTTTGGAACTTGAAACAACTACAGAAAGTAAACACTTGTCGAATCAAAAATTTCAAAAGAAATAAACCAGCATCTGCGCTGCAAGTATTTATTGAGGCCATTAAATAGTACTGGTGCAGTTTCTTCTTGATGCTGTATGCATAACTAGCTGTGTGTTGTTAAAGAGAGGGTATTAGCTGGAGTGTTGAGCTGGTGTGAAATCAACAATACACATTCATTGATGTCATGATCTGCCTACTCATCCCACAAGGGTCCGCATATGCATGGATGCCATTCTGGAGCTCGGAGGGCACTTGACGCACCAATAAAACAGGCACAAATGCTTCCAACCTCTCACACCTAAAAGCTAATCTCTGACAGTAGGTTATTACCATGAGTGCATTTTGGGTTTCTTCTATTTAGTGAAACTCATAAATCTTTATTGGCATTATGGTAAATCAGAAGATACTTATTTCCAGAGGGCCAGAAACATTATTCCATGCAACATGCCTGCTGCTAGCATTGAGCTGTGTGAGACTTGACTTGTCCCTTCAAGGACATTTGGGTCTAATTGGTGTAAGTAGGCACATCCTGATGTCAATTATAAGCTAATTGCTGTTACCGGACAAGTGTATTTGTATATGTGGTAATGCACCCAGCATTACACACAGGAGCAGATAATAATGACTTGAACATCCCATGATAAAACTAACCAAAGGGCCAATCCTCTCCCAGGTTTACTGAGAAGAACAGAGGTGAGGGCTTCAGTGGTCCAGAAATGAACCGAGAATTGCTGGTCTCGCACAAGCAGTCGTGTGAGGTATTGGAAGTTCTGCCAAGGTGTTTCATCACTATGGCTGAAAGCATGAAGGGGTCTGTTATCAGCATGGTATCATTCCTCTGCATTCTATCTTGGAAGGTATGGCACCTCAGCAGAGTTCCCCACCAACAGAATTCCATGATTGGTCCCTTTATAGTTCTGGATGCTCAGATGGTTACTGTAGTATCCCGTACGGAACCTAGGGGCGGGAATGCCTGTCTTACCAGTGCTCCTTACGGAGTATGAGCTCCCCCACTTAGGGGCAGGGTATCTCATTAATCACCGTGTAAAAGGTCGGCCAGTAAGACACCGACCAGAGGAGAACCCTAAAGGGATCTACTGGGTCATCTACATATTGCTCTGGTTTCTTATTTTACTCGGTGTGGACTCCCCGTGTCCTTATTAAAGTTACCATGCAGCCTTTCGGCGCAAACCCAAACTTTGGGAGGTAGAGACAGATTGCTGGAGCAAGTTGATAGGTAGTCCCAGGGAGTCAGTCATTTTCTGCTGTCTTCCCTCATGTAGATCATTGATGATCTCCAATTCTATTGGAATGGCAGTGGTACGGCAGAATTGGCAGAAACTGACCTCTCTCATCATATCAGCATGCATGATCCATCACCACAGCATTTCCAGAAGGCCAGAAACATTATTCCATGCAACATGCCTGCTGCATGGAATAATGTTTCTGGCCCTCTGGAAATAAGTATCTTCTGATTTACCATAATGCCAATAAAGATTTATGAGTTTCATTAAATAGAAGAAACCCAAAATGCACTCGTGGTAATAACCTACTGTCAGAGATTAGCTTTTAGGTGTGAGAGGTTGGAAGCATTTGTGCCTGTTTTATTGGTGCGTCAAGTGCCCTCCGAGCTCCAGAATGGCATCCATGCATATGCATACCCAGTACACTACCAGCAAGTCAGTGAGAACTGACTGCCTCATCACAAGCTGAAATACAGCAGTCTGCATGCAGCCAGACTTCTGGGGCCACCCAGGAGTTACCAGCCACAGATGTGCACGAGCAGCCTTCCATTAGCTCAGCTGAAGCCAGGGGTAGCATCTTGTCAGGATAGAGCGAGGGAATGTTTTAAGAAAAGCCTTACAGTTGAGGATATCAAGAGATTTTAGTTCAATTTTAAGTCTGTAAATAAATGCAGCACTTTTATCTCGGAGTTTGCTGTTTGGTCTCTCTTCATTGCAACTAGTTAGTCTACACTACAGAATGTCACTGTTACAAAATTTAATCCAGAAGGAAGGGAATGGTGAAGGACATAATAAATGCAAAATACTGCAGATACTGGAGATCTGAAATTAAAACAGAAAATGCTGGATGAACTCAGCAGGTCTGGCAGCATCTGTGGAGAGAGAAAGATACACAGTTAACATTTCAAGTCCATAGGGGCTGGTTTAGCACAGTGTGCTAAATAGCTGGCTTGTAAAGCAGCGGAAGCCAGTAGCACGGGTTCAATTCCCGTACCAGCCTCTCCGAACAGGCGCCGGAATATGGCGGCTCGGGGCTTTTCACAGTAACTTCATTTGAAGCCTACTTGTGACAATAAGCAATTTTCATTTAATTTCATTTCATATGACCCTCAGTTCTGTAGAAGGGTCATATGAGCTCGAAAAATTAACTGTGTCTCTCTCTTCAAGGACTGTAAATGCAGTAATGCTTCTTGCCGCTATTTAGGTGAGTAAATTGAACAGGTCAGTGGAAGCGTTGATTGATCCACTGCTCCTTGGACTTAATAAAAGAGACCAAACTAGTACAGTTAACAGAAAACAAAATATTTGAAAGAAATAAAGGTTACATTTGAGCATAGTAGAGTAACAATGTATACGTAACAGTACCTAGATAAAGATGGTGTAGAAGAGGTTAAATTATACATTATTTCCACTAACTAAGTGTTTACATTGACCTTTCAGCTCTACAACATGCTTGTTGAAACAGGAGAAGTGGACAATACATACATCATTTATACAGCAGACCATGGCTATCACATCGGACAGTTTGGTCTCGTGAAAGGAAAATCAATGCCATATGAAATTGACATCCGAGTGCCATTTTTCATGCGAGGTCCAAATGTGGAGCCTGGATCAATGTAAGATATTATTAAATAACTGTATCTGTATACCAATTGGAGCAAATCTTGGAAGTAAAGTCCATCAGTTGGACAGTAGAAGTGTTCACTTCAAGTGTTCACTTTTGACAAATCTACTTTGTTCACAGCAACCAATTGATTCAAGTACACAATAACTTCTGTTGGTAACAGTGGCTTGGGGTTTGTCGAGCCAACAGGGGACTCTTTGACCAATCAGAGAACCCCCGTCAAATTCCGTGTGGGAGGCCTGACAGAATCAGGTGCCACCCTGCCCAGAGCCTGACCGCCCAGGGGTCTCTAATGGCCTGGGAGACACCCGCCCCCTCCCCCCCTCTCCCCACAGGTACCGTTAAGCTGGTCCATGTTTGTGTGGACCAGTTCTAAACGACATCATGGCGTGGTCTCCCAGGTGAGGCCGTTAGTTTGCGGGCCCTGGGAGAATACAGTGCAGCCAAATTTAAATGAGCTGAATGGATCATTTAAATATGTCTATCTGGATCTTGCCCAGCAAGGATGAGATCCAGATTATAACGCCTCGTGAGATCTCGTTTTGAGCATCTCAAATCTCGCAAACGGCCTCTCGCAAGATTCAATGGCCTTGTCGTATCACCAAGTTGGACGCGACAAAGTCATTAAATCATGGCGTAAACTTAATCCGAGTTGCATAGCACAACAATAATAGAAAACATTCAACAATGATACAATTTTATGGATTTACTGAAACTGAAATGAAATCAGAACTACTGATCTTCCTGCTGCTGGGTTATTAAAGGATCACTGTGGCTCCCTTCAAAACCCAGGGAAGTAGATGAACAGTGGTCAGCCCACCCCCCTTGAGATTGAGGATAGATAATGTGTGAAGTAAGCTTTTTGGACTAATCCTGTATAGGATGTTAAATTTAAATAATTTCTGACGAACGTAGTAAGTCACTTTTTTTTAATAAAACAAATTGCTGCGAAGAACTAGTGTTAGTAAATGTGGAAACTCACTTGCCCCTAATAGTATGGGGATGAAAGATTTCTGCCATTAGCTACTTATAGAAAAATGTTTCTGGTACAGAGGAAACCCGCCACCAGAACAAACGTGAACCCTTTAGTTCATAGCAGAATTATCAAATAATTTAGAGTTATCCCAATTGTGGTAGTTTCTGTGAAATGACCATCAGTAAGTGCTTGAGAAAAAGCGAAACGTATATAGAGGAAAGACAAAAGCAGGATATTAAAATTGATTATAATGATTTTAGCTCATTTTCATGGGACTATAAGTTTCCCCAGAAGCTTAGCAGTTGACCCATACAGTCCAGAGAGGCTTCAGCTTTAATCCCAATCAGTTCTTAGATCTGCAGTGTCGTGGTATTGGAGTACTTCAATTGGTCATGTTACTTCTGTGTCAAGGGGAAAATGTGAAACAACATTTCCCCTCTCAATTGGCCGTTATGTTGAGTGTGCACGCATGGCCAGGATCAGATAGGCTCATCAACCGAACTGCAAAGCTCAAGTTGTTCAGAGTAACCTCTTGAATTCAAATACTGTGACAAAGTCTCAACTTCTCTCCCAATTTTGCTAAATAGATTCAATTTCAGTGTTATTCATTCAAATTTGAATTTACTGGTGACTTTCCAGAATGCAGAAATTTCCTCTTTCATTGTGCTGTGCTATAGACTGAAGAAGTTGAGATTACAGCATTGTAATTTCTTGAGAGAATCTTACTTGGTTAATCCCATGATTGCTATAAGCAACTTTAGCTGTTCTAACAGGTTATTCAGAACCTTCTGAATATTGGAGCACAAATCCGTGCCAAACTGTAAAGTATTTTTTGTTCTTTATTCCCAGCATTCCTCAACTTGTTCTGAACATAGACCTCGCCCCAACAATTTTAGACATTGCAGGCCTAGACATTCCAGCTGACATGGATGGCAAATCCATTCTGAAACTTCTAGACACTGAAAAACCTGTCAACAGGTAAGAGGACAACAGTTTTATCCTTGAGTATTGCTGAAAAAGAGACATGTCGATGCTTTTCATCTTGTACTAGTCTGGACACTTCACAAGAATACCCGTAGAAGAGGAAAACAACAATTTATACTGTATGAGCAGAAAATGTTTATTGGTTGGCAAGTGGACTCTGATTGGTAGATGCCTTGCCATGGAGAATGCACTAGTTGATGGTGAATGACAAATAACTGCCAAACATTGTTTGAAAGTTAAACCAGCCAATTTGACCCTGATTGGTCAAGGCTTTGTCCTGGGAAATAAACCAGCGAATGGTTGTCACTTATTTTGTTTAGCTGAAATAAGCACAAAGTGCATACATGTTTTTAATGTCTGCAGAGTGTCTGGTGTATTAATACATGTAGTTTTATACTTACAAAGAAAACCAAATTCTGCTTCAATATATAGGATTATGAGATTTTTAATTGCAGTTTTCAATCATATTCTCGGTCTGTTTATCATTAAAGCCATTAAGGTATAGTAACTGGCTGGATTAATTAAATTCAATTTTATGATTTGGAAAGACTAGATTTGCCAGGATTGTTCCTTTGTTCTAGGGATCCCATTGCACAGTTCGGCTCACTTTGCCAGGGAAAGCTCAAACTCATGAATCTGAACTTCATAAAGATTTGCAGTTAATGTTGAGTTATTGCCTTTGTTGTTATATCCGACAAACATTTGATCAGCAAAAAAAATTAATGAAAACTTGACCAAAGGGAGAATATTTACCAGACAGCCATAAGAATTTATGATTTCGAATACATATGCATCGAACTTCAATCATATCTATTCCATTCCATCATTGTGAATATAGTAGGGGAATGAACTAACAAAGGAAAGTGTATTTAATTGAAGAGCTGTGTGAAGGAAACTGCATACAGTCTATGCATTGTTTAGGACATGTAAAATAGTTTAAAAACAAGAATTTTGTACTCCGCATCGGTTCTTGAAACTGTTTGAGTTCCATTTGTATTGAAAGCAATGAATGCAAAACCCATGGAATTTCTATATTCAATGGCTGTTTAGTAGGAATTGTTTTATGCACAGATGATGGTCAGCAATCTACCTCCATTGGCCTCTGCATCAACCATCTATTTTGAGGGGGTGGTAAATTTCCTGTTTTTCTGAGTTATCGGGCAGGATTTACCGACCAACCCGCTGCGTGTTTTTCGGCGGTGGAGGCGGCCCGCCAGCGGAAATTTCTGGTCCCATCGTTGTCAACGGGATTTCCTGTCGACTGCACACCTTTAGCCGAGAAACCCGTGTGCCGTCGGTGGGACCGGAATATCCCGCTGGTGTGAACAGCCGGTTAATCCCGACCACTGTTTCCGTGATTCTGTAGTTGGATTCTCCAGTAGCAGTAACAAGAGCAAAGAACAAAGAACAATACAGCACAGGAACAGGCCCTTTGGCCCTCCAAGCCTGTGCCGGTCATGATACTAACCTTTGCCAAAACCCTCAGCACTTCCTTGTGCTACATCCCGCTATACCCATCCTAGCCATGTGTTTGTCAAGATGCCTTTTGAATGCCGTTTAATGCATCTGCTTCCACAACCTCCCCTGGCAATGCGTTCCAGGCACTCACCACCCTCTGTGTAAAACACCTGCTTTGCACATCTCCTCTAAACTTTGCCCCATGGACCTTAAACCTATGCCCCCTGGTGACTGATCCCTCCACTCTGGGAAAGAGTGCCACTCTATCCATGCCTCTCATAATCTTGTAGACCTCTATCAGGTCACCCCTCAACCTCCGTCCTTCTAATGAAAACAGTCCGAGTCTATTCAGCCTCTCCACATAGCTACCACAATTAGCATTAGCACAAAGGCAAAACTCCAAAGAGGAACAAAGGTTTCACACACCACCTCTTCTTTTTAAGAAGATAAATGATGTGAGATATAGAATTCAAGCTGAACAATTGTTATCTTTGTGAAGAGTCTATTTTAAAACGCCATCATTAGTTTAGATTCTGTATATTCAAAGCCATGACATTTTTGTTTCATTTTCGCAACTGTTCTACCTGGGAAGTCAGTTTTGCTACTTTGCATAACAAATCATTATTCTGACATTTTTCCATTATATAGCCATGTTGGCACTTGCATCAATATGTGAACTAATTAAATAGCCAGTGTAATGGCATAGCATGCAGCTAACCAGTTACAGTACAGGATAATCATAACTTACAGCTCCAGAAAACAGAGCCGTTTTTTTTGAGTTAGCACAATGCATAAGTTAAAAATGCTGGGAAGTACTCCGCAGGTCTCGCAGCATCCATAGAGAAAGAAACAGGGGACAGAATTGTCCCAGCCCATTCGGGGTGAGCAGGGTACAAATATCCCAGAACATCGGGTCGGCATCCAAACATGATCTCCCCCCCACTCCCCACTTTCAGCTTTCTCTGGAGCAGGTTTTAAGCAAGCCGGGATCTTTCCTGGATCTATCAGTTAAGTATGTCAGTAGAGTTTGAGGTTGTTAATTATGAGATGTTTCAACCCTGAATCCTGGATTTGTTTCAGGGGATGTCTTTCCCAACCTGTCAGTTACCCGCCAGGGTCACTGAGGCAAATGCACATTCGTAAGAGCTTCTTCAGTGAAACTGACAAGCTGGAAAGTTTTGATCAGTGAATCTGAAGAGCTGCAGCCATGGCCATTGAGGTATTGCTGTTCAAAGCATTACTCAGAGCGAGTACTTTCACTTCTAGATGATTACCAACTTCTTGGAAGATACTCACCTGTATTAGACTTCTCTCCCCTTCAGCTGCGCTTCCCTGCTGACAATCTTCACCATAGCATGGGGGCAACTTTAACAGCTGCACCTTTCCACCTCTGTTGAGAGGCAGAGCAAGAAGCAACATCTCCATCGACAGGTGCACCAGCGGCAACAACTGTCTTCTCCTCAATCCCATACGGAGCAGAGGGGTTGGACACTGAGATCCAACAGACAGCCTACTGGCAGAGGATCAGCTCCCTTGACATGTTTGAGTACAAGTGCTTCAGGAGATTTAGGCTCTCACTGCTGATATCTGCTGCCTCCTGGAAAAATACCTCCTTTTCCAATGGAGCAAATGGGCATGCCATTGCCAATGGTCGATAAGATTGGACTGGGAGCCCGGATAATAATTGGTTTTCCTCCGTAAAGAGCAACTGCTCGACATGTTGTGCAGATAGTCAAGCACCAAAACTGAAAATGGTGCTGCCCTTCTGGCAGTGACCAAAGTGATAGGATTGCACACTGAGTTAAAGTTTCAGATTGATGACCTCGCGTTAACTCTGTTTCATTCTCCGCAGATGCTGCCTGATCTGCTAATTACTCTTGCTTCAGATTTCCAGCATTCAAAGTATTTTGCATTTAAACCATGGAAGTTGTTCTTATCAGCTAGGTGGTTTTCAGATCAGTGGTAATGTTAATTTTTCATAATTACCACGGGGCTATGAACTAGCAGAGTTTATGCAGCTAGCAGTAACCCAGCCTTCACTAAACCTGATTAATTTCAGTCAGGTCTCTGCTTTGATTGTTCAAATTATACTGTATCTAAAACAGGAATCGCGATTGCACACAGGTTTTAGTTGCACTGATATAACATATACACATGAATTTAGTTCAATAATGTAACTATCAAAATAATTTCAGGTTCAACTCCAACAAGAAGACAAAGATTTGGCGAGATTCTTTTCTTGTGGAAAGAGGGTATGTTGTTAAAAGGTTTTTTTTAACCATAATTGCAGGCTTTTCATTCTTATTTTCATCGTTGTGATAGCAAATACTCGAGGAGTAGTGTTTTGTTTTGATAGTAAACTGCTGCACAAGAGGGACGAGAGTAAGAACACTCAGGAGGAAAACTTTCTACCTAAATATGAAAGAGTAAAAGATCTTTGCCAGAAAGCAGAATACCAGACACCTTGTGAGCAGTTTGGCCAGGTAAGTGCATTCCATCTCTAAAGCTGGTGAAATGCATGACAAAGCAGTAAGCCTGATCATACATGCAAACTTCTTCAAAGGAACTGTAGAGAGTCTTGGTTAATTCTTTAATAGAGACTTTTATGTAATTGAACATCAATTACCGTGATTATGTGTATTTACATTGAACGTCTCATAATATGTAACCAGCATAGCGCAGGTTGAAAAGTCTGGATATGTGGTCGGGGATGAAGACCATCATTGAATCCAAAGAATCCCTACAGTGCAGATGAAGGCTATTTGGCCCATCGGTTCTGCACCCACCCTCTGAAAGAGCACTCTACCTAGGCCCACTGCCCTGCCATATTCCCATAACTCCAAGCATTGATATTGGCCAATCTACCTAACCTGCACATCTTTGGACATCAAGGGACAGAGATTTGTCAGTTAGAAAAGAGACAATGCTAGTGCCCTGAGAAAGGATTAGCATTCTAGGTAGGTATAATAACACCAAAATTTAAGATAAGGAATTGTGTGAAAGAATATATTCTGTGGAAATTAGAGTTATTGACATTTTATTCTGTCAATTTTTAAAGTATGGAACATGGCTTTCAATCCATTAATTAGGAATTAGGAATAATGATTGTAGCCAGAAAATCTGAAGAATAAATTGTATTTTGTCATGTAGTAATGCCTATTAGTAATGTATTCAAGGGCAATTTTGTGTTATGGGCTCTCACCCACTGGAGGCTGCACTAAACCTCCCCTGGCTCATCTCATTTCAAACCATTAACAGCTGTCAGGTTGAATGAGGCGCACTTCATTTAATCTATCTCGATTGGTTTTGAACTCAATGGAATATCAATTCTACAGTTTGCAATAATGCAACAGTTACGAATCAGTATCATCACCATACAGAAACACAAAGAGAAATTGTTTGATGATGCATTTTCTCCATCAGATTGAGGACCTGCACCTGTGCTTGTCCCCAGTTGGTTAAGTGCTGCTGCCCATGGCTTTTTGCAACCTTGTCCTGCAAGAAAGAAGGAAGTGTGTTTGTGAATGTGGTACAATGTGTTTGGCTATCACGGTTGAATAGCTGGCACTAAACTGAGCTGTGGGTGTGAGGCTTGCAGCAGTGGCTTGCTGAAGGTGAGGTGAAACTACAAATGTGAGGTATGAGTCATAATTGATAACGATTGTTGAGTAGCTGAGTGATCGGGTAAGTTGAGCGATGTTTGAGGCTAGTGATGCAGTTGGTAGGATAGGGCATTTTAAGATGTATCCATTAACCTTGCCCACTCAGGCGATATCACTACATCCTTTATCCCAATGCATCCAGGTGATCTGGGCAGGACTGCTGACATTAATTGCAATGGGTATCGGTTTGGAGGGCTGCCTAGCCCCATGGATAGAGGACACTTCTCCTCCACTCCACCTTCTGTAACATCAAAGAATCGTAATCATTCTTGCAGCCACATCTAGCATCTGCTGCAGCTGCCCTTTTAGGAGGCGTGGGGTAGCTGTAAAATGATGCTAGCCTCTCAAAAGCCTAAGTCTCCTGTGTAATTGGCTCTAAACTGCATGCTATAGTCATTTAGATTAGCATGCAGCATGAAGTTTGCATGCTGCTCATACTGGAATCAATTGGTGCAGGTGCATCGCAATCCCTGCTATCATTTGTTGCAGCAGAGCTGCTGATCTCCGATTAGCTCCGATCTCTGTGAGACGGCTCTTCCCCTAGAGACCAACAGAAGTCCTGCTTCATATTAATTGAAGGGCCATTGCCACCCAAAAGATTAAAATAGGGCAAGCCAGCCAAATGGAGGTGGTTCGCCGCAGGAATTTACCCTGGGGCGCAGAGAGCCTGACCTCATCATATACCCCAGCCCCACGTAACAGTGAGCTTTGTATCTCAGTAAAGAAATGTGATCTGCTAATGGCTAGCTTATATTAATGTCCCTCCACCCCCTCCAGCACTGTCAGTAAGTTCTTTCCAAGCTCTAATTATTCCTTGGAGGTAACTCAACTCTTGTCAGTAGTGCAAATGGGGCAATAGCTGATCTGTGCCACCTTCATACTGCCACCTTCTGATTTTTGATTCCATTGGCCTTCAATAAAATGTGGGGCTGGCCTAGAGCACTTATACAGTTTGATCACAATTTCTTCTGACTTAATCTCTACTGTTGAGGCTATGTAGTTTAATATTCCACTGGCTTTGTTCTTCTACTTGCAACTTATATTTCTTGTCTATTGTCAGCTTCATTTATGTTTACTAGGTCAAGATAAACATCTCTTGTGGCTTCCTTTACAAAAGGATTCACAAAGCAACTAACCATTATATTTATCAACTCCGACTCTAAACTATTTGGATTTTCCCCAACCTGGGGCTGGATTCTCATGTTTGGCATGGGGACGGAGAATCCCACCGCCGCTCCTGCGATTCTCCGGGGACTGGAGAATCGCTCGCATGCAAATTACGCAGTGTGCTTGGGGGGCCATTGCCGGAGGCCTTCCCAGCGATGCTCCGGTCATGACCGGCCAAATTCCCGACGGCGTGGATCTAACCACATCTGGCCAGTCAGGGCTCACTTGCGGCGGCTGCGGACTCAGTCTGCGTCCACCCTGTGGGGGACAGGGGGATGTTATGGGCCAGGGTTTAGAGAATCCCAAAGTGTATCATGGAGTTCACCTGACCCACAACTTTTAATAGATTGTGGTATGGGGAGCACACTGCCCACTCTACACGTGTGGTACAGCAGAAATGGAAAAGTATTTTTTAAAGCAAAACAATGTTTATTCGATGAACTCAAGTTAACCTTTTTAAAACAAACAGTGAACATCTTAGCAACCATTAATTCAAATAGAACCCCCAAAGAATACAACATTAAGTAATCCTTCAGCTGTCCTTTTAACATCCATAAGACTTAAAAAAAGAACTTTTAACAGAAGCACATCAGGTTAAAGTCACTACTGAGAGCAGTTATTAGTATTAAATCACCGAAGGATCGATTTACAGTTTTTAGATTACAGAGCGAGAGACTCATAGACCTTCTGGCTGTGACTGAAAACAAAACTAAAACACACCCTGCAACAAACAGTCTAAAACGAAAGTAAAAAGCTGACAGACAGCTCAGCTCCACCCACTCTCTGGCATCACTGCAGTAATAAACACCCATTTCTTACACTCTCACTGCAGATATTTATATACACACCCATTTATAAACATTCATTTCTTAAAGGTACTTTGACATGACACCTCCCGCCAGGAAAAAAAAAAGAAACCATTAACTTCAAGTTGGTTTCATTTTTCACCTTTTCACTATCCTTTAAGAAATGCACTAAGTAAATATAATTTTTTGTTTCAAAAAAGACACAAGCAAACAGGTACAACAATATAGTCCACTTCATGTTTTTCCTCCAACTGGAATCCTTCTCGATTGCTGGTCTCTTTGAACAAGAAGATCTCTGCATGATCCATCCATTTCTCTACGCCTCGGCATTTTTCTTTAAAGTCAGATACTTTAGTTCAATCTGATCATAGAGTCCCTTGTAATTCTCCAACACAGGAGCATTGGTTATCACAGATTTCAGGCAGTCAAATGCCTGTTGAAACTCTGCTGTCCACTGGAATTTTTAAGTTTCTTCAGCCAGTCCATCAGTGGAGCAATCATGCTACAAAACCTTGGCACAAATATTTGATCAAATCCACTCATGCCAAGAAATCGCATTATTTCCCTTCGTCTCGAGGGTATCGGAAACCACTCAAGGAAAGTGACTTGGGCTTTTCCAAATTCACTTTTAGCTAGGTTTATCACCAAACCCGCCTCCTGAAGTCGATCGAATAACTCCATCAGATGTTTTAAATGTTCTTTCCATGTCTGGCTGAAAATTACCAGATCGTCGATGTATACCGCACAATTGGGTAATCCTGAAACAACTTTGTTAGTTAACCGTTGAAATGTGACTGGGGCATTTTTCATGCCAAATGGCATAACTTTGAATTGGTATATACCATCTGGAGTCACAAAAGCTGAAATCTCCTTCGCCCATTCAGATAAAGGTACCTGCCAGTAACCTTTAAGTAAATCCAGTTTGAGAAATAAAAGCTGATTGTCCCACTTTCTCAATGCAATCCTCCAAACGTGGGATAGGATAAGAGTTCATTCTTGTAACTGCATTAACCTTTCTATAGTCCACATACAACCATTGGGTACCGTCCGGTTTTGGTACCATCACTATGGGTGAGCTCCATTGGCTGCAACCCACTTCAATTATGCCATGTTCAAGCATACTCTCAATCTCTTTGTTAACCTGTGCCAATTTTAAAGGGTTAAGTTTATATTGATGTTGTTTGATTGGAACAGCATTTCCCACATCTACATCATGTGTAGCCATTTTAGTAATTCCCAATTTATCGCTACGAACTTGCCCATGTGATATCAATAACTCTTTCTGGTCAGTTCGTTTTTCCTCTGGAAGGTAACTCAACAATTTATCCCAATTTTTAACAACATCCTCATCTTCCAATTTAATTTGAGGTATGTCAAATTCACAGACATCTGGATTTGGTTTGTCACTTTGAGTTAGAATCATTAACACCTCCTTTTTCTCTCTTTCCCTTTCAAAGTACCTTTTAAGCATATTCACATGACACACTCAGTGAGTCTTCCTTCTATCTGGTGTTTTTACCACATAATTCACCTCACTTAATTTCCTTTCAATCTGATAAGGTCCACAAAACCTAGCTTTTTAAGGTTCACCCAGCACTGGTAACAATACGAAAACTCTATCTCCACTGGCAAAACTACGAACTTTGGATTTCTTGTCCGCTACCTGTTTCACCACATTTTGTGCAACTTTCAAATGCTGTCTAGCCAATTCACCTGCTCTATTTAATCGTTCCCTAAAATTTGACACGTAATCCAATAGTGTAATTTCCGCTTTCTCACTCACTAATTTTTCCTTCATCAATTTAAGTGGTCCTTTTACCTCCTGACCAAAAATTAGTTCAAAAGGACTGAATTTGGTTGACTGATTAGATGCAACCCTAATTGCAAACAGTACGAATGGAATTCCTTTATCCCAATCCTCTGGATAATCTTGACAATAAGCCCTCAACATTGTCTTTAATGTCTGATGCCACCTTTCTAACGCTCCCTGCAATTCTGGATGGTACGCAATTGATTTAAATTGTTTTATTCCTAAGCTATCCATAACTTCTTTGAATAACCTCGAGGTAAAATTTGATCCTTGATCCGATTGTATTTCTGTGGGTAGTCCATATCTAGTAAAGAATCAAAGTAACTCCTCCACAATCTTTTTAGCTGTAATATTACATACTGGAATGGCCTCTGGAAACCTAGTAGACACATCCATTATAGTCAAAAGATATTGATTCCCACTTTTTGTTTTCAGAAGCATTCCTTTGCAATCAATTAGGACCCTTATAAAAGGTTCCTTAAATGTTGGAATAGGTATTAAGGGCACTGGTTTTATCACTGTTTGAGGTTTCCCTATCACTTGACATGTGTGACATGATTGACAAAATTTAACTACCTCTTTATGTAGTCCAGGCCAATAAAAATGTTTCTGGATTTTAGCTTGAGTTTTCCTTACTCCCAAATGACCTCCCACTGGTATCTCATGTGCAACTCGCAACACTTCCTTTCTATACCCTACTGGCAATACTACTTGATAAACTTTTGCCCACTTTTCATCCACCTGCATATGTAACGGTCTCCATTTTCTCATCAAGACATCACTTTTACGGTAATAACACTCTGGTATACACGCAGATTCTCTTCCGTGTTATGCTTTCTGATACATTCATTTTATTTCTACATCTTTCTGTTGTAACTCCGCTAATTTTCCTGAACTAAAGATATCCGCCTCATCCTCCACCTGTTCTTGTTCTTTTTCAACCATCTGATCAAAAATTGTTTCTGATAATTGTACTTCAACTTCACCTTCCCTCTTTGAGTTCTCCTCTTGTCTTAACCTGTGACTTTGTGACCTTGTTACTACACAATCCGGAAAAATCCCAGGAGATTCATCCTTCAACACTTCAGTTGTCTGATTTTCCACTGGCTTATCAACCACAGTAGGCATCACTCACAGCTGGAATCCAGCTGTATCATTACCCAAGATAAACTGTATTCCTGGACAAGATAGTTTCTCTATTACTCCTAGTGCCACTTCACCATTCTTCACTGGACTTTCCAACCTTACCTTATATAATGGAACACTACTCCTCTCACCCTGAATTCCACATATTACCACCATTAAAGATTGACTAGCTCCTGTATCTCTTAAAATTGTGACTTCTTTACCTGCTCCTCCTGATACACATGAGTAAACTTTACCCACACAAGTAAATTCTTTAAAGAGATCTGGCACCTTCTTATCAATCACCTCTTGATCAGGCTGTACAATCCTTTGCACCTCCTTCGCTTCACTTGGGCTTTCCTTTACCACTTTAACAAACCCCACTGTCTTATCCTGTTTTACCATATCAGCCTTCCCAGTGCTTTTCTTCAACCACCAACACTGTGACTTTACATGGCCTAGTTTATTACAGTGAAAACTTCTGAAACTTTTCATGTCTCTTCCACCCTCCTGGATTCCTTTTTTAATCTGAGGTACACTCTCCTTATTATCTCCCATCAGATCACCTTTACCTTTCCCACTTGAGTATTTCTCATGTCCCCAGTTTCTATCCCTCACAGACTGAAACTGATGTTGGAAACCAAACTTTGATTTATGAACTAATTCATAATCATCTGCAATTTCTGCTGCTAATCTCGTAGTTTTCTTCCACATGAGTTCTCACTACATCAAGAATTGAACTTTTTTAAAAAAGTACAATTTCTCTGAGAGCTTCATACGTTTGGTCTATTTTCAAAGCCCTTATCCACCTATCAAGATTACTCTGTTTGATCCTTTCATACTCCATGTATGTTTGACTAGGTTCTTTTCTTAAATTTCTAAACCTTTGTCTGTAGGCTTCAGGCACTAGTTCATATGCACCTAAGGTGGATTTTTTTCACCTCCTCATACGTCCCAGATACCTCCTCCGGTAGTGATGCAAACACTTCACTAGCCCTACCTACCAGCTTTGTTTGAATCCCCACATGTCCTGTGACCATTTCATTTGTTTAGCTACCTTCTCAAATGAAATAAAAAAGGCTCTACCTCCTCCTCATCAAACCTTGGCAATGCTTGGACATATTTAAATAGATCCCCACCAAGCCTTCAACTATGACTCTCTTTCGCACTATCCTAATCACTATCATCCAACTGTACGTTTCCCTTTACGCCTGCCAATTTTAACTGACTGTCATGTTTCATGGCCATTTTCTGAAGTGAAAACTCTCTCTCTTTATCTTTTTCCATGATCTGTATCTCCATTTCTTTTATTTTTTCCTCTCTTATCTCTTTCGTATTCAAGCTGCTTTAATTCTTTCTCATGGTCCATTTGTTTAATTTGTAACTGAATTTTTTGCCATTTCACATGAGTCAAACTGTATCTGTAAGGGACTGGTTTAGCACAGTGGGTTAAACAGCTGGCTTGTAATGCAGAACAATGCCAGCAGCGCGGGTTCAATTCCCATACCGGCCTCCCCGAACAGGCGCCGGAATGTGGCGACTTGGGGATTTTCACCGTAACTTCATTGAAGCCTACTTGTGACAATAAGAGATTATTATTTTGGGCAGCACGGTAGCATTGTGGATAGCACAATTGCTTCACAGCTCCAGGTTCCCAGGTTCGATTCCGGCTTGGGACACTGTCTGTGCGGAGTCTGCACATCCTCCCCGTGTGTGCGTGGGTTTCCTCCAGGTGATCCGGTGTCCTCCCACAGTCCAAAGATGTGCCGGTTAGGTGGATTGGCAATGATAAATTGCCCTTAGTGTCCAAAATTGCCCTTAGTGTTGGGTGGGGTTACTGGGTTATGCGGATGGGGTGGAGGTGTTGATCTTGGGTGGGGTGCTCTTTCCAAGAGCCAGTACAGACACGATGGGCAGAATGGCCTCCTTCTGCACTGTAAATTCTATGATAATCTCAGGCAATTTTAACTGCTTAGCCACCGCCATAGTTACCTCATCTTTTCACATTTTGTCAGGTAATGTTAACTGCAATGTTTTTTTGCCAAATCTAACAGTCTGCTTTTAGTCTCTGTACGTAAGGTACTGTGTGTGACCGTCTCCACCCCAAAAAACATCTGAACCTCTGAAAGAGCCATTGTCCACAAAACACTCCTACTTAAACTAGATAACCACACCTGAAAAGCAACCACAATATGCTCACCCCTCACTGTCTTTAAGTTCACTAAGCCAATCCAATAGATAGAGTTTTATCCCGGACGAGCCCCCAATTTGTTATGGGCCAGGGTTTAGAGAACCCCAAAGTGTATCATGGAGTTCACCTGACCCACAACTTTTAATAGATTGTGATATGGGGAGCACATGGCCCACTCTACAGGTGTGGTAGAGCAGAAATGGAAAAGTATTTTTTAAAGCAAAACAATGTTTATTCTATGAACTCAAGTTAACCTTTTTAAAGCATACAGTGAACATCTTAGCAACCATTAATTCAAATACAACCCCCAAAGAATACAACACTAAGTAATCCTTCAGCTGTCCTTTTAACATCCATAAGACTTAAAAAATGAACATTTAACAGACGCACATCAGGTTAAAGTCACTACTGAGAGCAGTTATTAGTTTTAAATCACCAAAGGATCGATTTACAGTTTGTAGATTACAGAGAGAGAGACTCATACACCTTCGGTCTGTGACTGCAGCTATCCAGCTCTGAAAATGTAATTAAAACACACCCTGCAGCAAACAGCCTGCAGCAAAAGTAAAAAGCTGACCAGCCCAGCTCCACCCACTCTCTGACATCACTGCAGTAATAAACCCCCATTTCTTAAAGGTACTCTCACTACAGATATTTATATACACACCCATTTATAAACACCCATTTATTAAAGGTACTCTCACATGACAGGGATCAATTACCGGGGTGGGGGGGGTGGGCGCCTTATGGGTGGCCAGGGCGTTGATCGGGCGGGATAGATCGAGCGATGCAGGGCAGATCATTGGAACCTTCTTTGTTGGTCCAGGTCTGCCGGCTGAGTCCGCCATCGCTTTCGGCGCGGCCACTGTAGGCCACCGCCATGCGCAGACTCGCAACCAGAAATGCGGTGGCCCGTTCGTGCAGCTGAAGCTGCAAGAAACTTTCCAGGGCCCTGCCAGCCCCTTAAAGGTAGGTGAATAGCTGTAAAAAAAATTCTGGGAAGTCTGCAGTGAAACGTCAGCATTTGTATGCCGGCATGGGAACATAGCCCCATTTTTGGAGAATCCAGCCCCATTTTTAGGTTGCCTGAAGTCTCCCATTATGTTGTTCTATTATATACCTCTCGAGTTAGCCTGTTTTTTTGTTTTCACAGTGATGTCTTCTATCCACCATACTGAAGTATGTCACATCCTTACCTCCATAGGATCCATTTCTTTTACCTCCCTGTATATTTCGCTATTGAATGCAATTATTTTTAGTCATCTGTTTTGCTAACTGACCATTATTGATATGCACACTTAAAGGTTAAATACATAACTTTTGTCTGAGTAGGGACTACTGCCCAGGGAGTACAATCAGGCCTGGGGAAACTCACTTAATTTCTGCCAACCCCCCCTCCCCCTTCCCCCCTCCTTTTAGTCTGCCAATAATAGTCTGGCAACACGCTACTCACAACTGTTCCACTGAAACCAGATTATTCAGCACAGAGCAGACCTAGAATCTTCCTGGTATATAGAAAACACCAGACCATGTATTGCAATTACCCAGTGAGCCAAATCTCTGTGGGGATATAATAGTTATTATAGAAATATTGTATTTCTATATTATTGACTTCTATTTGAATGCATGTGAAAGGTTTGTACAATACCTTTTTTAATGTGCCTGCAATCAGAATCCTGCAACCTACCAGCTCAGGATTCAGAACATGTACAGGGTTTTGTTTAAAATCCATTTGAAATAATTTCAGTAAAGCTTCTGGTTTAGTTGCAGCATGTTAAGTGCAATCCCCTTAGTGGAGAAAGAGCAGTCTTGGCCTCCTGATAAAGTGCAACATTACATTCATTCCAGTAATTGTATCGCAGATGGCCAAGGCAATTCCTTTGTCAGAGTTTTTAACACTAATTTTAACAAACTATCAATGGCATTGCTACATTAAAGATCACAATCCCAGAAGAGTGGAATATTACCTCTTAAATGTAATTAAATGTTAACATTGTAGCTGTAAAGAATAATTTATAATCATAATGTGGATTATTATGCAAAGTGTGCTGCAGAGAGTAGGTTTGTTAATGTTGATGCTGCAGGCCTTCATTTGCATTCATTCAATTTTGTGGGAGAGCTGAAAGATGCAGGCAGGCTGTTCCAATTCAGTTATGTATATTCAGTACACTGAGTGCAGGGCTGAATGTAACAAAGTTCACTGTGTGCATAAACTTGCGGCCACATTCTAGATGATTTCGATCTAAAGCTTGAAATTACTGTTTTTATTAGTAGACACATGCTCAACTGGGGTACATTATCCTTGAGTCGACAGGTGTCAATACAAATCTGAGGTGCATCAGGAATTCTGAACCATGTCAAAGTCTGGGCTTCATTTAAATAGAACTAGCCAATAGCTTGTTCTAAATGGGTGTAATGATGCAACTGGTGCAATGTTGAGCGGCCTGGAGACCAATTAGCCATCTGCAAGAAGGTCCGGCCTGGTGGTGGGGGGTGGGAGGGGGTGGGAGGGGGCGGCGGGGTGGAGAGTGGCGAGAGTTGCTGAGCGGGGGGGGGGTTACGGTCAGTGGTGCGGTGAGGGCAGAGGGAGGATAGTGTTGTTCGGATGGCGAGACCAGAGTGCCGACAGTTCTATTGGGGTAGCATTCATAGTGGGAGCTATGTGCAGTTGGCCATAATAATCGGCTTCAGCGTCCTATCTACATAATAGGGGAACGAAGAAGCTCACTGCATGCAGTATTAATACTTTTTTTTATAATGGTAGACTACACTCTTTCCATAGTGGTGGACTAATGCCATAAATTAACCAGTATATGGGCAAGGATGGGAAACTGTTTTGAGGGTACATTTGGATACTAGCATTTTATTTTGGAATAAAGGAGGCTGAAAGGAGATCTAATGGAGGCCAAATAGACTTAGGAACATAGAAACCTTGCTGCACTTCCCAGTTTCAGGCAGATAAAGCATTCACTGCAAGGCAAAGACCAGGAATTTCATCAGAGTTGCTGCTGCCACACCACTGTAACTTCACTGGAAGTGAGCCTTGTTATATACACACATTGCACATTCACTGAGGTTGCAATGTCAAGTTGGGAACAGTTCCAAGGTAGTTCCCAAGGCAAATGTTCCATGGTGAGCGACATGGTGAGCAAGCATGCAGTAGAATTTTCAGAGTGATCCTACATCTGGCCTAAAAGTCCTCCGGGGATGTAGCATGTGCCCGGTAATCTGGAATTGTTCTACTTCCTGCACAAATACTACCCTCACGCAAACCTTGGGCTGTATCAAGCCTTCTCTCTGCTAAAACCTCCTCCTGATCTAAGATCAGCCTGGAAAGTGAAGATACCTGTAGGTTTCCTTTCTCTACTACCAACTCCCTCCTTCAACCTTTATCTCCTGCACCTTCCACTTTCACCTCTGACAACATCATTCGGAGGTCAGCAAATTCTTCGTCACCATGGCAGAGACAGTTACTTGGTATTTCTTCTGATCGCCTGCTGTGACTTCAGCAAAAGGTGGGCGGAAACCCTAGAAAAATTCAAAGCCTTCGCTTGAGCTCACCCTATTCAACTTTGTGCTCCATTGGCTCTGTTTCAGTGGCTTACAACTGAGGCTCCATAATCCCCTTCCTCAACCCTTTCAGGCGTTGCATCCCTCCTCTTTTGTACTTTAAGGGAGCTACATAAATGCAAGTTTTTATTGTTTTAAATTTGGTTCCTATTTACATTTCCGCTTTGTGATCCTTCTATGTGAAAGCATTCACAAAATACATTGTTTTTTCTTCACAATTATGTTTTTCTGGCATAGAGTTGAAAACCAACTTTGAATTACTGATATTTTAGGTATGGATTTCACTTAAATGAAGTGCAGTAATTATTGCTATAACAGTTTTTAGTTTTGATTTCAGTTGTAAATAATTAAGGAATATTGAGCCAATGATAATTAAATCTCTGTTGGTAAATTGTCAGATTAAACAATCTTTCTCAACATGGTTAGCGTACTGCATTCTTTGTCATGTTCTATGTGTTGTCCAATGAAACAACAAATTGATTATCAGACAGTCACAGATCAAGACATTTTGCAGACAAAATGACAACAGCAGAAAATGGCTGCATATAAATATTTTTGCCCACCTGTTTGCTAGAAACCCATGCAGAGATGGGGAGAATGTACAAACAACACACAGTCGCTTATGCTGTAATTGAACCAGGGTCCCTGGCGCTGTGAGGCAGCAGTGCTAACCACTGTACCACTGTGCTGCCCTATGGGCCATTTTGCCCAACTACGAACCATTCTCGGCTGTAGGCCCAGCTAATGGCACAACTATGGGCCATTCTGCCCAACGTAGTTCATGCCCTGCATCTATGGTCCACACTTCCCATCTTTCATCATAGCCTATAGTGACACATTGGTTATCACTGCTGTCTTACAGCATCAGGGACATGTGTCCGATTCTGATCCTGGGTGACTGTGTGGAGTTTGGACATTCTCCCAGTGTCTGCGTGGGTTTCCTTCAAGTGCTCCGGTTTCCTCCCACAGCCCAAAGATGTGCAGGTTAGCTGGATTACTGGAATAGGGTGGGGTAATGGGCCTTGGTAGGGTGCTCCTTCAGAAGGTCGATGCAGGCCCAATGGGCTGAATGGCCTCCTTCTGCACTGTTAGGAATTCTATAGCTATTCCCTTATCTCATGTTTGTTTGGTTTTCCTTTAAATGCATCACAGGTAGCTTCACATCTTTTTCGTAATTTCTCCTCCACTAAATTCCATTATTCAGCCAAACATGACTACTGTTGCCCTCCTACTCTTTGAGGATTCACAACTGGCATGTCACACAAACTACATATAACTGATAGTATTCACTGAAAGAATATGAACGGAATTCTACGAACCCCTGCCGGGTCGGAGAATCCCCGGGGGGGCGGCGCGAATCCCGCCCTGACGCCGGCTACCGTATTCTCCGGCGCCGGTTTTCGGGCGGGGACAGGGATCACGCCACGGCAGTCGGGGGCTATTGGCAGCGGCAATTCTCAGGGCCCCGATGTGCCGAGCGGCCGTCCATTTCTGGCCAGTCCCACCGGCGTGGATTAGACCAGGGGCGTCATTCTCCGACCCCCCGCCGGGTCGGAGAATGGCCGTTGGCCGCCGTGAATCCCGCCCCCGCCGAAGTCTCCGGTACCGGAGATTGGGCGGGGGCGGGAATCGGGCCGCGCCGGTTGGCGGGCCCCCACGCTCAATTCTCCAGCCCGGATGGGCCGAAGTCCCGCCCAGAAACTGCCTATCCAGCCGGCGTAAATCAAAGCTGGTATTTACCGGCGGGACCAGGCGGCATGGGCGGGCTCCGGGGTCCTGGGGGGGGCGCGGGGCGATCTGACCCCGGGGGGTGCCCCCACGGTGGCCTGGCCCGCGATCGGGGCCCACCGATCCGCGGGCGGGCCTGTGCCGTGGGGGCACTCTTTCCCTTCCGCCTCCGCCACGGCCTCCACCATGGCGGAGGCGGAAGAGACTCTCCCCACTGTGCATGCGCGGGAAACTGTCGGCGGCCGCTGATGCACCCGCGCATGCGCCGCATTTCCACGCCAGCTGGCAGGGCAACAAACGCCATTTCCGCCAGCTGGCGGGGCGGAAATCCCTCCGGCGCCGGCCTAGCCCCTCAATGTTGGGGCTTGGCCCCCAAAGATGCGGAGCATTCCTCACCTTTGGGCCGGCGCGATGCCCGTCTGATTGGCGCCGTTTTGGGCGCCAGTCGGCGGACATCGCGCCGTTGGGGGAGAATTTCGCCCATGGTCCCACATGATGGGATCTGGCAGGTAAGTCGGCAAGAATACGTCGGCGGTTCCGCGCATGCGTGAGATCACGGCAGCCCTTTGGTGCATGCGCGGACTTGCACAGTCCCTTCGGCGCCGGCTGGCACGGCGCCAACCCCTCCGCCATCCACCTAGCCTTCGGAAGTGTGGAGAATTCCGCTACTTCCGGCCGGTCCGACGCCAGAGTAGTTTGCGCCGTTTTTGACGCCGGCGTCAGATCATCGAGCCGATTGCGGAGAATCCCGCATCACTCGTACTAACATGTCATACAGATTTAAACTCAATAATTGTAACACAGACTCTTTAACACAATGAATGTCACAGACTCTTTAACTCAGTATTTTATTTAATATTACTTACCTTACGAATTAAACTCCAGTATCATCCTAGCAAAGCAACTGGCCAGGCTCTTATCCAGGGAATTTTTTCTGGTCTCTGAGTACCTGACTCAGGGTCTTATTTTGCGATTGTTGTTCCCAGGGTTTTCACCCCAGAGTTGTCCCTCCCCAGTCTTCGCTCTTCTGTACCTTTATACAATTCCTTCCGCTTCTCGAATGTTCGATGATGTATGTGTAAGATCTTCATGTGGCTGGGGTCATTCTTCCAAGAAGTCTGGTAAACCGGATACATCTGTTTCATTGTTCCATAAGCAGTTCTCCATCTTCACGGCCCTTTGCAATCACAAAGGTCAAGTGATCCCCTTGCTCAGGGGCTGCAAATGTCAGTGGTTGTCTGGTTTTGATGTCCCTTCCTCATTTTCACTATAAAATTGCTTTCTTTTATTTGTGACCTTTCTTGTGGTTGACTTCGGTAGGCTTTGTGTCTGGACGTTGTGTACTTTTAATTGTAGTACTTGAACAAATTTGCCATCCCACAATTTGGTTCAGCTATTCAAACTGAAGAAGATAAAACTGATCTAAGTGCATTTGCTCTTCATTTTCAGCTCTCAGAAATGTATTTCTAATTAGCTAAAATAAATTAAGGCCACTTATTGAACCATTTGAAATAATTAATCAGGGGAGATGTAAAAAGCAAAATGAAAAACACTTGAAATGAAAATCGCTTATTGTCTCGAGTAGGCTTCAATGAAGTTACTGTGAAAAGCCCCTAGTCGCCACATTCCGCCGCCTGTTCGGGGAGGCTGGTACGGGAATTGAACTGTGCTGCTGGCCTGCCTTGGTCAGCTTTAAAAGCCAGCGATTTAGCCCAGTGAGCTAAACCAGCCACTTAGAAAATATCTTTTAAATTCTAACAGAAATTTTATTTTTCAGCTTGCTCCACTGACTATATTTTCAAAAAAAATTATAACTTAACACCTAACAAAATTACTCAAAAATTGCTAATATGGATTTGAGACACGCAATTCTGGAAAGTATTACTGTGTCAACTGTAATGAAAAATGGCTAGTTAAATGCCCCCACAGGAATGACCCTTCAACCCTTGTCAAGGAGTTAATGATCATTTAATTGGTGTTAATACTATGCAGTGCCAAAGGTTTGGAGAGAAATGGGTTAGCAAATTCAAACAATCAGATCAGATTTACGGATCAGACCCAGCTAACATCTATATTGGAATATCGCAAACCGAGTTTTGGCAAAAGAGATCATCCCTAGGCATAAGACCATAAAACCATAAGACATAGGAGCAGAACTACACCATTCAGCCCATCGAGTCTGCTCCGCCATTCAATCACAGCGGCTATGTTTTTCATCCCCATTCTCCTGCTTTCTCCCCATAACCCCTGATCCCCTCATTAATCAAGAACCTATCTATCTCTGTCTTAAAGACAGCCTTTTGTGACAATGCATTCCACAGATTCACCATCCTCTGGCTGAAGAAATTCCTCCTCATCTTGTTTTAAAGGATCTTCTCTTCAGTCTAAGCCTGTGCCCTAGGGTTCTAGTTTCTCCTACTCATAGAAACATCTTCTCCATGTCCACTCTATCTAGGCCTCTCAGCAGTCAGTAAATTTCAATGAGATCCCTCCCTCATCCTTCTAAACTCCATCCAGTACAGACCTAGAGTGCTCAACCGCTCCTCATATGACAGGTCCTTCATTCCGGGAGTCATTCTTGTGAATCTCCTCTGGACCCACTCCAAGGCCGGCACATCTTTCCTTAGATACAGGGCCCAAAACTGCTCACAGTATTCCAAATGGAGTCTGACCAGAGCCTTATACAGCCCCAGCAGTACATTCCTGCTCTTGTATTCTAAAGAGCAAGAAGTTTGATTTTCTTTTGTCACCTAAAATAGGCAAATCAGAAAGCAGGAGGGCCAGAAAAAATAACAAGCACTAATGAAAAGCAGAAAGGTAAAGTATAAACAATGCTAAATACTGCTGTGGGGTATCAATACATGATATATGTGTACATAAGAGAAGTAATAGCTGTTGCACTGTGTTTTACTGAAGCGTGAGCATGTTAACACAGATAAGAATGATATAGATATTAGAAATGACAACAGCAACATTATCTATTGATCTGATCTATCTGCATCAGTATAATTGCTGCGGTCATGAACACACAATGTCCAACTCATCCAGCACTGCAAGCTTCATATCATATTCCACATGAAGCACTGTGCATTTATTTTTTCGTATTCTTTCCAGTGTTCTTATGCTCCCTATCTCACAATACATCAATTTTAAAATAATCATTTTCAAATCCTTGTGGCTATTCTGCACCTTATCTGCAGCCTCGCCCCCAACCCCACACACTTCAGTCTCTTGACTCGAATTCACGAGGCATCGCTCTCCTCTGCCCCCGCACCCCCATCAGTGACAGAGGTTTCAGCCATCAGAGTTTGTATTCCAAAATTCTTTTCCTCAATCTCTCTCTCCCCTTGCAATAGCAATTCCTAAAATTTGACGCTTTGCTAACACCTGAAGTCATTATTTTCAGTCCTATTCCCTGTTTTGCATCAATGATACATCCTGTTAAGAGGATTGAATATAAATTGTTGTTGTAGCAGGTGGTGACTGAGGTGACCAAAAATAACTATCCCCCATGGGGAAGGGAAAAGCTGGATGGAATTGACATCACAGAGAAGGGACTGGTGTTATGTGCCCTATTAGTCATGTACCCTGTGACTTGCGCAACATGTGCCATTAGTGTGTGAAGATGCTCAGATTGTATGCAGGTGCAATATAGTGCGTAAAAGGATAGTGTAGCAGCAGATGGAAAAGTATGTTATATACTCATAAACATACCATATGCTCTCTTTGAGGCCTTTACTAGATTTCACATCAATTAGTCTCCAGCCTGTAGAAATAGCCATTCTGCCTTCACCCTAACACGTCCATTCATAATTTTAAAATTTCCATTAAATCTCCCCTTAGCCATCTCTACTCTTGTAGAAATGGATGGTCCTAAGTATCTCAAATCTCCAGTCATAACTATAGTTTCCTCATCCTGGAATCATTCTGGTGAATTCACACTGTATACAGTCTCTAGAAGTAGTAGCAGATGAGCAGCCATTTGGCAGCACAGGAGCTGCAATTTAGTATTCATGTCAGTGGTATTTTATAGCAGAGCGATAGAAGGCATCATCTCTGAAACATTGAATGCACAGGGACTGCAGCAAACAAAACCCTGAGCGCTGAAGTGGGTACATCAGGATTAAGCACAGATGTATGTATTTCCTGCAGCTCATCAGCTGGCTAGGCAGCAATCCATCAGCACTATTCTGTCACCTGGGAGGCATTTAGTATCAAACCACAAGCAAAACCGACAAGTCCACAGCACTCAAGGGACAAACACAGAAGTGAAATGCATTCAATAAGAATGTTGCAAGTACTGAAAAACTTGAAAGTAGCTTGAAAGATAGTTTTCCAGCAAACCAGTCACTCTCCCAATCACTCCCAGAACTTAGAACTCTAGTCCAAGCACAACACTTAAAACTAGCGTTTTGCTATCATAGACGGAGAGCATTGCATCAGCTCATTCCTCATGGCATAGTGCTGTCAATCCAAACCTTGCCAAATGAGCATCATAATGTACAAGTCATGTCCGTAGGTACTAATAATGGAGACCATTTGACACATTTCACTCCTCATCCCATAGGTGTCAATGGTCTCCTGTTACATCTGATTACTTCCTGAATGATTGCAAAGATCTACTTCCACTACCCTACCCTACACCGTGAATATCACCCTTATGTTCAGCTACCTATTGTTCAGTATCATCTACAAATCTGACCAACTTGCGTTGCACATTTGAGGTTGCAGTGGTTGGTTAAGTAAATTGGAAGCAGGGGTCCCAGAATTAATACTTGTTGTACTCCACAAATACATCTCCCCATCCAACATAATTTCCATACCTCATACCAACCCTTTTTTCACTTTCAGCAAATTCACCAAGTGCCTCAAAGTTGTATTTAACACACACACAGTTTTGAGCATTAGCCTTCCATGTGGAATTTTCTGTAAGTCTAAAGAAAGAGAAAGCAGTTGCATTTATATAATGCTATTCATGGCCTCAGCCAATGAAGCATCAAAATGTTTTAATGCAAGAAACCTGGATGCCAATTTACCCATAGCAAGGCCCCACATGCAATAAGATAATGACCAGATAATCTGCTTTAGGGATTTTGGTTGAAGGGTAAATGTTAAACAGGGTGCCAGAACTCGTCTTTGGATAGTGCATTGGGAGCTTTCTTGACATCCTGAGAGGATAGGTTCACTATCTAGATCTTTATCATGCTAACTTAGAAAACTAACAAAAGCTGACCAACAGCGTTTTAAAAACAAAACTTGACACAACCTCCAGGTAACGGATATATTTCAATAGTGACTACACTTCAATAACACTTTGTTGATGGTAAAGCGCTTTAGGATATCCTGAGATCATTAACCCTTATAGATATCCATGTTCTTTCTTTCTAACAACCCCAAAAATAGTCTATTCTTAGCAAAACAAATGTTATTGTGGGCTTTGTAATTTAAGCTGTCAGTAAGTTCAACATTCAATTTTGGTGGAGAAATGATATGTAAGCACATAATTGGTTGTGAAGTGTATTCGTAACCTCACCTGCTCTCACACACATACAGACACACACACATTCAAGAATAAATGATGATTACAGAAGAGGTAGCATGCACTTAGGTCATAAAAGTTTAAATCATTCACTGTCACACTTTCTTCTCTTAGATGAAGCCTTGAAACATTACAGGTTTGTGATTCAGTTTTGATCCGCTAATGGAATAGAGTCCAAAAATTGATGAAGACAGATTTACACTATAAAGATTCTATGGATATTTTCCTCCTGGCTGGGCAGGAGACAGGAGACCCGTTCACTGACGTCTGTGCTCGGCCGCTTACTTAGCAACACTTTTCTAGTACCACTGATTAACTGGCTGCGGTGCACAAAAGTAATTCGGAGCAGCTTCAATTTTAACCAATTGTCCCTTTAATGATATGAATGAGACTCTTTTGTGAGTTGTTGACACACACATCCATCTTGGTTCCCCCCATGGCACAGTGCAACACAGGCCTGGGATAGCCTCTGGTCGGGGGCCCATGAGGGGGTCGTGTGGTCGGCCTGGAACGCAGTAAGGCTCTGAAAAGCGACCTCCAGAGAGGTAGCCAGTTTTACAGTGTCGTCCAGGTCCTGGGCCCCTTTTTCGAGTAGGCGCTGTCTCACATAGTTCGATCGGACCCCCGCCATGTAAACGTCTCGGACGGAGAGCTCCATGTGCTGAGTGGCCGTAACGGCCTGGTAGTGACAGTTGCACGCGAGGGCTTTGAGGTTGCGTAGGTAATCATCTAGCGACTCCCCGGGGCGCTGGCGGCGAGTGGTGAAGACGTGTTGCGCCTAGACCTCGTTCACAAGCCGCACAGAGAGGCGTTCGAGTAGTGCGAGGGCCTATGTATAGGAAGCGGCTTCGTCGAGCTGGACAGAAAAGCGATGGCTCACCCGTGCGTAGAGGAGGCTCAGCTTCTGTTCATCAGTGACGGATGGCATAGACGATGCGGCGAGATAGGCCTTGAAGCATCGAAGCCAATGTGAAAAAATTTCTTTCGCCTACGCGGCCTGTGGATCGAGTTCCAGTCTGTCAGGTTTGAGGGCTGATTCCATAGTAGTATTTTAAGTTGATTAAATTGATGCAACCATCAATTCACTCGAAGACACGTGGAGAAGTAAACCGTGGTTTTAATCAGCTTAGAACTGTGCCTGCCTGCGACCGGTACAATACTGAAGGTGGCCCCGCAGGTCAGCTGCTCTTATACTTCCTCTAAAGGGGTGGAGCCATGGGCGGAGCCCGTACATGCCCCAACATATCCCCCTGTGGGTGAAGCCACACAATGGCCCATAGGTGGAGCCCACAGGGTTACTAACATAACATAATACAGTGCTCTGGTGAATTATCAGTAATTATACATTTACCACATATGCCCATGATAGATCACGCGTGAATCACTCTGGACTTACCTGGAGAAAGTACAGGGTGATTCTCCGATTTGCAGGGGGCTAGCAGGGCCCCAGAGTAGCTCTCGCAGCTCCGGTTGCTGAATGGGGGCCCTGCACGTCCGGTCGGGGGTCCGCACATGCGCACGGCGGTGGCCTGAATCGGCCACGTCGCACGACATCGCCGACCCACACCGTGGACCGGCACCGAAAATATAGGCACCCCCCTCAAGATCGCGCGCTCCCGCGGATCGGTGGCCCCCGATTGGTACATGGCCATCCTGGAGGCCCCCCCCCCCCCCCATGAATGATTCCCCCCACCAGGGCGGCCGCGGACTGAGTCCGCAGCTGCCATGCCGAGTTCCCGACGGGTGGAACCATGAGAGAACCATGCCGTCAGAAACTCAGCCAGCTGCACTCGGATATCGCCGCGGGGGCCTCTTTCAATGTCCCCCGAACGGCGGCGCGTTGTCCACGCGCACGTGATTAGCGGCGATTCTCCATTCGGGAGTAGCATCGGACCCGATCTCTGGGCATAGCCTCAAAATAAGGGGAGGTAGATTTAGGACGGAATGTAGGAGGAACTTCTTCACCCAAAGGGTTGTGAATCTCTGGAATTCCTTGCCCAGTGAAGCAGTTGAGGCTCCTTCTTTAAACGTTTTTAAGGACAAGATAGATGCCTTTCTAAAGAATAAAGGGATTCGGGGATATGGTGTACGGGCCGGAGAGTGGAGCTGAGTCCACAAAGATCAGCCATGATCTCATTAAATGGCGGAGCAGGCTCGAGGGGCCAGGTGGCCTACTCCTGTTCCTAATTCTTATGTTCTTATGTTCTTATGTAAATATTGTGGGCTCATTAGCATCCATGCTTTGGTATTCCTGATTGCCCGTAGAGCTCAAAATAGCACTGCAGTGCATGTGCACTCTTATGGAACACATATTGATGTAGGGATGAGCACATGCAATGAACATCCGTTAGAACTATGTAGAGCAGGCAGATTGTGATGTCAATCACTGTGCAATGCTAATTTGACTCGGACCAGGTGCCATTTTGCAGCTCAATGCTCCAACCAATGCCCTGAGAGCTGAGCTGCTTTCTGCAGCAGGAAGAAACACCACCTCCCTCCCCCAATGCCCTCTCCCCTCCTCCCACACCACCAGCAGTATTTAAATGGAACTTCATCAGCATGTAGATTGGTTGCTTGTTCATCTCTTCTGGCTGTTGCTTCTAGTTACAAAAGTCTTGTGTGGCAGATGCTGAAGGACTTCTTGCTGAGTTCAAGATTTCTGCACAAATCAGTTGCTCCCAGTCATGGGTGCGCTTGTAAGAATTCCTGCAAGCATGACTTAGAGAATGAACAGCGGTCACACAGAGCAGGGCAAACCACTTGAAGAGGGAGGAGGTGGAGAAAGGTTGTCAGCAGGAGGCAACATCCACCCAGATAGATAGTTTTTTGAAGAATAAAGGGATTAAGGGTTATGGTGTTCGGGCCGGAAAGTGGAGCTGAGTCCACAAAAGATCAGCCATGATCTCATTGAATGGTGGAGCAGGCTCGAGAGGCCAGATGGCCTATTCCTGCTTCTAGTTCTTATGTTCTTATGTTATGTTCATGCAGCAGTACTCCTACTTGAACTCAAGCAAGGAACAATGTATGGGCTTCATCACTTCACACTGGAATCTACCGCTTGCTGTAGCCAAAGATGCAATCGCCGTACATGGCAAGGACGGCATTGCCATTGTGCAGATAACCGTGCAACATCCATACAACTTGGAGCTCACTGTCTTCCCTGTTGTACCATTCCTCACTTTTTTCCAGCTCAGATTCTCTTTAGCCATCATTCCCAGCTCTTGCTGCAATCACAGTGCACCTCCCCTTTAAGGCTAACTTTAAGTGGTGTTAGTCACTCGCGATGTTGGCCCTCTGCTGATGTGTCCAGGGAATGAACAGTGTGGTTTGCATTGGCTGGACACAGAAATCATACAAATGAGCAGGCAGAGAAATTTGCTGTTCTACCTGCATTGGAATCGATGGGCGGTTATCACGCATCGTGATCCCAAAATCTCTTTTTGGGGGTATATTTAATTTGCCCCCGTATACTTGCAGTTAGAAGAGTATTCTACCAAAAAGTAGAATGCTATGTCTCATAATGCAAAGCATTGGGTAAGTGCATGTCGGCTGAGCAGCTTGTCTGTGTGTAAATAGGTTAAAAGCTGGACCACAAATACACTTCATCAAAACAATGAAAATATTGGTTTAGTCTCCTGAATTGGCTTTTATTTCTGCCATGTCATGAATCCTGCATCTCAACACCAATCTCTTTCTGAATAGGATTTGTTAATTATCATTTACATTTTTAAATCCTTGATTTTTCAAGGGTTTTTGTCTGAAGAACTCACCTTAATTAGGTGGATTGGTCATGCTAAATTTCCCCTTAATGTCCAAAGATGTGCAGGTTAGGTGGTGTTATGGGGATCGGGTGGGGAAGTCGGCCTGGGTGGGGTGCTCTTTCAGAGTATCGGTGCACACTCGATGGGCCGCAAAGCCTCCTTCAGCACTATAAGGATTCTATGGATATTTTCCTCCTGGCTGGGCAGGAGGCAGGAGACCCGTTCACTGACGTCTGTGCTCGGCCGCTTACTTAGCAACACTTTTCCAGTACCACTGATTAACTGGCTGCGGTGCACAAAAGTAATTCGGAGCAGCTTCAATTTTAACCCATTGTTCCTTTTATGATATGAATGAGACTCTTTTGTGAGTTGTTGACAAACACATCCATTTTGATTCCTCCCATGGCACAGTGCAGTGGGTTACCACATGTGCCCCTGGAATCAATACTCTCCTCTCATATTTTTCTCTCCTTTCCTCTGGGCAACCACAACTGCTGTTCCAGTGGCCCAGCAATTAGCTTAGCCCAGTCACTATTCTTCATACAAAACCCAGACATATCAGCAAGCTATTTAATTACGGAAGAGATTAGACCACACCCCACTTAAGCCCAGTTTCCTGCAAGGTTTGCTGGAAGAAAACAAGTAACCCAACTTGATTTTATTTTTCTCATCCCTCTCTTGTTCTGTGAAAACGAAGCCACTGCTTGATGGAACCCAATATTTTCATGATTTTTTCTCGAATTAAACAATCGGTGCATTCTTAGGTGATTTACTGCAATCTAACAAAGTGATCTTTATTCTAGAAATGGCAGTGCGTGGAGGATTCCACAGGAAAGCTCCGACTTCATAAATGTAAAGGAATGGCCGTCACGACAGCATCTGACAAGAAGAGGCCTAGCCGTTTCCAGTCCAAGTATGACAACACTGAAGGAGGAGACTGCGACTGTGAAGAAAATGGATCCAAAATGAGCCCAACACCGCGACAGAAACAGACACTTTTCTCCAAGCGAAGTAAGCAGTTGATATGCTTGTACTGTGTAAAAATAAGACATTAGGACAGCATATCCACTTACAGTGACTCGTTAGTGCAAGGTTAAATTAAACATGAAAGGGTGCACTTTTTTTGAAAACTATATAATTGATCCCACTTTGAGGTGTGTGCTTCGCTTAAAAAATATATATATTTTCAATGCCTCAGCATTGAAGACCAACCTAAAGAACTATATTACAAATAAAATGGCTTATCCCTATAACTGACAAAACATTCTGTTAAAATATCCTTGTTGGATTCTTGTATGTGAAGAATGAGAATCATGTTATTGAAAGATGTTATTGAAAGATGTTATTGAAAGATATTGCAAGAAATTAGAGGATTTTCTTAAAATGTACCATGAGCTCATTTGAAAGCCAGATTTTTAACCTGCTGTCCTTGGCCACGGTATCAGCAGGAAATTAAAATGGAAGAGGCGTTTGTGCTGTGTTGCCAACATAGTCCTGTCCCTCTGCCACCTGTGACCTGCCTGAATTCAGAATGGGACGGCCACCCACCTCAAAAGGAGTGGCGACCTAATCACATGAAGTTGCATCTGAGAGACACCAGAGGATGCACATGCCATTTTAAGTGTGGGCCGTACTAAGGGGCATGTAGTCTCGGACCAGGCAGTAAAGGATGATGGCAAGCAACATGGTGGCCGCAAAAGGCCGAAATAAGTTATTATTTTTTTAACGTTTTGCAGCAGGAGTGCTCTTCCTGTCTCCAACAAACGTCCTTGGGTCTCTTTCATATTGTCTTTCTCTTCTGCCACCCTGCCATGACCATGAACCTTCCTCACTAATCTTGCCATTGAGCATGTCAATGAGTCTCAGCAGCAGCCTCACAGCAGGAACACATCCACCCCTGTGCCCTCAGTGAATTCTGACTCCTGTGAACTGATACTGGGCAAGAGTCAGCAATGAGCATTTAACCAAGGCCCAGAAATTAAAATCTATCAGGCCTCTCGGGTGGAGGTTGGGGATGGGGAAAAGAATGGTGCAGATGGATTACCACCATCTGAACCCTCTTTTGAACCGGCTTCTGAACCCTCAATTCCCACCTCCTACACAAATGTACAGACCAGCTTGCAACTTCCAATGTATAATTGTGCTTATTAACATGAAAAAACATTCTGCTTATTTCATATTGCAGGATGTCAAAGCCTTATTCTATCTAATTGGCAGTTCCTGGAAAAACAAAGATACTCAAAAAATCAGTGTAATTGCCTTCCTTTGGCTCAGTTTTGCTGTCTTCTAGTGACGCCTAGGGGTTATCTCATGCAATAGCAATGGTAACTCAAGTCAATTTTGGACTAGAATAAAGATCCATATATATATCCCATCAAGCAACATAATTTAGCAATGTATTTATTTCATGGACAAACAGTAGAACTGAAACATTGGTTTCAAAAAGTGAAAGTCAAACATTTGTTCCTTTTTTTTTTCTTCAATTCTCTTTTTACCTTCTACCATTTTGTTTAATTTATTCTGTTGTTTTTAATAAACGTTTTGTCACTGCTGGTCCTATTATGCTTAATGTTGGGTTCGTGAAAACATTATTGCTGGTCATCACCACTTCTGGTGCCTTTATAACCACAAATGATGCGGTGGTTGAATTTATCTTCCCATGGGGGGCGCGGCACGGTGACACAGCGGCTAGCACTGCTGCCTCACAGCAACAGGGACGCGGGTTAAATTCCGGCCTTGGGTGATTGTCTATATGGAGTTTGCACATTCTTCCCGTGTCTGCATTTTTAAACTCCATTCAGCCCCTTTCCATTCCTTTTTTTCTTCAGTGTCTAACCTACTTTTGACCTATTTATCGTATTTTTATTTTAGTTTCCTTTTGCCATTCTTTGTGACTTTCTCCAGCTGCAGCTCCATGGTCTTTCTCATATTGGATCAGTTGTCTTCCTTTTATTGTGCCAAATGAGGGGCGCAATTCTCCCATCGGGAGACTAAGTCCCGACGCCGGAGTGAAAACCGGAGTGCTTCACTCCGGCGTCGGAGGCCGCTCCCAGCCCCCTATTCTCCCACCCCCGGGGAGCTAGGAGCGGCGCTGCGTCATTTACGCGCGCCGGGCCTTGCCAACACATAAAAGCGGCGCCGCGTAAATGACGCGGCCGGTGCCGCGTAAATTACATCACCCATGCATGCGCAGTTGCCGGCCGCCCCGCAAGAAGATGTCGGATGGATCTTGCGGGGTGGCGGAGGAAAAGAGGTCCTCCTTCAGAGAGGCCAGCCCGCCGATCGGTGGGCACCGATCGTGGGCCAGACCCCTTTTGAGCCTACCCCCCGGTGCAGGAACCCCACCCCCCACAGGCCGCCCCCCCCCAGCGTTCCCACGCTGTTCCCGCCGGCAGCGACCAGGTGTGGACGGCGCCGGCGGGAACCTGTCGTGTTGGGCAGGCCACTCGGCCCATCCGGGCCGGAGAATCGGCGCTCGCCCGTTACAAACGGCAAGCGCCGATTCTCCCAGCGGCCACCCGTGATTCTTGGCGCGCCGGTTTTGGGGGGGGGGAGGTGAATCGCGTGCGGGTGCCTGGGCGGCCTGACGGGACTCGCGCGGCGCCCTGGCTATTCTCCCACCCGGCATGGGGGGTGAGAATTCTGCCCATTATGTCCACGGCCTGTATTTTGGAATATGCTTCCAATATTAGATTCCCTGTTTCCACCACTTTTGCTGTTTCCATTGATAGTTTTAACTTTCTTTTGCCATTCTGTCACCCCAATCGTATCATCCCCAATCATGATTTTAGCCCGTTGTTTTTGTGGGGGGGGGGGGGGGTTGGCAAGAGGACAATCTGGCCGTGAGAAGATTTTCAAGCTTTTAAAATTTGGGGAGAAAGGTGTATAATGAATTGCACCATAATGCATCACAGCTCCCTTCATTTACATTTTTAGTTCCCTTTTTCTATCCAGGGCAATGCTGGCTGCATCGTCATGATGACAAACACCAGAAAAGGAATGCCCGAAGTCATGCCACCATTACCACCCACACTTAATAGACATGCCCATATTTCATCGAATTAGTATCATAGAATTCCTAGAGTGCAGAAGGAGACCATTTGGCCCTACCTAGGCTGCATTCCCCACCTAACCTGTACATCCCTGGACATGTGGAAACCCATGCTGACACGGGGAGAACGTGCAAACTCCACACAATCACCCAAGGCCGGAATTGAACCTGTGTCCCTGGTGCTGTGAGGCAGCAGTGCTAACCACTGTGTCACCGTGCCGCCCCCCCATGGGAAGATGCATTCAACCACCCCCATCATTTGTGGTTATAAAGCCACCAGAAGTGGTGATGACCAGCAATAATGTTTATCACCCTTGCTGATCTCAAATGAACCCAGCATTAAGCATAATGGCAGCAGAGAATGCAGCCTCGTGTTTTTTAAAATATTGCTAGCAGATTTCCCGTAGCATTGTTTACACTGAGTCACAGAATCATGCAACAGTAGGTGCGATGTGGGCAAAACATGATCAGGCAAGTGTTACATTGAGGAAGGACATGGTAAAAGAAAGAACCTAAACAGTGTATCCCTCTCTGTATACCCCACTGCCAATGCTCACTCACAATGAAACATCACTTCCTCTGCGGTTTGTGACGGCAATTTCTGAAAGTCTGGTATCTGTGCATTACAAATTTGACAGTGCATTTCTTAACTCCAAAGTTCATTCTATCAATTGATATTTTTGTATTTACTTTCAGAGTTTAAGCAGAGCTACATCAGGAATAGGTCAATCCGCTCAGTCTCCATTGAATTTGAGGGAGAGGTTTATGATCTGGATCTGGATGAGGGATTTGACCCAGTTGTGTCAAAGAACATCACGAAACGACATGATGTAGCTGATGAGGAAGACGAGAACATGGCTGAAAGCAGTGGCACTGGCAATAGTAATGAATTAATTGTACCCAGTTCAATTAAAGTCACACATAGGTAAGTTACCATTATTTTTCCCCCGTATATTCAAACAAGCTACTATTCTGCAAAATCAATTTTTTCATCCATATCTGGGGCGGGATTCTCCGCAATCGGCGCGATGTCCGCCGACCGGCGCCAAAAAAGGCGCGAATCAGTCCGGCATCACGCCGCCCCAAGATGCGGAATCCTCCGCATCTTGAGCGGCCGAGCCCTAACCTTGAGGGGCTAGGCCCGCGCCGGACTGATTTCCGCCCCGCCAGCTGGCGGGAAAGGCCTTTGGTGCCCCGCCAGCTGGCGCGGAAATGACTTTGCCAGGCGGCGCATGCGCGGGAGCGTCAGCGGCCGCCCACGGCATCCCCGCGCATGCGCAGTGGAGGGGGTCTCTTCCGCCTCCGCCATGGTGGAGACCGTGACGAAGGCGGAAGGAAAAGAGTGCCCCCACGGCACAGGCCTGCCCGCGGGTCGGTGGGCCCCGATCGCGGGCCAGGCCAACGTGTGGGTACCCCCCGGGGCCAGATCGCCCCGCGTCCCCTCCAGGACCCCAGAGCCCACCCGCGCCGCCTTGTCCCGCCGGTAAGTGAGGTGGTTTAATCCACGCCGGTGGGACAGGCATTCCAGCAGCGGGACTTCGGCCAATCAGGGCCGGAGAATCGCCAGGGGGGGGGCCCACCAACCGGCGGGGGCGGGATTCACGCCAGCCCCCGGCAATTCTCCGACCCGGAGGGGGGTCGGAGAATCCCGCCCCTGGTATCACTCAATAGCTTTGAAACTAAAAATCTTGATCTGTATACTCCTTTATCCGCCTTGCGTTCTGTGACATTACATGGCTGCACTGGCCTTCTTCCACTCTTAACTATCTAATCAGAGCCACAGAAAAAGCTGTAATCACCTGCTCCTGCATTGTTGCCTCTGGTGTTCTTCAAGGATCTTTCCTTGGCCCGCTCCTGTTTCTCATTGTTCCTTGGCCACATTGTCTGTAAATACAGTGTCAGTTTTCACTTTACAGTGGCAACCTCCAGTTCTACCTCACCACAGCATCTCTCTAATTCTACGCTATCCCTAAATTATCAGATTGTTGGTCCGATATCCAGCACTGGATGAATAGAAATTTCCCTCTGTTGAATGTTGGGAAGGCCAGAGCCATTGTTTTTGGTCCTCACCATAAACTCTGCTCCGGGGCTACTGGCACCATCCCTCGACCTGGCAACTTTCTGAAGATAAACCAGATTATTTGCTACCTTAGTGTCATATTTGACCCTGGGAAGATGCTACTACCATGTATCCACACTGCCACTAAGACACCTATTTTCACCTTTGTAAAATTACTCAGCTTTTGTCCTGTTTCAACTCATCTTCTGCAGAAAACCTCATTCATGGTTTTGTTAACTCTCAAGTTGACTATTACAATGTTCGCCTGGCTGGTCTCCATAACCTTGAGGTCGTCCAAAACTCTGCTGCATCTGTTTTAACTCACACCAAGCCCTGTTCACCTATCACCCTTGTGCTCACCGACCTACATTGGCTCCCAGTTGAGCAACAACTTGCTCTTAAACCTCCCAGCCTTGTTTTGAATTTGCTCCATTGCCTTTCCCTGTAATCTCAACCAGTTGTACAACCTTCTGAGATATCTGCATCCCTCTAATTCTGGCCTCTCGGGCATGCCCTGTTTTAATTGGTCCACCATTGGTGACTGTGCCTTCAGACGCTAAAACCCTAAGCTCTGTATTCCCTCCTTAAGTCTCTCCGCTTCTTTTCTACTTTAAGACATACCTTAAAACCTACCTCTTTAAGCAAACTTTTGGCTATGTGTCCTAATGTCATCTATGTGGCTTGATTTTGCTTTCTAACACTCTGAAGTACCTTGGGGTGCTTTATTGATATAAGTTGTTGTCATGATGCAGTGCTACTGACTTTCACAATATTTTTAAATGTCACAACACTGCTGAACAACAAGGAACTACAAGAACAATTATTTTGTTATTCTTTTAGATGCTACATATTGGCCAATGAGACTGTTCAGTGTGACAGAGATCTATACAAATCACTCCAAGCATGGAAGGATCATAAATTGCACATTGATCATGAGGTTAGTTACAGAGAAACAATTAGTAGCATATTTCACATAGGAATTTATCAAACTAGTGAAAAATGTAAATAATTTCAGTGATCCCAAAATTAATTATTAATGTTAAATTATTCTTTCCATGCATTATGTATAGTTTGAAATATTTTTAAGTAAAACAATTTTTTAATTCCTTATTCATTTGTGCATTTTCATTACATTTGCTAAATGTCTACTTTGCAAATCCTGCTTTCATAGTGGGATAATTAGCTGATTTGCAGTCGAGATTAATTTCTGTGTTGAATCATAAAATGTATGTTGTCATTGAATTATGTCAATTATTTTACCAACTCTATAAATTAGTACACAAAATAGTTTCTGTAAAAAAAATTCCCATACTTTAAAATGCTTGTTTTCTGATCATACAGATAGCTTTAACTAGGACCAGAAAAATAGAGGAGACAAGCATAAAGTGAGTAAGCCTCAAGCAAGACAGATTAGCATTGTCTTTTTCCCCCACAGAACAGTAGATAAATGGAATAAGCTCCCAGCAGTTAATGCAATGTCAATTACACATTTAAAGAAAGGAGCTAGATGAATACTTGGTACAGAACTGGATAAAAGTCATAACTATTGATAAGGAAGATAAAATACTGTCTGGAACCATATTAACCTAATCTTCTTGAAGTCAGTGAACTGGTGCCTGTGGATTGAAGTCAGTCAGTGTTGAATGATGTAGATTGCATTTATTAAACTCATGTCTTGGGGTTTTTGCTTGATTGCCTTTGGGCTTCGGGGAAGGATTTTCTAAATGATTTCCTTCTTGATACACCCTCTCGCCATTCCGGCTCTCAATTAAATAACTTGGATAGGGTACACATCAGGGCAAGCTCAGCGTGGTCTGTCAGAAATTGGGGGTTTGATGGGTTGAATAATCTTTGTGTTGTTTCAAATTTTCTTATTTTATTCAAGTGGTGGAACATTGTTTTAAATGTAATAGAAGTTTGCTTTTTGCAATCTGCACCACACTAAAGCTTATTTTCAATGGTTGAATTCTATCAGCAGGTAATCGTCCCTTTATCTCTATCCTTAGATTGAAACTCTTCAAACTAAAATAAAGAATTTACGAGAGGTCAGGGGTCACTTGAAGAAAAAAAGACCTGAAGAATGTGATTGTTCAAGGATGAGGTTCGTTTTGTAATTGCACCTTCCTTCATTGTGTCACTTGGATAGTTGCCTTTACATATATTAATTTTCACATGGATTTTCCGAATATATTCAATGTAATAAGACATTGGAAGAATGGATTGACATTATCGCTTCCTGTGATAACGTGACTTTAAGTAATAATTTTCTCTTCTCCTTCTCCACCACCGCCACCATTTTATAGGTTCCAGGGATGAGAAACTTCAGTTATGAGGATAGATTGGAGAGGTTAGATTGCTCTCCTTGGAGAGAAGAAGATTAAGAGGAGATTTGATAAAGATGTTCAAAACCATGAGGAGGCTGGTCAGAGTAGATAAGGAGATATTGTTCTCGCTCATAAAAGCATCAAGAATGAGAGGGCACAGATTTAGAGTGATTTGCAAAAGAAGCAAACGTAATGTGAGAAAAATCATTTTCACGCAGTGCACTGAGGGGACCATTGGATGATTGTTTCATTGGAAACAATGTGAAAGGGTACGGGGAGAAGGCAGGGCAATGGCACTGAGGCACAATGCTCATTTGGAGAGCCACCGCAGACATAATGCCAAAGAGTATCTATCAGCACCATTGATTCTGTCGGAAACAAATTCAAAATTTTCAACATAAATACATTTCTTTAAAAAACTAAAACTCACTGAGAAAGGTCTATCTGTAGCTTACTCAGAAAAGTAAGGTTAATATTAGATTAAAGAACAGACTTACAATATTACTAGTGAGCCTGAGGATTGGAAGTGCTTTCAAAACTGCCAAAGTACCACCCAAAAGTTTCAATTAGATGCAACTTAATCAGGATTATAAAATTTGATTGCCAGAGCTTTTGCAACCATAGAAAGAGGAGAGTAGCAAAGTAATAATTTGTCCCTTAGACTAGAGGCAGAGACAGGCGATTTTTTAATGGGGGATGAGGAAATAGCAGATAAGTTGAACGAATATATTAGGCGGGATTCTCCATTAGCCGACGGCGAAATTGCATTCGGCGATCAGGCGGAGAATCTCTTTTGACGCCAAAACCGGGGGTGGCCTCTGTTTTCAGATGCACCGCCCCCTCCAAATAGCATTATCAGTGAGTACGCCGCACCCTGTTGGGACAGACTCAGGATGTCACCTGAAGGCCGTCCCCCGATGCTCCACTCCCGATAGGTCGACTTCCCGACAGCGTGGATCACCTGTGGTCTGAGTTTTCGTCAACCTCATGTGGTGACTGTGGACTGTGTCCAGTGCCACCACAGTCGGGGAGGGGTGGCCGGGTGAGGCTTCGGCAGAGGCTGGGGGGGACTGGTGGGGAGCGTCCAGGGGTGGCGAAGGTGGTTACACAGGGGCACTACCTGGCAGCCCTGGTCCGTGTGCTGCCGGTACCATGTGGTATGGCGCAACCGCTGTAGGTCGCCACCATGCACAGCCACGGACCCGGCAATTCTCTGACCTTTTCTGTCAGGAACGAAGGGAGTTTTACGTGGTGCGGCTGCTAGCTCCCCACAGGGCGGAGCATCGGTGCGGGGGCGGCGCCGGCTTTTTCATTGTAAGACTAGACACATGCTCCGGACATAGCCTCAAAATTGGAGAAGCCAGCCCTTTGTGTCTGTCTTCTTCATAGTAAAAGACACAAATTTCATACCACAAATAGAGAGCACTCAAGGGGCTAATGAGAGCGGGATCAATATAAGCAGAGAAAAAGAATTGGAGAAACTTAAGGGTTTGACAGCCAATAAATCCATAAGGACCTGGTGGCCTTTATCTTAGGGTTATGAAAGTTTTCTGCAGAGGTAGTGGATGCACTGGTAATAATTTTCCAAAATTCCCTCCTTTTTAAGGTGGTTTGGAGATTATTAAATGTAATGCCACTGTTCAGAGAAGGGGAGAGCAGGAAAACAGGGGACCAGAGACTCAGTTAGCCTGACATCAATCATCAGGAAAATGCTGGAATCTATTATTAAGGAAGCCTAATTAAACACTTGGCGGCTTATTAGCTCAGTTGACTAAGTGGCTGATGTGTAGTTCAGAGAAACATCACTAGCATGGGTTAGGTCCTCATTCTGGTTGAGGGAAGCTTGAAACCTGCCTCCTTGTCCTACCCCCAAGAGTAGAAGGCAATAATGAATCACCACTGATTAAAAACTGCCAAGAAAACAGGTCAGGATGAAGCATCAGCAGATAATGAGCCAAGGACCTTCCTTCAGGCAGAGCACACCTGAATCAATAATGCACTTTAAAAAATCATTGAATGATTAGACATTGAATGATTAGACAAAGACAAACATGATTGTATGAATGGGAATTGTGTTTGACAAATGTATTGGAGTTTTATGACAGATGTAACAAGTAGAATAGATAAAGGAACACCGGTTGTTAAAATATACTTGGACTTACAAAAGACATTTGATAAGGCGCCATATAATAAAGTTAATATGAAAGGTAAGGGCTCATGGAGTCGGGGGTAATATATTAGCATAGCTAAAGGATTGATCAATGGACAGTAGGAAAGATTGAGCATTTTCAAGTTGTCAGGCTGTAATTAGAGAAGTACTGCTAGGGCTCAGATATTTGTAATCTATTTTAATGATTCTGACATAGAGACCAAGAGTGATGTATCTAAATTTGCTGAGAATACAAAATTAGGTGGGAACATAAGCCGTGAAGAGGACACAGAGAGGCTGCACAGAGATGAAACAGGCTAAGTAAGTGCAAAACAAGGTGGCAGTTGTAGTATGATGTGGGTAAGTGTGAGGTTTTTCACTTTGAACATAGGAATAGATAACCAGAATATTTTTTAAAGGTGTGAAGCTTTTAAATCTTGATGTCCATTGAGACTTGGGTGTGATCATACAAGGAACATAAAGTTAGCATACAGATACAACAAGCAATTATGAAAGAAAATTGAACGTTGCTGTTTATCGGCAGCGGTTTGGAGGACAAGAGTAAGGAAGTTTTGCTACAATTGAACAGGGTTTTTGTGAAACCATGTCTGAAATACTTGGCGGGATTCTCCGATCCCCCAGCCGCCTGTTTCTCGGACATGCAGCATTCGCTGGTGGCGGGATTCTACCCTCCCGCCGCTTGTCAATGGGATTTCCCATTGAAGCCACCGTGAAACTCGTTGGCGGAGGTGGGCTGCCAGCGGGAAAGGTGAATCCCGATGACCGGAGATTTCCAACCAGTTTTGGTATCCATATTTTTGGAAGGAGATACATACCTCAGAAGTACAGTCAAAGGAATGAATGGATGAATGGGTTGTCATATGATAGGAGGCTGTTTTGGAAGTTTAGAAGAATGAGGGGTGATGTCATTGAAACAGATAAGATTCTGAAGGGGTTTGAGAAGGTTGAAACTGAGAGGTTGTTCTCCCTGTTTGGGGAATCCAGAAAATGAAGGCACAGCCTCAACATATTGTTGGTCGTTTTAGACTGAGATGAAGAGAAACTGTGAATCTTTGGAATTGGCAACCTCCGATAATTGGAGATATACATCCTTGACTATTTTCAAAAATCCATCAATCTCAGTCTTGATCTCTCAGGGGAATTGAGGGATATCAAAACCAGGTAGGTAGATGACTAGCCATAATCCTATTGAATGGAAAAACAGCCTCACAGGACTGAATGGTCTGCTTCTGCCCTTTTGTCTTATGCTCTTGTGTTAGTCTGGTGAAGTTTTGCTGTCGTGAAAGTCCATGAATTCTGCCCCGGCGTCAACACTTAGTCTCAGAAACTGAGAATCCCGCCCCGATCTTTTGTACTTCTTTTTCATACCTCTCAGCTCCAATTTAGCGTGGATCTAAATATAATTGATATTTGCAGGATGTTGTTTCCATTACTAGTATTCATATGTTCAATAATTCTTTCTGGTAAAATCAATTTGTAAAAATGTGTAATCTTGGAGATAGAGCCTGGGATTTGGTAAATTGTAAGGTGATTCACAATATTCAATCTTTTTTTTTTAAAAGAGTGTGCAACAGACATGCTGAAGAGGTATAGGTCACAGTAACAGACAGCAAAGCTATGTGCTCTTATGTGTGCTTTTTATGGGGTAAGAAGTCAATGATAATGATGAAGATTGTACTTAACCATTCACATACATGTTTTTGCCATCCCCTTTGTGTTCTTTGTTGTAGTTTTGCCTCTAAACATAAGGGAATGAAAGGGAAGCTCAAGCACAAAGGAACTAATCATCCCTTCAAGTAAGTTCTTTATTAACTTGATAACTAAGAAATATGCTCATGTAAAAGTCCCAAGTGTCCAGCGACATTTTGCAGAATATCTGGGGTGGGATTTTCCATTAGCTGACTTCGAAATCGCGAAACACGATTGGGCAGAGAATAGGGTCCAACGACAAAATCGCAGTGGCTGCCGATTTGACACCAAATGACAATTCTCCGTTACCTCGACAGCAGTCTGATTGCATGTACAGAAAACACCATTTTCATGTCATTAGTGGGCCTGACCGGATACTTTCTGGGGCCTCCACGATGCTCCACCACCGATAGGCCGTCTTCCCGACGGCACATTTCACCAGTGCTTTTAAAAATCGTGAAACCGGCGTCGTGGGTGCGGAGGGCGAGTGGGGGGGAATGGAAAGTGTCCAATATCGCCGTAGTTTCCTGACAATTGGGCCGCTGGCCAGGGGGTTTCTGCCAGGGTCAGAGGGAGTTACAGGGGGTGCCCAGAACGTGGCCGGTGGGGTCGTGGTGGACGGGCAGAGAACACCTTTGCCGCAGCCTGCAAGACAGCCATGCAGCTGTGCACGCCGCCAACTGCCCACTGTGAACCTACGCCATTGGTCACATGGGTTTCCCCCCAGGCCACCCCCTAGCTGCCCTCTAGCCCCAACCGATCCATCAGAAGGATGGGCATGCTCCAGCACAATCAGTACCATCTTGTTTGCTGGGATGGTGGGTGTGTGGGGAGTGAAGTGTATATATGTGGCTGCAGCTTATCATCTCCCGAATGTCAGTCACAGACCTGGCGAATGCCGTACCATTTTCCATTGGAATTGTTCCACGTGCTAGCCCCTCCACAGTTGCTGAATTGGTCCAGGTGCAGCACCAGGTTTGCTGTCGTGGAAGTCCACGAATTCTGCCCCGTCGTCAACACTTAGTCTCAGAAACTGAGAATCCCGCCCCAATCTTTTGTACTTCTATTTCATACCTCTCAGCTCCAATTTAGCGTGGATCTAAATATTTTGCAAACTGCTGCTCTCCTTCATCCCATTTTAACCTTTTCTGACTTTTCATAAGTAGTGTGTGCCTGCTCAGCATTGGCTCGAGCAGGGTCGCCCTCTTCCAATCACCACCAACAATTTAATCCAAACCTTGGCAATTAAAATAAATTAGATTCTGCTTTGACCAAGTAACCCACAGTTATGTTGCAATTAATTGGCAGCGTTTCACAGTCAGATTTGCTGAAAATTAAATCCATTATTAAAGAGCGGTGTTTGGAATTGTTTGCTGCTTTGGAGTTGTTTATTTACAATAAACTAAAATCCTCGTCTATATTTTAACATACAGAAAATATCTTGTTGCTTCTGTGATGCTGTAATTCTGCACTACATGCAAACAATTTAAAGTTTAAACTTTAAAGTTTTATAAAAGTGCTTTAAAGTCAAACTGTCATCATATGTGGAACAATGTTGTTGTTACTAAAGAAACCGCTGCATCATTGTGATTCTTTCTCCAACACATGATATTAAAAATAACCAGAAAAGCATTATGCAAATGCTTTCGGTGACTATTGTTGACAATAATAATTGTGTCTGTAACAGAACTGGGCAAAATTTTAATACTTCAGAATACTAAGTTTAAAATAAAACATATTTACTTCCTCAAGATCTGCTGTTCTGTCAGACAGAGAATGTCATGCCCCTGGAGCCTTAATGGTAAGTCGGCAGTTTAAGGCTTTGGAAAAAAACAGGTTGAAATAGAATTTTCAAGTCCTCAGGGCATGTTACGATATATTTTAGACTACATAAAAGGTAAATAAATCAATTTCTTGAAAGCTAGCTAGATTGGCCATGCTAAAATGCCCCTTCGTGTCCAGGGATGTACAGGTTAGGTTACGGGGATCATAGAATCGTAGACTTTACAATGCAGAAGGAGGCCATTTGGCCCATCGAGTCTGCACCGGCCCTTGGAAAAAGCACCATACCCAGGCCCACACCTCCACCCTATCCCCACACTTCCACCCTATCCCCGTAACCCCACCTAACCTAAGGGCAATTTAGCATAGCCAATCTACTTAACTTGCACATCTTTGGACTGTGGGAGGAAACTGGAGCACCCAGAGGAAACCCACGCAGACACGGGGAGAACGTGCAGACTCCTCACAGACAGTGACCCAAGCCGGGAATCGAACCTGGGACCCTGGAGCTGTGAAGCAACTGTGCTAACCACTGTGCTACCATGCTGTCCGTGCTGGATAGGGCAATGTGGTGGGGGAGTGGGCCTAAGTAGGGTGCTCTTTCGGAGGGTCGGTGCAGACTCAATGGCCCGAATGGCCTCCTTCTGTACTGTCGGGATTCTATAATTTTAAACAATCTTGCCTTCCTATTGTTCAATTGTCCAACAAATCTATTCTATCAACCAGCTCCTTTGCAGGTTATTTAAACCTGTTTTTAGGAGCGAGGAGGATAAAAACACGTTCTCCTGACCTCCACCTCTCCAGCAGGTCTTCTGGGCTACGAGACAGAGAACAAGATGTTTCCTGAGATTTCCAGTTCTCCAGTTAACACGAAAGAAGCTGGCATGGAATTGGGTGGAGTTAAGTATCTTACAGTGTGTCAAGTAAATTAGGTTTTTTCCCTAGGCTGCTGCACATATGCAGATGTAGTGCCAGTGTCAGGCTGGTTACAGTGAGAGATTCCTTTAAGTGCAGACCTGCTTTCTGATGTTGAATTCTGCATTTATTTTTTGCAAACTGGTGTCTGATAACTGATAACTGTTCCCTTTACAACAAAATCAGTTATTGGAAAAGAAAATGCAACCTCAAAGAGGAACCCTTTTAGCTGTCAGGTTTCTATAATGGCAAAAATTGATATTTTCGCCCCAGCGATCAATTAGTTTGGATGGGAATCAGTCTTGGGAACCAAAACTATATGCTCGTAACTGAATAAAATATTTAAGAAAATAATCACCATCGATTGTGGGGCCCAGACCTTGACCCTGGGATTAAGAGTCTTATTATCTCCCAGTTGAGCTAGCCAGTCTGTGTAGGAACTCCCTGCACAAAGGCTAACTGGTACACTCGTTCAACTTGTTCCAATAAATTAAAATTAAAAGATTGGCCGGAATATTGCGGGGCTGTTCGCGCTGTAAGGATTTTGTGGTCCCGCCAGTAACGCACTCGGATAGGAGAATCCTGGCCTTATGTCCTAAAGTAGTTGCAGTGATAAACTGGCCCGGGAGAAAAATGACATACACACCCAATCTTGGTGGGAGAATCTATGCCGGCAGCCTCAGTGTTGACCGAGTGCACACATGCAACTGTCCCTGATGCCTTTCTGGTTAGAGCTGCATTCGGGCTGGAGGGGGGTGGGGAGCATGGGGATTGTTTTGTAGACCTCGAAGATCTCTCGCTATTATGGGGAGTTCTAGCGAGCGGAGCTCCCCATTGTAATAAACAGAGATGTGTGCGGCCTCTCCCCCATACCTTCCACCCTCCTTTTATTGGCATGGCCCCCCTGCGGGCCCTGAACCTTGGCAGTGCCGCCCTGGTACCCAAGGACCCTTTCACTGTGCTCCAAGCTTGGCAGTGCCAGTGTGCCAGCTGGGTAGTGCAAATGTGCCCACATTCCAGGGGAGGGCCAGGAGGCCACCCTGCACTGACCCTGATCATCCAGGGGTCTCTGATGATCCAGGAGAACCCCCAGGTGCCATTCTGCCTGGGCCACGTTCTTGTGGACCAGCACTGATTGGCGCCTGGCTGCCACCTCTCTGGGGGGGCCAGTGAAGTGAGGGAGGCCGGTAGATCGTGGGTAGGTAGGCCTTAAGTAAGTTAAGACCGACTTTAGCAAATGCTGTTGGGTCCCTCCCCTTGGGCAGAGTTCCAATTCCAACGCCTTCCGGGACTTGATTGTATCCCGTGAGGCAAGGAGGCTGCCAGGAAGCCTATGGAGACTTCACCCGAGATTCTCAGGCTGCATTGCGTTCTCGCTCAAGTGCAACATGGCGAGAGAATCGCTCCCTATGTTGTTAATTGCTAGACTTTCAAGTCAAAGGAGTCATTTGCAAATATGGTTATTTTATGGAAATCACGGAGAAGCGAAGAGCAAAATGTTATTTTCACAAGGTACAAGATGGAGTGGCACAAATTGTCCAGTAACTTGACAACATGAATTTGCAATTCATACCTTCTTCTCCCCTTAGCCCCCTCAATTCTCCCTTAAGGCTCTACCCCCTTGGCAGTGCCAATTCCCCCTTAAGGCTCCAACCCCTTGTCAGTGGCTTGCATTCTGAGGGGTGGCAAGGGGGTGAGTACTCTCGCTATAATTGCCTCCAAAGTGGCGAAGGGGGGGTCCTTAATGGGAAGTGTGAGTCGGGGGGACTTGTGTTGGGCTGAAGAGGCTCAGATTGCGGATATTTCTGGGATGTGGGTTGTTTGCCTGGTCTTCCCATCTTTACTGTCTGTCAGTATGCCAAGTTCAAAGATCTGTGAGATGAAGGCAAAGCTATACCTTTTAATGTAGTGGAAAGCTTTGAAGTGATTTTTCACCATCAATTTCATTGCCCTTTAAATTGTTCTAGCCTGTCCGTATGCCTAGAGGCCTAAAAGCTTTGAGCTGCATTGTTTACATTAAATTTTATGGACCATTGTTTTTTACAAGCTTTGTGATTGACAGGTTGAGGCAGTTTCAAAAGGAAGATTAAGGTTGTGTATTTATATAGCCCTATAGGGGTCCATTAACTCAGAGGAGCAGCTGTTTTTCTAACCGCAGTTTTTTTAAGAAGAGACCATCTCTTTGTTTTCAATCTTGGCCTGCTGACAGACTGTTTAAAGGTTTTAAGGCTGCAGATTGGAATAGTTTCACTTTATTGTCAGAGAACTTTAATTTTGAGATACTGACGGTTTATAGGTTTTAAAGGCTGCACCTAAATGACCCCATCCCAGACCTGAGCCCCTCTAGCCCAGCACAAGACCCCGGGGGGTGGGGGTGGGGGTGGGAGGGGGCTGAAGCATCCCAGGAGGCTGGTGAATAAATTCTATTCAAATTAGGTTTAATGATCATTTTTCATGTTCCCGATGGGTCTGGATGGGAAACTCATTGGGGCCATCGGGAAACTCATCAGAGCTGGTGGGGGCAAGCGGATGACCCGCAACAGGTTTCACAATCAGCATGAGACCCATTTTTTTCCCCGCCACTTGATTCACTGAGCCATCGAGATTCCCGCCATTGGCTGGTGGCCCTGGAGAATTCCGGCCATAATTCATCATCACTCCATTCTCTGCCAGTCCAGCCTGAGGGCGCTCCAATCCCATAAATCCAACAAAACGTCTCTTATCTACCACCCTCCATCTCTTCTGCCTGGTTGAACTTGTTTTCATGTCGAACAATGTCTCCTCTTAACTCCAATTACTTCCTCCAAATAAAGGATAGTGCTATGTATACCCACATGGATCTTGACTTCCCTTTTTTGTCAGATACATTACACTCCTCCTGCTCAGACCTGGGCCAAAATTCTCCGACCATTAGGATTCTCTGTCCCCGCTAACAGCATACCCCTGCCGGTGGGTTTGCCGGCGGCATGGGGTGGCTTCAATGGGAAATCTGGATGTAAAGAAGCCCGCCGCCAGCGAACGGCGATCCCACTCAAAATAAAGTGACTAATTTCCACCTGCCAGTGTGATTGCTTCACTGTCTGCCTCCAAGGTGTAAAACTGCTGTTGGGGATTGGCTGCTGATTGTAGAAACCACCTGCTTTTAAGTTCCACAGAAAGGGAAATGGGTCAGCTTCTAAAACTTGATGGTCATTTTGTAACATGAATTTCATGCCAGTGCAAGTGAAGAGTCTACCCCAAAATGCCTGAAACTTCCTGTAAGAACAATCCATTTGACAACATGAAATCTAAAAAGATTATATGTAATTATATAATTATAATGATTATTATTAAGATTAATTTCTAGAGCGGCACAAATGTGCCATTAAAAATAGTTTCACAAGCCTGCCAAAGCACTACTCTGGTTCCACCAGCTGTTTTCATAAATAGAGTCATAAATTAGCCATAAACATTTGGCTTGATGACACCGAGAAGCCTGTTGAATAAAAATATCCAAACATTTAAATCAAGGTTTTTTTCAGATTTCCAATAATTCACTTGTGAAATTATCTAGTTTGTAAATAAAACCAGAAAAATAAACACCAATTACTCCAGAACATTTCAGAGAATTTTATGCAAAATATTGAGACAAAACAAAATTGTCAACTCCAACCAGACATTGATAAGCCTTTATTGTGCCATCTGCTTTGATTACATTACAGTTCATTTTTAAATATTTAAGCAATTGAAGGTCTAAGATGTTCAGATTATAATAGAATCATTATGCACAGAAGGAGGCCATTAGGCCGATTGAGACCATGCTGGCCTTCTACAGCACAATCCAGTCAATCTCGCTCCCCCACTCGAACTCTGTAACCCTGCAAGTTTACTTTCCACAAATGCCTACCCATTTTGCTTTCAAAATTATTAATTGACTCTGCTTCCATCGTCCTCCTAAGCGCTGGGAAACACACGACTAAACGCACACGTAATGGGACTTTATTCCCAATTAGTTGAATCGAGTCCTATATAACTTTACCTTTAAATATACATTGCCTCTCACTATCCATTCTGCCAAAATGTATCAAGTTATACCTCTCTGCATTAAATTCCACCTGGCGCTTGTCTGCCCATTCTACTAGCTTGTCCTGTTGCCACCGATTAGTATCATCCTCATTGTTACATCTCCAGTTTGGCTATCGATGGCAAATTTAGAAGAAAGTGATCCTCGCATTGATCCTTGGGGAACATGACTGTATTATCCCTTGTTTTGAAAAGCAACCATCTACCGTGACTCACTGATATCTGTTTTTAAGCCTGATTTTATCCAAGTTAACACTTCATGAGTCTCAGTTTTGTTAACTAGCCGTTTATATTGAACTTTGTCAAATGCTTTCTTGAAATGCACATAGACATTATTCACTGCACTCCTTCATCGACCTTCTCTGGTACTTTATAATTAAATTAGATTAGTCAAAAGTGACCTGCCATTTACAAAGCTTAATTAACTGAAACTTCTCAAAAAAAAAAATTTTTCCCACCTCATTATTGTTTCTTGCCCACTATTGATCTTAAACTGACTGGCCTGCGGTTATTAGGAATGTCCTCGAAGGGGCAGCATGGTGGTGCAATGGTTAGCACTGCTGCCTCACAGCACCGAGGTCCCAGGTTCGATCCCAGCTCTGGGTCACTGCCTGTGTGGTGTTTGCACATTCTTCACGTGTTTGCGTGGGTTTCTCCCCCACAACCCAAAGATGTGCAGGGTAGGTCGATTGGCCACGCTAAATTGCCCATTAATTGGAAAAAACTAATTGGGTACTCTAAATTTACTTTTTTTTTAAAGAATGTCCTCAACCATTTCGTGAACAAGTGTGTCAAATTTGCAATTTTCCAAACCTCTGGCACTTCTTCCATATTGCGGGAAGATTGGAAGTTTATGGAAAATCCTTCTGCTATCTCCACTCCCACATCCTTTAGTGCCTATTCTAAGCATAGCCAGCCATTCAGGTACATCCTGCTATCAACTTTCAGCCCATCTCCACTTCTACCAATATTGTTGTCAGCATCTTTTTCCTTGTTGAACACTGATACAAAATATATATCAAATATTGTGGCCTCACCCTGCCCCTACAATTATATAGCACTCTCTTTGTCCCTAATTGGTCCACCCCACCTCAAACTATCTGCTTACTATTATCACTGGTGTAAGATATTTCAAGTTACCCATTGAATTAACATGCAGTTTACATACCTTCTCAGACCTTCTAGATATCCAAAAGTATTCATGCTATGGTTAATGAGTACAAGAAGTAAAAGGCTAAATAATATTAATTCCACCCACCGCATGGATCCCTCAATTATAAAAGAAGGTATCTACTAGCATGCATCAATGTTATTAGAGTATTCTAACTTTGTTCCTTCTTCTACTCTTAATTGTAGGAAAGGAAGCCAGGATCAAAATGAAAATGTCTGGATGTTTAAGGATGAGAGAAAAAGGAAGAAGCTGCGAAAAATGCTGAAGAGACTGAGAAATAATGATACATGTAGTATGCCTGGCCTCACCTGTTTCACACACGACAACCAGCACTGGCAGACACCCCCATATTGGACACGTAAGGTCACAGGGCAGAAAGCGGTCAGCAGATTGCAATCTAAACTGAGCTGGATATAATCTGGTCCTACTTAAATCAGACTTGTATAAAACAGTTCCAGTGGTAAACCTAGAAGAGAACAAGAATCATTTGCATTTATTATACCTTTAAGAGGGAAAATAGCCCCATCAGGATTAACCCGATGCTGAGGTATAGTGGAAGCAACAGGGAAATGGTCCAAAATGAAGCTCAAATCAGCTTATGAGAAGACCTCTAAAAGTGGAGAGAGGGGTAGCTAGATAGAAGGTATAGGGGTGAGTTTCACATGGTCATGCTGAAGTGAATGATGCCTCTGCCACTGAGAATGGAATAGGACCCAAAGATGTGCAGGTTAGGTGGATTGGCCACGTTAAATTGCCCCTTATTTGTAAAAAACAAAGAATTGGGTACTCTAAATTTATATTTTTTTAAAAGCATGAATGGAGTACAGTAAGGGTAGGTGCACAGAAGGCCAAAGTTGGAGGGCTTATATACACAGGCGAAGATATAAGGTTGGAAGAGTCTTTGGAAATAGACTAAGATCAGTTATCGAAGGAATTTAGAAATTAAGAACTTAAAATGACTCTCTTGGTGAAGAGGGGACCAATGGAAGTTAGCAAGGTTTATAGATTCAGGACAAATGTTGTGCAGTAAGTGGAGTTTTAATCAAATTGGGCTTTCTGCAAGATACAGCTTGAGGACCCATCAAGGGGAGAATCGGTGAATTCTAATGGAAGTGCTTCAAAGACAGTAGGGACAGATGGGTGCTGTTGCGGAGCTGGAAAGAAACAGTTTTGGTGATGGGAGGAATATGAGGTTTGAAGTTCAGCTCTGGTTCAAAACAGAGCTGAACTTCAAAGTACCCATCATTAAATTCAATTTTAGTGAGTTGACAAGAGTAACGATTTTGGCAGGAGCTGAATAAACAGACTTGGATCATCAATTTCAGGAAATATGGGTTTATTGACACGCTGATGTTGGATATCAGTCTGAAATAGCTGTAGGGTCAATAGAAGTAATAAAGAGGAGGTAGGTGCCACCATCGCATATCTGGAAGCTGACAGGTTACAGGAGCTTGAGAGTAGTGAGGTCATGAGTAAGGTTTCAAAGTTGCAGGAGTGTACCGGCAGGCAGGAAGGTGGTTTAAAGTGTGTCTTCTTCAATGCCAGGAGCATCCGGAATAAGGTGGGTGAACTTGCGGCATGGGTTGGTACCTGGGACTTCGATGTTGTGGCCATTTCGGAGACATGGATAGAGCAGGGACAGGAATGGTTGTTGCAGCTGCCGGGGTTTAGATATTTCAGTAAGCTCAGGGAAGGTGGTAAAAGAGGGGGAGGGGGGACATTGTTAGTCAAGGACAGTATTACGGTGGCAGAAAGGACGTTTGATGAGGACCCGTCTACTGAGGTAGTATGGGCTGAGGTTAGAAACAGGAAAGGAGAGGTCACCCTGTTAGGGGTTTTCTATAGGCTTCCGAAAAGTTCCAGAGATGTAGAGGAAAGGATTGCAAAGATGATTCTGGATAGGAGCGAAAGCAACAGGGTAGTTGTTATGGGGGACTTTAACTTTCCAAATATTGACTGGAAGCACTGTAGTTCGAATACTTTAGATGGGTCCGTTTTTGTCCAATGTGTGCAGGAGGGGTTCCTGACACAGTATGTAGATAGGCCAACGAGAGGCGAGGCCATATTGGATTTGGTACTGGGTAATGAACCAGGACAGGTGTTGGATTTGGAGGTAGGTGAGCACTTTGGTGATAGTGACCACAATTCGATTACGTTTACTTTAGTGATGGAAAGGGATTGGTATATACCGCAGGGCAAGAGTTATATCTGGGGGAAAGGCAATTATAATGCGATGAGGCATGACTTAGGATGCATCGGATGGAGAGGAAAACTGCAGGGGATGGGCATAATGGAAATGTGGAGCTTGTTCAAGGAACAGCTACTGCGTGTCCTTGATAAGTATGTACCTGTCAGGCAGGGAGGAAGTGGTCGAGCAAGGGAATTGTGGTTTACTAAAGCAGTCGAAACACTTGTCAAGAGGAAGAAGGAGGCTTATGTAAAGATGAGACATGAAGGTTCAGTTAAGGCGCTCGAGAGTTACAAGTTAGCTAGGAAGGACCTAAAGAGAGAGCTAAGAAGAGCCAGGAGGGGACATGAGAAGTCTTTGGCAGGTAAGATCAAGGATAACCCTAAAGCTTTCTATAGATATGTCAGGAATAAATGAATGACTAGGGTAAGAGTCGGGCCAGTCAAGGACAGTAGTGGGAAGTTGTGCTTGGAGTCCGAGGAGATAGGAGAGGTGCTAAATGAATATTTTTTGTCAGTATTCACACAGGAAAAAGACAATGTTGTCGAGGAGAATACTGAGATTCAGGCTACTAGACAAGAAGGGCTTGAGGTTCATAAGGAGGAGGTGGTAGCAGTTCTGGAAAGTGTGAAAATAGATAAGTCCCCTGGGCCGGATGGGATTTATCCTAGGATTCTCTGGAAAGCTAGGGAGGAGATTGCTGAGCCTTTGGCTTTGATCTTTAAGTCAGCTTTGTCTACAGGAATAGTGCCAGAAGACTGAAGGATAGCAAATGTTGTCCCCTTGTTCAAGAAGGGGAGTAGAGACAACCCCGGTAACTATAGACCAGTGAGCCTTACTTCTGTTGTGGGCAAAATCGTGGAAAGGTTTATAAGAGATAGGATGTATAATCATCTGGAAAGGAATAATTTGATTTGAGATAGTCAACACAGTTTTGTGAAGGGTAGGTCGTGCCTCACAAACCTTATTGAGTTCTTTGAGAAGGTGAGCAAACAGGTGGATGAGGGTAAAGCAGTTGATGTGGTGTATATGGATTTCAGTAAAGCGTTTGATAAGGTTCCCCACGGTAGGCTACTGCAGAAAATACGGAGGCATGGGATTCAGGGTGATTTAGCTTTTTGGATCAGAAATTGGCTAGCTGGAAGAAGACAAAGGGTGGTGGTTGATGGGAAATGTTCAGACTGGAGTCCAGTTACTAGTGGTGTACCACAGGATCTGTTTTGGGGCCACTGCTGTTTGTCATTTTTATAAGTGACCTGGAGAAAGGCGTAGAAGGATGGGTGAGTAAATTTGCAGATGACACTAAAGTCGGTGGAGTTGTGGACAGTGCGGAAGGATGTTACAAGTTACAGAGGGACATAGATAAGCTGCAGTGCTGGGCTGAGAGGTGGCAAATGGAGTTTAATGCAGAAAAGTGTAAGGTGATTCATTTTGGAAGGAATAACAGGAAGACAGAGTACTGGGCTAATGGTAAGATTCTTGGCAGTGTGGATGAGTAGAGAGATCTCGGTGTCCATGTACATAGATACCTGAAAGTTGCCACCCAGGTTGAGAGGGTTGTTAAGAAGGCGTACGGTGTTTTAGCTTTTATTGGTAGAGGGATTGAGTTTCGGAGCCATGAGGTCATGTTGCAGCTGTACAAAACTCTGGTGCGGCCGCATTTGGAGTATTGCGTGCAGTTCTGGTCACCGCATTATAGGAAGGATGTGGAAGCATTGGAAAGGGTGCAGAGGAGATTTACCAGAATGTTGCCTGGTATGGAGGGAAGATCTTATGAGGAAAGGCTGAGGGACTTGAGGCTGTTTTCGTTAGAGAGAAGAAGGTTAAGAGGTGACTTAATTGAGATGATCAGAGGATTGGATAGGGTGGACAGTGAGAGCCTTCTTCCTCGGATGGTGATGTCTAGCACGAGGGGACAAAGCTTTAAATTGAGGGGAGATAGATATAAGACAGATGTCAGAGGTAGGTTCTTTACTCAGAGAGTAGTAAGGGCGTGGAATACCCTGCCTGCAACGGTAGTAGACTCGCCAACACTAAGGGCATTCAAATGGTCATTGGATCGACATATGGACGATAAGGGAATAGTGTAGATGGGCTTTAGAGTGGTTTCACAGGTCGGTGCAACATCGAGGGCCGAAGGGCCTGTACTGCGCTGTTATGTTCTATGTTCTATTTCTGTATCAAATTTATCTCCTGTTTTAGTGGGACCATTCTGTGCTTGCACCAGTGCAAATAACAACACTTACTGGTGTTTGAGGACCTACAATGAGACCCACAACTTCCTGTTTTGTGAGTTTGCCACTGGCTTCCTGGAGTACTTTGACCTCAACACAGACCCTTACCAGGTAAAATGGATCTTCAGCTCCAATGACACTATCTAGAATGTTGGAACAACTTTGTCTGTCATGGATATTGAAAACAGCAATCACCTCCCAGTATTTTTAGGATTTTCACAACAGCTGCTAACTTGCAAGAAAATCTGTGAGTGGCTAAGTAGCTGTTATTGAATGAAAGTTATTTTCATTATTGCTCCACGAGTTAACACTGGATTAATGGTACTCTGTATTTCAGCAACAGTACACAGTGATGTTTGAGGTGGTCAGCTGCACATTTTCAAACACCTTTTGCAGGCTTCACGTGGTGGCACTAAGTTTGAACCTAATACTTTGAGTTTGTCTATCAACTTGCATCTAAAGACAGGCCCAGTTGGATACCAATCGCTTGCTTGTGACATCCTGTCCCAACCACTTGCTCCTTCTTATTTATGAATATCACCTGGTACCCCTTCCTTAAAGTTATCAATTGCCCATTCTGGGGAGTTAGTACTGGAGCCTTGGTTATTGTGAACAGTTCGGGTCTGTATATTATAAAAAGGATGTAGGTGTACTGGAGAAGGTCCAAAAACGTTTTACCAGGACGACAACAGAGGTTATCTGAGAGGTTATAACCTATCAGGAAAGACTTAACAGGTCGAGCTATTTTCTCCTGGACTGAGGAATGACCTAATCAAAATATTCAATAGTATTGAATGATTTTGAGAGGTTAGATGTTGAGAAAATGTTATGACTTGCAAGTGAAACTAGGGCGAAAACGAGAGGTTGTTAATATATGATGATGAGTAATAAATCTAGGGATTTAGGAGAAATGTTTTCTACCCTGTGTATGGTTAGAATGTGGAACTCGCTACCACGGGGACCAATAGAAGCAAATAGATACAGTCAAGGTGAAGTTAGAAGTATATGTTGATGGCCTATTTCAGTGCTGTGAATACTTAGCAATGTCTGACTGGGGCTGGATGCAGACGTAGTGCCTCATACAACTTGTTGCCATGTGCACTCTGATATAAAGAGCCATGAAGTGCGTCCAACATGTGATTGCAAAGCAGTGAGGGGCCAAGCACGTGACCCTGTCGAGGTATCGCAAAACAGTGAGGAGCCAAGCACAAAACAATGTTCAATCATAAGCTTTGTGACTGCTATCCCATTGAGACTTCAGAAATTTATACTTAGTTACAGGAAACTGCTGGATTGCAGACTTAGAATTTGTTTGCCAAGAACACAGATGGCAAGCCTCAGTTAAATCACAGACACCTGAGGGACTTTTCTTCTGCAGTCAGCTTGGACTGCAGCTATGGTGTCAAGCAACCCCCCTCATGGCCTTGACCTCCCGTCAAGGCTTTCGATGAAGCCTACACCCCCACCCCAGCCCAAATCCCAAGGTCTCTGATACCCTTCCCAAGCCCCGTGACCTATCTTCGCAGAGCTCCGAATCCCTCCCTCTCACCTCTAAATCTATTCTATCTTCATATGGCCTCTGCTCACACTCTCAATCCACCCCCTCCCCCCGGCAACCTTCTCCTCTCACTAACCACACCCCAACTGGTAGCTAACCGGTTGAGCAGGCCTGGGTTCTTCAGCAGAGAAACATTGGTAATGCCAGTCACCAGTACACACTGTGGAGGGCGGGTAATACTGATTGCCAAATTCCCTCTGGCGTTTGGATTCCCAGTCCCTTACAAGTAAGTAAAAAATCAACACTCTTATTCCAGTCCTCACAATCTTCCTCAGCACTGCCTGTATTGCTGCATCTACTTTGCTGCTATAAATGAAAAGAATATTGATTCTGTGAAAAGGCTGAATTTTAGGCTCAAAGAATCTTTACAAAGTTATGACTGCACAAACTTGACAAATGCTGCCTGGAAAACAGATTTGAAGATGTGAGAAAAACAACAGCAAACTTACTTTAAGTCTCTGAAAAGATCCATCCTTGTGGACAGATTTTACGGGTGAGGCTTACGTGAGCACACATCCTCCATGCTAACTAAATTGTATATGAGGTTTTAATCACCTTATTTACTGAATAGTATGAGGCCTGTTTCACAATGTCTGTGAAGTCTCCCAAACTACTACTTAAAAAATTATACCAGTACTGAACTGTGGCTGAGACAATAGTAATCTTTTAAACCAGAGAAATGAGCAATTACCAATGTGGACTGCCATGTGTCCTCCAATGCTCAATGGGATCCTATTGTGTCAATCCTGGCTGTGCAGTCCAAATTAAATTATTTTAATACATAAATAATTGCCATTCCCTTTAATCAAAGTTCGTATTTTCCATTTGCAGCTGATGAATGCAGTGAACACATTAGATCGAGATGTTTTGAACCAGTTACATGTACAACTTATGGAATTACGAACCTGTCATGGTTTTAAACAGTGTAATCCACGGACCAGGAATATGAGCACAGGTACAGAGATATTTATCGATATTCCCAGTGTAGAATATGACACATGCATTGTAGCTACCACGTCTTGGAGCTTGAAATTAATTATTTTACTTCTGAACAGGTGAGACAAATTAATTATTCATGGCTTTAAGTTTGTAATTTATGGATCACACTGTAGAAAATGAAAGGCTGGTTAATAGTTCAGTTAAAATATTGTAGTTGAGTGCAAATTAATTATGATAATTACATCAGGGAGCTGTTAACTAGGCATTACAAGTGATTTGAAGTTAATGCCCTTATTAAAATTTATGGTTGACACTGACAGAATAATTAACTCGACTCGCAGTTCATTTCCCATATCCCATCAATATTAACATCCACAGGGACTAAACAAGCCAAAGGGCTAAATAGTTTGTTATAAATCTCAGCACTCTTTGAGCGAACTGGCTAAGTATTTGGAGTAACAGATCATTCTACTTGGACCTAGAAGCTGAAAATATGTGAGAAAATCAATACTTCCAAGCTCACACTAATTATTCCCAACTCTGTTTTCTTGCATGGTTTACTTTGGCCCAGATGTTTGCTCCCAGGTCAGATGTGCAGAAATAGCAAAATTCTCTGTTCCATGAATCTGACCTTTAAAAATGTCCAACTATTAACTAATCCTGAAATGGATGGCCCATCATGAGCTTTCCCTCTGGGAAAATTGCCATTGTTGCTACCCTAATCAAAGTGTACTTGACTGAAAGCACAGAGTGAATTCTCAAGGCACTTTTACTGAGGAATGTTTCTACTTATTTTCAATAAAAGAGTATTTGTGGGGAGTTTTTGTAGTGATCTCTATATGTGCATGTACACAAGGGGTTAATATGTCATCAGTAGCACCACATGATCACTAGAGGGACAGACCAACATGGGTATAAAAGACAGCCACATTGTGGCGCTCTCTCTCTCTTGGGTGCCCTGTGATCAAAGCAACAGCAGACTAGTTTAGATGGCCAGTGGAGTTACGTATAGTTACCATAGTTAGAGCTTGTTAACTTTATCACTAGTATCAAAGTTAAAGTAAAGAACTCATGCAAATATTGTTGTAGTTATTCAATAAACTTTTTGTCACTACTGGAAGAGTTTGAATCTTCTTCATCGGGATTCAGAATACCTCATCACTAACCAAAGATTGAGTAGCACATGTTACCTACCACACAGGTAACAAAACATGGTACCAGGAGTGGGGTTTTAACATAACTAGTTAGATTAGGTTAGACAAAAAGAGAAGAAAAAGAGAAGACTGGACATTCGACTGTGGAAGACTTCGCAGCAAATTGATCCTCGACGACTAACTATGGGACTCATTGGACCTCTTGGGCAGCTGGAAACAACCGGTAATTTAAGTTATGACTGGAAAAGATTTGAACAGATATTCCAAATATTTATCGCAGCTAATGGTTTAAGAACGGTCTCTAACGCAATGAAAATAGCACTACTACTCTCAATAGGAGGGCATGAAACTCGAGAAATCTATAATTGCTTTAATAACTTAGAAGGTGAAGATGGCACCAAAATAGAAGTAATACTCAAAAAATTTGATGAGCACTGTAAGAGTTAGTCTGGTGAGATGCTGGAAAGATTTAACAATTGTCATAAATGCCAGAGACATGGAGGGCCATTCACTGATTTTATTACAAATCTCAAGTTAATACCACAAGGCTGTGATTATGCTGATTTCAGAGACACTGTCATAATGAATCAATTAATTTCTGGACTATCTCATACAAATTTGAGGGAAGAACTATCAGAAAATAAGCATCTAACTCTAGAAAGTGCTATACAAAAATGCCTTGTTTATGAACAAAAACAAAGTCAATACTGTGAGTCTTTACAAACACAGAATCAGTGCCTAGAAAACAAATTCGGTAAAAACGGCGCCAAAACTTACCACGAGGCAGCGGCAGGATCTCCATTGATGCAACAGCACTTTTTAATTGGCAGCCATCTTGAGCGAATGCGTTCCGGCCAGTAGGCACATGCGCACTTCTCAAATAGAAGGAAAACGGCAAACTACACTTCCGCGCATGAGCGAGAAGCCACGCAAGCGCAGTTGCGCCAAGAGCGCACAGTAAAGGAAACTTGAATTGTGCATGCGCAATCGAGTCCTAAGGATGATGTCAGAGGACCAGGACCACACCTACTTAAAAGGGAAATGCACAAAAATGAACAAAAAGAAATTTAAAGCTGCAAAACCCAATTTTCTTACCTGAAAAGACAGAATGATGGCCGAACTTACACCAGCAGTTGAAAATAACTTTCAAAACACCCTGGAACAAGTAGTCTGCACCACCCAAAGTGAAGAACACAATGAAAAATCCGAAACCAAAGAAGATGAATTGTTCATTGAACATGAAGAGAACGATAACAAATCCGAAACAAAAAGGGATGATTTGTCTATCGAACAATACACACAATTCTGCTCAGACATGGCTGAGTTATTCGGATATGCCGATCACAGCATCAGAAACACGGTTGAAAAGCTCAACACTACTCTTCTCATGATAGATGAATCAAATACCATGGTGCCATGGCAGATCGTCGATACATTGGATGACAGCAATACCCAAGAAGAAGATGACACCACACAGAGAGCACAGAATGATTCCGTTGATAGAGCACAGATCGACTCTACAGCGAGAACACTGCACGACTCCACAAAGAGAGCGATGACCGACTCCACAGAGAGAACAATGACAGACTCCACAGAGAGAGCGATGAAAGACTCCACGGAGATAGTGACACAAGGCTCCACAAAGAGAGCGACGCAAGTCTCCATAAAGAGAGCAACGCAAGCCTCCACAGACAGCTTGGTGACAGACTCAAAAATGGAAGCAAGCAAAAACTCCATAGCGAACGCCATGCATGAACAAGACCATGAAGATCTATCAAGCTTATTTGAGCCACCAGAAGAAGACTATGAAAGTCTACCCAGCTCATTTAACCAACAAGAAGACACTGAATGTCTACCCACTGTATGTGAGACAAGTGATGAAGAAATCACAATTCCCATACAGGATGTACAGGATCACAGTGAGACCGACAGATCTCAGCTCGTCTGCACAGAAGCACTCAACAATCAGAGGAGGGATACTCATGAGTCCAGAGAGACCATGTCAATAGAAGTCCTGAAGATTTTGACTCGAGAAGAGGAGCACCAAGAGTCCAGAAAGGCCACGTTAATAGAAATCTTGAAGATTTTGACTCCAGAAGAGGAGCACCAAGAAAACAAATGAACCAGAAATAACTCCAGAAGAGGAACACAAAGAGATCACTGATTCAAGTGAACCAGAAATGATTCTAGAAGAGGACTACCAAGGAAGCAAAGTAGAGGAATCAAATCCGCCACAAATGTCACCAATATCAATGCAACATCAGATCATTCTCACAATTCTCAAGAAGAAACGCTCAATGTAACAGATACCATAAAGGACACGGACACCAATAACTGTGACAATGACTCACATCATCCAAACGGAACACTCATTGAGCGCAACAGGAACAACAAAAACCGCAAGAAGCACAGCAGAAACAAGGACAACAACAGCAACAATGAAAACAACATGCAGCGCAACAAGAGCAACAAAAACAACAACAAGAAGCGCTGCAGAAACACGAACAAACAACAGCAACATCAAAAACTACAAGCACAACATCAAAAAATACAAGAACAACAAACAAAACAAGAAGCATAACAAAATCAGAAACAACGAGCACGACGAGAAAAACAAGAACAACAACAAAAACAGAAACAGCAAGCATGACGAAAACAACAACAAGAATGACAACGAAAACGACCAAGACAGAAACAACAACAATGAAACAAAGACCTGTACAACATGGTACAACTCTGCACATGAAGGACAATCCCACAGCACACTGCAAAACAATGGCAAAAGTACAAACATGCCATGGCATGGCAAAGAATCTCACAAACTCACATTTGCACCACAACAAACAAGCAAACCAGCTGTCAAGAAAGATGACATACAGAATCAATACCACAAACACAAGAAAAAGTCCAGGTCAGACAACAAAGACGAGGGGGGGCGATTCTCCGAGCCCCGCTCCAGGCCGGAGAATCGCTGCAACTGCGCCCCGACGCCGGCGCGCGATTCTCCAAGGCGCGGAGAATCGGCGGCATTTGCGCCGGCGTATTTGGCGTGGCGACGGCCGCGGGCCGCTGGAATCGGCAGGGCCGCCGATCCTCCGGCCCGGATGGGCCGAGCGGCCGCGTGGATACGACAGATTCCCGCCGGTGCCGTTCACCCCTGGTCGCTGCCAGCGGGAACTCTGCGCAAAAGGTCGGGGGGGCGGCCTGTGAGGGGGGGGGGGGAAGGGGAGGGGGGTTCCTTCACTGGGGGCGGGGGGTCTCTGATGGGGTCTGGACCGCGATCGGGGCCCACCAATCGGCGGGCCGGACTCTTTCCCCCCCCCCGGGCATACTTCCCTGCACGGCCGGCCCCTGAACACCGACGCCATGATGAGTTGGGGCCGGCCCAACTGCGCATTCGTGGATTGGCGGGGCATCCATTTGGCACCGGGAAAGGAGGCTGGAGTGGCATGAACCGCTCCAGCACCGTGCTGGCCCCCTGTGGGGGACAGAATAGGTCATACCCGGGCCCGGTTCACGCCGTCGTGAAACGCGACGGTGTTCACGACGGCGCGAACACTTGGGCTCCATTTGGGAGAATCACCCCCGACATACAGAATCAACACACAAACACAGGAAAAAGTCCAGGTCGGACAACAAAGATGCAACACCGAATCAATACCACAAGCATTAATAAAAAGCATAAATCAAACAACAAAGTGAATCGACCATTCAAATACCTCATTGATGACTTCTTGGCTACTCAAACACAGGACACTGATGACGTTCACAAAGAAATAACAACATCAACATCACCACTTCAACAACAGAAGAAGAAAGCAACTCGACTGAACACTCATAAAGTATGGGCTCACAAAAAAAAAAAAATGTTTAATTAAGACTGGACTCATAAATATTAATTGGCTTTGTATAATCGTCAAGATCATCACAACTTGTACATAACATCATTTGTCGACTTATTTCACGCAAGCAAAACAAAACTTAAGAGACTAAATGTCATTTGCAAACTGCATCCATTATGTTTGTTCAATTTTCTTTACAACATAAGAAAATATGTAACATGAAAAAAAGGGGGATGTAGTGATCTCTATATGTGCATGTACATAAGGGGTTAATGTGTCATCAGTAGCACCACATGATCACTAGAGGGACAGACCAACATGGGTATAAAAGACAGCCACATTGTGGCTCTCTCTCTCTCTTGGGTGCACTGTGATCAAAGCAACAGCAGACTAGTTTAGATGGCCAGTGGAGTTACGTATAGTTACCATAGTTAGATCTTGTTAACCTCATCACTAGTATCAAAGTTAAAGTAAAGAACTCATGTAAATATTGTTGTAGTTATTCAATAAACCTTTTGTCACTACTGGAAGAGTTTGGATCTTCTTCATCGGGATTCAGAATACCTACCACATCACTAACCAAGGATTGAGTAGCACATGTTACCTACCACACAGGTAACAAAACAGTTTTAATCCCCAATAATGGTCAGGTTTGGGTTGGGTCACAGAGTCTAAAATGTTAGAAACCTGAATCTCCACCCCAATACCCTCCAACCTGCCAACTTCTTGTTTCAATTGAGATACGAAGGGGAGCTGGAAATCAGTTCCCTCCCAAGATATGGGTTTGCGACTTAAATGGAGATGGCAACATCCTGCCACTATTATCTGATACAGATATTATGCAGTCATGTAGTTTGCTGCCAAGACTTATTAGATGGATAAGTAATGAGCACTGCCATGTTCATTATTCCATCTCCTCGTCCTCTTCCCATCCATCTATCAGAATGTTGACCCTTAACCAGGTTCCTCAGATCTGCACACTGTCACAGCAAAACAGTGACAAAGAGGGAGGAAGCTAATAGGGCTGTCAGTGATGACAGAGCACAGCAAGCCAATTGGAATCACATCCATAACATGCATGGCAACAAGCATGTGTGCAGAACCATTTTCTCCACCAAATCTTACCAGTAATCATGGATGCTGTAGTGAAAATGGTGAGTGCATTAAAGCACACAGAAGTGAATGGGAGCTTTGTAATCTCAAATGCTCAAGTCCCTTTTCACCTTACATTTTTATGCATAGTCACACTGAATTGATTCAGGGGAAGAGATGGGTCCAGCTGTCCCATGCTTTTCTGACCACGCCCTTCAAGTTTTGGTTGAAGAGATCCAGAAGTGTGTTATAATATGCCTTTAAGGGGTATCAGCATGAGATCATGTGACCCAGTTTTAGTTTCACTTTTCCTTGAACACAGCACACACCCACGTGGCTCTGATACATTTAAGATTTATACCTATGTATATCTATTCTCATGTGCCTAATCTTTTTAATAAATAAACCCACATGTGTTTACTTTGCATACTTTACGATCCACACTCCTCTGCTACCAAAACCCAACCAGAGTGGCGGCAGCTGTTGATTTAAATAGCCAGCTGCCTCCATTAAAGAAGTATGTCTGAAACATACCCTGCCCCAAGAAAATGGGAAGTGCCGTGTTTGGGGATGGGACTTATGGGGCGGGATTCTTCGACCCCCCGCCAGTTCGAAAAACCCCGGGAGACGGCGTGAATCCAGCTCCGGCACCGGCTGCCGTATTCTCTGGTGCTGGTTTTCGGGCGGGGGCGGGATTCCCACCATGCCGGTCGGGGGCCATTGACAGCGCCCCCCCCCCCCCGGTGATTCTCCGGGCCCCGATGGGCCGTGCGGCTGTCCATTTTTGGCCAGTCCCGCTGACGTTGGTTACGTACGGTCCCACACGGCGGGACCTGGCAGGTAAGTTGGCGGGGGAAAAGAACCCCCGCACATGCGGCAAAATATGCCGACCGGTCTGTGCATGCGCGAGATCACAATGGCCGTACCCTTCGCCACCAGCTGGAGTGGCGCCAACACCTCCGTCGTCCACCTAGCCCCCGAGACAGATGACAATTCCTCATCTTGGGGGCCCATTGACGCCGGAGTCGTTGCAGCCAGTTTTCCCGCTGGTGTGGAGAGTTCGTCCCCGGAAGGGAGAATCCTGGCGATTTTATGGTAGTTCCACTACAAGATCAATAGAAAAAATCTGGGCCGCTGTGTCTATTCCAAATGAATCAAAATGATATTACCTAAATTTAAGTATGGCTGATGATGTCTTAATTGTTCTCTTAATTGTTGTTTCCTTGTATAGGAGGAAAAGATGAAGAAAACTTCAATCAATACAGGTAACTTTGTTTAATAAAATGGATCTTCACTTCTTTTCATCTAATAGAGTTTTATTTTTACTGAGGAATATTTACCTATTTGCAATCATAGATACAGGGTGCAATTCACTGGAAAAATGTCAAAATCCGGTTTTGGGCGCATTAAGCGGGATGTTTCGTGATGGCTGTAGTGCTGAAATTGCCAACGCTATTCAATGGCACTTTGCTGTTTATCTAAGCCTCAAGGAGATTCTCCCGTCTGGCCAGACTTCAAAGGTTTTCCGGCACTGGGGGGTTGAGCTTGCCAGCAGGACCGAGGCTCCTCACAGATCGGGCGCGATTTTGAAAGGCTCCCCTGATCTCTAACCCCCTCCCTTTCTGGACCCCGCCCCACCCCCTGCTTTCTGGAGCCCCCCCCCCCAACTTCACCCCCCCCAACCTTACTGCAGCCCCCTCAAAGCCTCCCCCCCCCTCCCCTCACTGCCCCTTTCATGGACATGCCCCCCCCAGGCCCTGACCTTTGCAGTGCCAACCTGGCACCTTGGCACTGCCAGCCTGGCACCCATTGAAACGTGGTGGGAAAATTGCACCCATCGTTTATGGGGAGTTTTAACCCCCAAAAATGGTCGATCACGAGGACTGGAAATGTTAGAAATCTGAATTCCCATCCCAATCCACTGCAGCATGCCAACTTCCTATTTCAATTGCCATAAGATAAGGAGTGGGAAACCAGTCCCCTCCCAAGATATGGGTTTGCGATTTAAATGTTGCAATGCATTTGCTGCCTTATTTTTATTCATTATTTCAAATTGAACCCTGACCGACCCGGTTTCCAAACCTTTGGGAACCTGAAAGGTAAATTGGGGCAAGAGACTACCGGATCAGGAGGTAAATCTATTTTTATTTACTTGCTAGATTCAGCAGCCCTGCCTTGTCAATTCCCACAAGCAGAGACCAATCATCCCAATCTTCCTCTGATCTCCTCACCATGGCCTTTGATTATCACTCCACCCCCAACCCCCTACCAAAGCCTCTGACCATCCCTTTGGGCCACTGATATTTCACCCACCCGCCGAACCCCAGAGACCTTTGAATGAACTTCCCCCAACCCTTCGATCTCCCCACATCCCCAGGCCATTAACCTCCCCAACAACCCTCTGACCTTCCCATCCACCCAGACCTCTAATCCACCCAAGCCTCCAGTTACCCCTAAATTCCCTGATCTCCAATTTGCCCTCATTCAACTCTCTTGATTCCAAAATATTGTCCATATTGAGTGGAAACCTGTCACATTTGTTATACTTCTAAATAGTTTTACTCTATTTCCAATGAGTTTACAAATTGTTTCCCAGTTGATCTTGTTATTTTCAGTAGATAACATCAGACTAAAATTGATTGATGAATTCAGTATTCTCCTGTTCACTATTTTAATAATAATAATCGCTTATTGTCACAAATAGGCTTCAATTAAGTTACTGTGAATAGCCTCTGGTCACCACATTCGGGCGCCTGTTCGGGGAGGCCGGTACGGCAATTGAACACGCGCTGCTGGTCTTATTCTGCATTACAAGCCAGCTGTTTAGCACACTGTGCTAAATCAGCCCAATACCCCCCATTAAAACACTAGGCAAAGGAATACAATATGGGTATGGTAAGCCTTTAACTACAAATACCTCTAACCAGAATTTCTAACCTGTCAGAACTCAAACATGAGTTATTAGCATAAGCATGATGCCAGTTGGTTAATCATAGATTTTTCTGTGCAGAAGGAGGCCATTCGGCTCATCGAGTCTGCATCGGCCCTTGGAAAGAGAACCCTACCTCCACCCTATCCCCGTAACCCTGGAACTCCAACTAACCTTTTGGTCACTAAGGGGCAACTTAGCATGGCCAGTCCGCCTAACCTGCACATCTTTGGACTGTGGGAGGAAACCGGAGCACCCGGAGGAAACCCACGCAGACACAGAGAGAAAGTGCAAACTCCACACAGTCAGTCATCCGAGGCCGGAATTGAACCTTGGTCCCTGGAGCTGTGATGCAGCAGTGCTAACCACTGTGCCACCGTGCCGCCCTAACATGGCTCATTTATTTTTAATACACACACCAATTGGCCAAGGAACCAACTGTTACATAAGCTATACATTCTCAGTTCAGGTTCAAAGCTAACATTTCTGTTCAAACCTTATTGTGGCCTGTTACTGCTCAAATATGTGTTGCAGGGAGATAGAAACAGGGAATTGAGAGAAAATTGACTAAGAATTCTGGAGCCTTATAGAGAGCAAAGAGAAAGTGAAGAATCTTGTATACCCAACCATGTCAGATGCAGAAGACTTTGGGGCTGGAATTTACAGGCCAGCCACAGGCAAGAATGCCGATGGGTGGACACATAATACAGACCACTTGCTATCGGCGGCCTGATCTCCCCCGGAACACTTACCCCCATCCCTGTCAGGATTTTATGAGAGTTGAGGGCAAAGTGTAGAGGAGAAACATTCTGGGGGGTGTGGTAGACTATATTAGGGGTATTGCGGTACCTAGGCGGGATGTACCTTATACTGTAGTATGAGTGGTGGAACCTGCCTGCTGGTTCCGCCCAGCAGGCGGAGCGTAAGAGTCTGTGTTTCACCCACTGCAGTCATTCTGTGCCGGAGCTGCTGGGGTAACTACTTGTTCATTAAAGCCTTCAATTGGACTACAATCTCGCTTCAGTAGTGATTGATCGTGTGTTGTACCCTCAATAACGACGCTAGAGAGTAGTTCTTAGCTTATTGAATTGTTGTACCCTCAATAACGACGCTAGAGAGTAAAACGGTAAACAAGGCTTTAATAAGCTAAGAACTAGCCTGGTGCCGAGACGGGTGCTTACTGGGTGCCGCCTGCAAGGCGGCCCCTTGTATACGGCTCCCAGGTGGGCAGAGCCGGAGGCGTAGTCCCCCAGTGTTCCAAGCCCGGTCTTAAAGGAGACATCACCTTACATGATGATAAGGGTACAGTAATACAAAAACCGTTCATCACATCGTGCATCAATTTAATGAGCAAAATTGAAGAATGGCTGCTCTCCGCATCAAGCCAGAGTGTCTACAAATCAACCCCCACGCGGCAAATGCAGCAGCAACTTTTAAACATTGGCTGGCATGCTTCAACGGGTATATCAGGACGGCCCCGACTACCCATACAGAGGAACAGAAAATGCAAGTCCTCCACTCAAGGGTGAGCCCAGAAATCTACACTCATATCGAAGAGGCAGATGGCTTCGAGGACGCAATGACTTTGTTAAAAGAGCACTACGTCTGCACTGTGAATCAGGTATACGCTCGGCATCTTTTAGCTACCAGACGGCAGATCCCAGGGGAATCACTGGCGATTTTTACCGCGCATTGTTAGTGTTAGTTAGAAACTGTAACTGTCCACAAGTCTCAGCCAATGACCACACCGAACTCTTAATACGGGATGCTTTTGTTGCGGGCAGGCTGTCCTCTAAAATCCGCCAGCGACTGCTGGAAAACGACACGCTAGGGCTTAAAGAGGCACGTAAACTTGCGCACTCCCTAGATATAGCCTCCCGCAACACCCAGGTACCCGCATGGACAGTGTGGACCCCACCCGCGGCCGTTCCAAAGCACCCCTAGATTCCCCACAAGCTTGTGCAGTGCGACAGCCAGGAAACCCCGGGGGGGGGCCTGATGCTATTTTGCGGGCAAAACAAACAGCCCCAGCAATGCTGCCCGGCCCGACCCGCAATCTGCAAGGGCTACGGGAAGAAGGGGCACCTTGTGGCAGTATGCTAGGCCCGGTCGGCCGCTGCTGTCTCCACATGCGAACCGGGCCTGCTGCCATTCCTCCCTTAAAAGGACATGTGCGATTCATGGAGGCAGCCATCTTGTATGATGTCTCAGGACCCCAACTCGGCTGGCCATGTATCACCTGATGAGATCTCCCAACCGGCCATGTGCGATTCAGGGGGCAGCCATCTTGGATGACGTCTCAGGACACCGACTCGGGTGGCCGTGTATCGCCCAACGAGATCTCTCAGATTCTGCCACAACTTGCCTCAGTGACACTGGACCAATCTCGGCCCCGAACGCTTTCAACCGCTACGCCGTCGGTACTCATCAACGGGCACAAGACTTCCTGCTTGATTGACTCTGGGAGCACGGAGAGCTTCATCCATCCCAATACGGTAAGACACAGCTCCCTCGCTGTACACCCGATTAAACAAAAGATCTCCCTGGCCTCTGGGTCCCACTCTGTGGAGATCCGGGGGTACTGCATAGCCAACCTCACAGTCCAGGGCGTGGAGTTCAATAACTTCCGACTCTACGTCTTCCCCCATCTCTACGCTGCCACACTCCTGGGAATGGACTTCCAGTGTAACCTGCAAAGTTATCGTTCAGATTCGGCGGCCCCATATCCCCCCTCATGTCTGCGGCCTCGCGACCCACAAGTTCGACCCGCCTTCCCTGTTTGCAAACCTTACCCCCGATTGCAAACCCGTCGCCACCAGGAGCAGACGGTACAGTGCCCAGGATCGGAACTTCATTAGGTCGGAAGTCCAACAGTTACTAAAGGAAGGCATCATCGAGAGCTCCAGTGGTGATTGTAAAGACCGAGGAGAAACATAGGATGATCATAGACTACAGTCAGACCATCAACAGGTATACGCAGCTCGACGCGTACCCTCTCCCCGCATATCTGAAATGGTCAACCAGATAGCGCAATACAAGGTTTTCTCCACAGGAGACCTTAAATCAGCCTACCACCAGCTCCCCAGACAACCGCAAGTACTCTGCATTCGAAGCAGATGGGTGGCTCTACCACTTTCTGAGGGTTCCCTTTGATGTCACAAATGGGGTCTCGATCTTCCAACGGGAGATGGACCGAATGGTTGACCGGTACGGTCTGCGGGCCACGTTCCCGTACCTCGACAATGTCACCATCTGCGGCCACGACCAGAAGGACCACGACACCAACCTCCGCAAATTCCTCCATATCGCAAAAATCCTTAACGTAACCCATAACAAGGACAAATGCGTGTATAGCACCGATCGCCTAGCCATCCTCGGCTATGTAGTGCATGATGGAGTCATAGGCCCAGATCCCGAACGCGTGCGCCCCCTCATGAAGTTTCCCCTCCCCCACTGTCCCAAGGCCCTGAAATGTTGCCTGGGCTTCTTTTCTTATTACACCCAGTGGGTCCCCAATTATGCAGACAAGGCCCGCCCACTAATCCAGTCCACGGTTTTTCCCCTATCGGCAGAGGCCCGCTGGCTTTCAGTCGCATCAAAGCAGACATCGCCAGGGCGACGATGTCCCTCCCCTTCCAGGTCGAGAGCAACGCATCAGACGTAGCTCTGGCTGCCACCCTCAAGCAGGCAGGCAGACCCGTGGCCTTCTTTTCATGCACCATCCACGCCTCAGAAATCCGCCATTCCTCCGTCGAGAAGGAGGCCCAAGCCATCATCGAAGATGTGCGGCATTGGAGGCATTACCTGGCCGGCAGGAGATTCACTCTCCTCACTGACCAACAGTCGGTAGCCTTCATGATTGACAATGCACAGCGGGGCTAAGTTAAGAATGATAAGATCTTACGGTGGAGGATCAAGCTCTCCACCTATAATTACAAGATCTTGTATCATCACGGGAAGCTCAATAAGCCTCCTGATGCCCTGTCCCGCGGCACTTGTGCCAGTGTACAAGTAGACCGACTCCGGACCCTCCACGACAACCTCTGCCACCCGGGGCTCACCCGGTTCTTCCACTTTGTTTAAACCCGCAATCTGCCCTACTCCATCGAGGACGTCAGGGCCGTAACCAGAAACTGCCAAATCTGCGCAGAGTGCAAGCCGCACTTCTACAGGCCAGAGAAAGTGCACCTGGTGAAGGCTTCCTGCCCCTTTGAACGCCTCAGCGTGGATTTCAAAGGGCCCCTTCCTCCACCGACCGCAACACGTATTTCTTAAATGTGATTGATGAGCACTTCCGGTTCCCTTTCGCCATCCCCTGTCCCGACATGACGGCTGCCACCGTCATTAAAGCCCCCCACAGCATCTGTACCCTGTTCGGTTTCCCCGCCTACATCCGTAGCAATAGGCGGTCCTCCTTCATGAGTGACGAACTGCGTCAATTCCTGCTCAGCAAGAGCATTGCCTCCAGCAGGACGACCAGTAACAACCCCCGGGGAAACGGGCAGGTAGAGAGGGAGAATGGGACGGTCTAGAAGGCCTTCCTACTGGCCCTACGGTCCAAGGATCTTCCAGTGTCCCGATGGCAGGTGGTCCTCCCCGATGCACTTCACTCCATCCGATCACTACTGTGCACTATTACCAACGAAACACCTCATGAATGTCTCCTTGCCTTCTCTAGGAAGCCCTCCTCGGGGACCTCGCTCCCAACATGGCTGGCAGCCCCCGGAACCGCCCTACTCCGCAAACACGTACGGGCCCACAAGTCGGACCCACTGGTTGAGAGGGTGCATCTCCTCCATGCTAACCCCCAGTACACCTATGTGGTGCACCCCGACGGCCGACAAGACATGGTCTCCCTCCGGGATCTGGTCCCCGCTGGATCTCCACCCTCATCCCCCCCCCCCCACCGACCCCAACCATTTTTTCACCAGCGCACACCACCGCAGCCCCCTTCCCAGGAGGATCCATCCTCCCACTGGCCCCACCTGAATGCGATGAAGCTGAAGACGACACGCTCCCAGAGCCACGGACGCCCGAGCCGATGCCAGCATCACCGCCGGTACTGCGATGATCGCAGAGGACGACCAGGGCCCCCAACCGGCTGATAGTTTCATTGTAAAATGAACTTGTAAATAATTGTCTAAATATGTATATTGCATGTAAAGGCACCGAAGGGTACCGCTTTATCCTCTACCATTGTAAAAGCAAAGCCACCACCCCCGCCGGACTCTTTTTTTAAACAGGGGGTTAATGTGGTCGGCTATATTAGGGGTATCGTGGTACCTAGGTGGGATGTACCTTATACTGTAGTATGAGTGGTGGAACCTGCCTGCTGGTTCCGCCCAGCAGGCTGAGCATAAGAGTCTGTGTTTCACCCACAGCAGTCATTCTGTACTGGAACTGCTGGGGTAACTACTTGTTCATTAAAGCCTTCAATTGGACTACAATCTTGCTTCAGTAGTGGTTGATCGTGCATCAGGGGGAATGTGGAGAGATGAGTATAGGACTGTAACACAACAACATATTCACAACTGAATAGGCAGGAAACCTATCAATAAATAACAAGTGAAGAAAATCACTGGTAAATGGGCTGTGTACTGCTACTAACAAAAGAGCAGGCAAGGGAGAGAATGGAAACCAATAGAACCACGCGGCATTAGGGGAATTCTCCCAACCAGCCTGCGGGGGCGTTTTGTGATGGGCGGGTGCGATGAAGCTAGTGGGAGCCAAAAAGTCAGAAACCTGTCAGAAAATCCCATTGCAATTCTCCCAACAGCAGGTCTCTCTTCCGCTGGTAGGTGGTACAAACACCATTTGCATCTCATGGATTCTCATTAAAACCCACCAGCATCCCGTCAGGCCTATCAGTCTTGCATCATGTCAGCAGGAATTAACATTGGTATCAAACCCGATTATGAATGAGTGACAAGCACCAGGTGGCTTTGGGTTGAGTGCAAAACCTTTCTGCCATAGTGCTGTGCTGTACACCACTCTTCCGGGGCATCCAGATCTGCTTCCATCTGCATGCCGAGCTGGTCTTCATGGGCAGCACTGTGGCACTGGACCCATGAATCCTCCTGTGTCACTAAGTGAGATCAATACAGCGATTGGAGTTGAGGAGTACAGGCATTCTCTTACCCCTGGTGCCACACAGCAGTGCTTATCTGGGCAGGACAGTGCTGTGGGACTCATTTAATCACCGCAACAGAAGTCTAAAGGATGACCGGGGGTTGATTATGAGTGCTATGCAAGGAGGGAGAGGAAGGATGAGGGCTCACAATGGCAGACGGGCAAGGAGGTGTTTAAGAAGATGACCAATGGGTTTCCGGTGGCGGCCATGGAGTGAACGGTCTCACATTTGGTGGTTCCTGCTCGAGGTGAAATTGTTTGGTCTGTTTCACCCAATATCGGGAGTGTTTACTCGTGCAAAGTGCATGAACAGTGAGAGACTTCTCCTCCGGTAGGGCCTGCGTATGGCTTATCGAGCGAGGAGTTTAATGATCAAGGATCAGCAGTCTGGCCGGGAGGACTTTCACAGTGCGACAGAGGGAAAAAATGGCGGAGTGCCCTGGGGTGTCATTGCCTGCCCAGTGGTCTATCCAGCAATTAGTGGACTTTCAAAATGTCAAGTTCCAACAGCAGAGGCAAGACATGGTGTGTATCTACCAGGACTTGGGTGTGGAGTTGGCCAAGCGGTTGGCTGTGCTCAATTGGGTCAAAGCGGCCCTCAGCAAGAAAGGAGTGAAGTTCGCGGTGTCACATCCTGCTCATCTGTGGGTCACGCACCACGATCAGGAATTCTATTTTGAAAAGCCGGAGGAGGCTAGTAACTTTATGAGAGACCATGGACTGGGAGTTTGTTAGGATGTTGAACTTTGGAGATGCCAGTGCGGGGAATGTGGGTGTGAACACCGGGCGGGTTATTTTATTTACTGTGTTTGGGTATGGTTTGGGTAAGTATGTTCAACTGTTCTTGAGGAACAGTTGGGGCCACCATGCTAGCAGGTAGGCTCGTTAACGGGAGTGAAGTGGGGGGTTGATCCGTGGGGGGGGGGGCTGAGGTGGGTTGTTTTTCTTTTTCTTTGCTTATGTGGAGTGGGGGGGACGATGCTGACAAGGGGGGAATTGGTGTGGCGCAGTTGGTTAAGGGGAGATGGCGGTGGACATATTGGAAAAGCCCGAGGGTGAGCAAGGCGTAGACATGGTGGAGCTGGTTAAAGATGGGCTATGGCTGATCTAGGTGGGGTGGCGACCCCTGACCCAGTTAATTACGTGGAACCTTCGGGGATTAAATGGGCCAATCAGGAGGTCTCCCATTTTTGCGCATTTAAGGAGTTTGAAGGCGGGCGTGGTGTTTCTTCAGGAGGCGCATTTGAAGGTGGGGGTCCGAACAAGGTTGAGGAAGGGCTGGGTAGGCAGGTATTCCATTCGGTGTTGGATATGAAGAGAGAGGGGTGGCAATGTTGATCAATAAGAGGGTGGCTTTTGAGGTGAGTGGTATAGTGACAGACCGGGGGGGGTAGATTTGTGATGGTGAGTGGGAGGTTGGACAGCTGCCCATCTGCCCCAAATTGGAACGATGTAAAGTTTTTGAGGTGTGTTTTGGCAAAGATCCCGAACCTGGCCACGCATTGGCTGATTATGGGTGAGGGGATTTTAATAGGATGCTGGACCCTAGATTGGACCGGTCATGTCCCGGGTCCCTGAAGGTGCCGGCCGTGGCAAAGGAGCTGTAGGGGTTTATGGAACTTATGGGATGGGCAGACCTGTGGCGGTTTGAGAGGCCGAGGGCGAAGGAATTTTCGTACTTCTCGCTAGCCAACCAGGTGTATGTCCTGAATTGATTTATTTGTCCTGGACAAGGTGCTGTTGGTGGGGGGTGGTTTGATCAGAGTACTCAACGATCATGGTGTCTGACCCACACGCTGCATTGGGTGGATTTGCGGATAACAACAATGAGCCCCCAACGGCCGCAATGGAGGTTGGATGTGGGGTTATTGGCGGATAAAGAGGTTTAGGAAAAGATAGTTTGGGATAGCCACCGCTATGTGGAGCAGAATAAGGCAGGAGAGATTTCCGCCTCCACGTTGTGCGAGGTGCTGACGGCAGTGGTAAGGAAGGGATTTATCTCTACATGGGTGCACAAGGAGAGGATGGAGCATGCTGAGAGGTTGAGGTTGGTGGAGGCCATTCTGAGGATAGACCAGAGGTACTCAGCAGCGCTTGAGGAGGTGCTGTTGAAGGAGAGACAGAAGCTCCAGATGGGGTTTGGAAGCCAGCAGGATGCTTGTGCATCAGCTGAAGAGGCAGGTGGCAGAGAGGGAAATTGGGAGGATGAGAGATGACGAGGGTACGGGGGTAACGGTGCTGGAGAAGGTGGATGGGGTATTTGAGGCTCTTTACTGGAAATTGCATAGCTCAGAGCCTCCGGTGGGTGATGAGGGCATGAGGTGGTTTTTGGATGGGCTGGAGTTCCTGAGGATGGCGGAGTCGAAGGTGCAGGGACTGGGGGCCCTGATCGGGGAAGGTCCCAGGTCCGGTTGGGTTCCCAGCCGAGTTCTACAAGAAGTTTGGGTCGGAGCTGGGGCCCCTATTAGAGATGTATAATGAGTCGATGGAGAGGGAAGATCGTACCGCCCGATTTCGCTGTTGAATGCAGATGCAAAGCTGTTAGTGAAGGTACTGCATAGAAGATTGTGTACCGGGGGTGACAAGTGTGGACCAGACAGTATTTGTGAAGGGGCAGCAGCTGTCGATGAATGTCCAGAGATTACTGAATGTAATGATGATGCCCTCGGAGGGCCGGGAAGTAGAAGTGGTTGTGGCGATGGACACGGAGAAAGCTTTCGATTGGGTCGAGTGGGTGAACTTATTTGAGGTGCTGGGGCAGTTTGGGTTTGGGCAGAGATTTGTGGACTGGGATCGGTTATTGTATAAGGCCCCTAAGGCTAGGGGTTGGACAAACTAGATCAACTCGGTGTACTTTGGGTTGCACTGGGGTGAGGAGGGAGTGTCCCCTCTCCCTGCTGTTCTTTGCCCTACTGATTGAGCCATTGGCACTTAGGGTCTCGAGCGGGTGGAGGGATATTGAGCAGGGGTGGGGAAGGGTGGTGTGGTGGAGCACCAATTTTTGTATGCGGATGATCTCTGGCTGTATATTTGGGACTTGGTCGGGAACTTTCACAGGATCATGGGGATTTTGGGAGACTTTAGCCCCTTTCCTGGGTATAAGCTCAGCATGGGGAAAAGTGAGATATTCCCTATTAATGTCCGGGGACTGGGGAGGAGTTTGGGGAGGCTGCTGCTTCAGCTGGTCGGAGCGAGTTTTTGTTATCTTGGGATACAAGTAGTACAGAACTGGCCCTAGTTGCATTAGTTGAATTTGGCGCGTTTGGTGGAGGGAACGAAATTGGACTTTAAGAGTGCTGCCATTGTCATTGGCTGTTCGGGTACAGACGGTAAAGATGACAGTGTTGCCAAAGGATTTCTTTGTATTTGAGAAGCTCTTGATCTATGTGCCCAAATCCTTTATAAGAAGGTTAATGGGATGATTTTGGGGTTTGTGTGGGCGGATAAGGCTCCGCGGGCTACGAGGGTGGTCTTGGAAAGGGATCGCTGGGGGAGGGCGTGGTTAGCATTGCCGAACTTGTACAACAATTATTGGGCAGCAAACATTGCAATGGTTAGGAAATGGGTGGTGGAGGAGGGGTTGGTGTGGGGCGGATGGAGGCGGTCTCATGTACAGGGACCAGCTTGAGGGCACTATTGCTGATGCCCCTTCCGTTCTCGCCGGGCAGCTACGCCATGTGATCAGCGATGAGGGTGTGAAACGAGTGCGGACAGCATTTTAGAATGGAAGGCATGTCTCTGTGGATGCCAATTTGCGGCAATCATAGGTTTGCCCGGCGGAGTTGGGTGTGATGTTCCGGGGGAGGCGGCAGGTGGAGATAGAATGCTTTAGGGATTTGTTTGATGGAGGGAGGTTTGCAGACCTGGAGGAGCTGGAGGGGACATTTCAGCTGCTGAAGGGGAATGGATTTAGGTATCTGCAGGTTCGGGACTTCATGAGGAAGGAGGTGCCTTTGCTTCCGGCGCTGCCACTCCCGGTACAGGACAAACTCCTGTCCAAGGAGGAAATAGGAGAGGGCAATGTCTCGGATATATATGGGGAGGCAGGCACCGGGTGGCAATGGGTAGAGTGGGGGTGGGGGTGTGGGGGTATATTTATTGGGGGGGGGGGGTAATGACATTGTGGTTGTTTGCTGTTGCCGCGGTCGTTTTTTTGTTCTTCTTTGTTTTGTATATATTTGAAAATGCCTCCAATAAAATGTTTTTCAAAAAATAAAGATGAACAATGGAAGGCAGAGGGAAGACCCAGGGGAGGGAAGTTGAACCCCGATAAGGCTACGTGCAAAGCTTCCGAACAAGAGGGGTACCAAAGGGATACCACATCGTTTACTGGAAGGGGATTGGTGAAGACTCCAGAGCAGTCGGTAGAGGCGCAAGTGGGGCACGGGCGCCTCACAGACGATGGGCTTGGGGGGAGGGTGACTGAATTGAGGAACAGACTTCTGCTTGATGCTGCTAGCCTTTTCTCTCAGGGCTTCTGACATCCTAAATGGCCTGCTGAAGACATGTGGGCTGGAGAGAGTGTCAAGAGTGTGTCCTGGAGAGGTATTTAAATATGGCGCCAGGGACCTTCAATCCCGTCAGCTGAGGGTGGACAGAAGAATCAGCCGCTGGCCCACAAGGAGAGTCGGAGGGGAAATCGCATAATTAATGAGCTCCTGAATGCAGAATCTGGCACGGGCTCTCGCTATTCTGGTTGGCAGGAGAGGCACCACTTGAGATGCATTCAAGCGTGAATGGGAATTAAAAATAAACAATCCAGACACCTGTCTGTCTGGAAGCTATTACCCTGTCAGTTACAGCCTACTAAAAGCTATTTCTCTTTGAAAGTAATAGAAGCCTCACAAATCAAAGGATCTGAGGAGGTTGAGATGTGTTTTGGCTTTCGATGAAGTAGAACATAGAAATAAATCATAGATCATAGAATTTACAGTGCAGAAGGAGGCCATTTGGCCCATCAAGTTGGCACCAGCCCTTGGAAAGAGCACCCTACCCAAGCCCACACCTCCATCCTGGAACCCAGTAACCGCACCTTACCCTTTTGGACACTACTGGCAAATTAGCATGGCCAATCCACCTAACCTACACATGTTTGGACTGTGGGAGGAAACCGGAGCACCCGCAGAAAACCCACGCAGACACGGGGAGAACATGCAGACTCCGCACAGACAGTGACACAAGCCGGGAATCGAACCTGGGACCCTGGAGCTGTGAAGCAACTGTGCTAACCACTGTGCCACCGTGCCTCCCTAGCTGTCATAGCTGCTGCTTTCAATACTTCTCGCTGAGGCAGCAGGTGTATGGGGCTGGTAAGTGAAAAAGCAGTGATTATTCACTGTTTCTGCCTGTGCTGATCTTTAGCTTCCAGGTAGGGGGCTTCTGATATGGAGGTCTCTGATGGTGGACTCTCTGATATGGGGGTATCTGATAGGAGGATCTCTGATGGAGGGGTCTTGATATGGGGGTCTCTGATATAGGGGTCTCTGATATGGGGCTCTCCAATATGGGGGTCTCTGATGGGGGTCTCTGTAAATAGGGTCTCTGATGGAGGTGGTCTCTGATGGGGGGGATCTCTGATGGAGGAGTTTCTGATGGTGTGGTCTCTGATAAAAGGGTCTCTGATGAAGGGGTCTCTGATGGAGGGGTCATCGACATGGATACCACCATTACACGTGAGAACACCACCCACCAGGTACGCGGTACATACTCGTGCGACTCGGCCAATGTTGTCTACCTCATGCGCTGCAGGAAAGGATGTCCCGAAGCATGGTACATTGGCGAGACCATGCAGACGCTGCGACAATGAATGAACGGACATCGCGCGACTATCACCAGGCAGGAATGTTCCCTTCCAGTCGGGGAACACTTCAGCAGTCAAAGGCATTCAGCCTCTGATCTCCGGGTAAGCTTTCTCCAAGGCGGCCTTCAGGACGTGCGACAACACAGAATCGCCAAGCAGAAACTTATAGCCAAGTTCCGCACATATGAGTGCGGCCTCAACCGCGACCTGGGATTCATGTCGCATTACATTCATCCCCCACCATCTGGCCTGGGCTTGCGAAATCCTACCAACTGTCCTGGCTTGAGACAATTCACACCTCTTTAATCTGGGGTTACCCCTATCTCTGGATCTGTAAACATTTAATTAACTGCAAATGCTCGCATTCTAATCATTTTTATATATGTTTCTGGAACATACCTCTTCATTCACCTGAGGAAGGAGCAGTGCTCCGAAAGCTAGTGTTTGAAACAAACCTGTTGGACTTTAACCTTGTGTTGTAAGACTTCTTACTGTGCTCACCTCAGTCCAACGCCGGCATCTCCACATCAGGGGGCTCTCTGATATAGGTTCTCTGATAGGAGGGTCTCTGAATGGGGTCTCTGATAGGGGGGTCTCTGATGGAGGAGTTTCTGATAGAGGGGTTTCTGATAGAGGGGTTTCTGATAGAGGGGTTTCTGATAGAGGGGTCTCTGATGGAGGGCTCTGATGGAGGGGTTTCTGATGGAGGTGTCTCTGATGGAGGGCTCTGATGGAGGGCTCTGATGGAGGGGTCTATGATGGAGGCCTCTCTGATGTAGGGGTCTCTGATGGTGGGGTCTCTGATGGTGGGCTCTGATGGAGGGGTCTATGATGGAGGCCTCTCTGATGTAGGGGTCTCTGATGGTGGGGTCTCTGATGGTGGGGTCTTTGATGGTGTGGTCTCTGATGGGGGGTCTCTGATGGGGGGGGGGGGTCTGATGGGGGTGTGATCTCTATTTGAGATTTGATGAAGGGTCTGCTGGAGTGAGAGGCTGGGGTGGGCATACATACCCCCTTGACCCACCACGCGATCCACCACACCACGGCCTCACTTGAAAATACTTGCACCAATCCACGCCTGCGTGAATTCTGGCGAGAGGGTCAGAGCATCACAGGAATATGGAAAATTGGGCTTCCAGCCTGTTAATTGGATGCAAATGGGTTCAAATTACCCATTTGCATCCTCCCACTGGAAACAGGGCGTGTAGCTCGCTACCACTTCCAGCGGGGGACTGGAGCATCGGAACACAAATCACGTTTTTTGCACAACGCTCGATTCTCCGCTGGATTGGAAATGCCACTACCAGCAGTGGATTGTGGAGAATCCATCTCAGTGTAATCTTATACCTCTCTACCTGTCAACAGAAGTGAATGCCCTTAAAATCAGGGACAGTTCATTTCATTGCATATAGTACATTGTGTTTAGTTTTTATCACTATAATGAAATTAAAAGGATGAACATTTTAGGAAACATTTCTGCTTTTCGTGCATTGCAAAATTGTGGATGTGTTCCTTCCGAAGAGATTTATAGTTTTATTAAAACTTGTGAATAGAGAAATGTAATCCTTAAAACAAAATACAATTCCTGAGAAGCAAACTAAAACAAATCAATTATTTCAGGCTTGCTTTATTCCGCCAATTCCTCTGAAGTGTAAACGAAAATCTTGTGTTCCGCAGTTTCAAACGTCAGGGATGTAAGTTCACGGAACACAATTGAAATACATTCACAAAATTGGACATTCCAAGTAAAGTTGGACAGTTGATGATGAGGAGTGACTTCCAAGTTGTAAATTGCTTTGTTAAATATATTACTGGCCTTCCACTGTCATCAGCATTAAGCATGTTTCTCAATATTAAAACAAGTTCTCAGATGGTGCTCCAATTTTCAGTGTTCACAAGGAAGGGAATTTACTCATATTTTGTTTTATAAATAATTTCACACTGTTTTCAAGTGAGCATATACTTTGCTGTGCCCATTTCGAGATAGCATTAAGTAATCAATCTGTCCTATTGCTTCAAGTGCATTTGTGGAACTATTTTATTGCTCAAAATAAACATTATTGTTCCGGAGTACTTGTTTTCCACAATTCCAGAATTGCAGGCATCCTTTTTGTATAAGCATGGAGCAATCAGTATTGGATCATGTGGTATGATAAGACATTAGGTAAAGACTTATCAGTAAGTATTGAAAACATTCTATCTTTAAGGTGCTTTTTACACAGTTGATACTTCGTCTGGGTGGGTTGAAGTTAGATCTTAAATGGAAACTGGTATCTCAGAAGTCCATGATGTCACCAAGAAGGTTACATTCATCAACACTTCCATGACTGTTTCCCTTTTGAGTTTGTATTTTGAGATGCTAAGCTTTTCTTTGTCTTTGCTGCTTAAACACCAGGCAATATCAGCGTCGGAAATGGCCCAAAACGAAGAGACCAAACACCAAGTCCCTGTGAGTTGTGTGAGAAATGCTCCGATAGATTTGTCTACAACTCTACTGCTACAGCAAGTTGCTTACTAACGGTTTATTTTTGCATGCAAAGCCTGACCTCAGCATGGACTGATGTTGCACTTTCTCTATTTCATTTCAAATTTGTAAATTCTTCCTAAATTTACTGTGCTATAAAATATGTACTTGGAGAGACTATTCAAAGAAACAGTTACTCACACATGACTTACATTTATCTATTTAAATATACATCTTAGATTTGCCTTAGCATCTGTCAAATTCAAAGTGCTACAGTTGAAAGCATCGCATTTACATTTACATTTGCTCAAACACCATTTTTGTAAAAGAGCAACATATTCACAAGTGAACAGGTAGGAAACCTACCAATAAATGACCAAGTGATTACAACATCTAATAAATGGGCTGCAAGCAGCTGCCAGTAAAAGAGCAAGCAAGGAAGAGAGTGGAAACCACGAGAAGCACACAAGGCAATGTAGAGCCACCAGTCAACTGACAGTGCACAGTCCTAGCCCAGCCTACTGCTGCTGTAAGTTCAGCAGGTGTCTAGCTAGGAATGCCTAAACTTAAGCTGAGATCCCAATGCAACAAGTTCCAGCCTTGTGCTGCAAAGAGGAGAAAACATTTTCGTAGGAATGAGGAATGATGTGAATAGGAACTCTGGGATAGGTCCCAGAATTTTGAAGTCAGGGGTAGTTTACGTGCAAGATGTAAATTATTGGAGGACCAACACGGCTTGTGCAGATTGGGTATAGCAGTATGAGAAAGAAGTAGAATCTAGCATTATTGAAGAAGTATGGACTGGTATTGTTGGGGAGAGAGGATATAAACTTCCAACTTTGTCCTGTAGTCTCCATGAATTAAAAATTCATCTTCAACATTTTCATAAAGAAAAATTAATAATGGGATCAAGAAAACATGTTCTTTAAGTTTCTGTTACCAATTTTATTCATTGGCCATGAACAATATTGGAGATGTGAGAATCAAGATTGTTTGACTGGTCAAGCTGGTTAGAGATAGAAGGTGGTCCCCTGGAAACTGTCCAAACAGAGGTAACAATAACGTGTCCTGCAGAAATTGTTGATAAAGTGTATCAAGAATGGAAGTCAGTTATAGCCAGGAATGATCCCATGAGGCATGATCAAATAGATTTGTTAATTAAATTTGTCTTGAATAGTTGTTTCCGCCATTAAGTGTTACTCATGAAAGAACTAAAGAAAGTTGTATACTAAAGCAAGGGATGATTATTGCATGGGCCTATGGGGCCCCAGCCAAAGAGGGCCTGGTAAACTTAGCATAATACAGAAAACCACATCTACCTGTTAGACCAGTTTGCTTAATATATTGTGATATGACTTGTTTCATAGTTGTAACCATTCTATGGGACTATTGTTTCATCTGTTTCACCATGCCCTTGTGTTTTTATGCATCACGGGAATGTGTGGGGATTTGGGGGTGTTGGGGTTTGTGCAGTATGTAGAGGGCCCCCAAAATGTCTTGGTGCCCAGGGCTCCGGGAATTCTTCTTAACTTGACTTGCACTAAAGTGTCATAGAAAGTGTGTGACAGCATGCAAGACCTTTAACGAATTAGACATTACTTTCAAAACAAAAATACACTGATTTACATTGTTCTGTGGAATGTGTGGTAACTGTTTCACTTTATGATTCTATAATCCTAACAACTATCTTTTACCTTTTTTTTTCACCAGCACTAATTTCTCAGTGAAGCAGAACTCAAAACATTCTTTATTTCTCTTCTGCTGGATTAGCCTGCTAAAACACTGCATGCATTTATAAAGTTTGTGAGTTTGTTTTTTATTTGAACTGCTGTTGGTGTAGCAAACCTTTACTAACCATCTTTCATATTATACATCTAATACCCCTCCATTATTTCTGTTGTCTTGAGTTCTTTTATTTTTAAGATGTAACATCTCTTGTGGCGTGGGGTGGAGGGGAGATTAACCCACCATCATTCTCAATTTCTGGGGGAGCAGTATGAGCATGATCTCTGCCAAGTTACTTGCCAGCAACTTCCGAATTTCCGGGGTGTGAAACAGGCAAGAGGCCCCTGGATGATGCTAATCAGGACCTAGTGCCTGTTTTAAGAACCTATTGGCAAATTTAGCAAAATCTGGATAGAATATGCTCTACTCGGTTTCTCAGGGTCCAGAGCGGCCCAAGCAACGGTCCTTAAAGTGATTGCTGGAGGCCGCTGGAAGACAGGTAATCTTTCACTCCTTTACTTGCCTTATTGTGTTGGAACTTGCATGGTTTTCGTTATCTGCCTTCCTCAATATTGGGGTAAATTTTGAAGGCTGCAACATGGCAGATACAGGACTGTAGTGCCTCAAAGATGGTGGTGAATGACTTACCATCCTGTTCCCAATGCTGCTGTGACTATCACTAAGCATCAGAAATGTGCACTAGAGTGTGATAATCACCCATATGAAATTCAAATCAGTGTCCTAGAATGTACGCAGGACCACATTTTCCACTTTAGGAGAGTACTGGCTTGATCATGCACTGCATTTATGATATCAAAGGTTAATTTGTGCTCTAGCCAAAAAGGAGCCACCATGTAAGTTTCTGCGTCAGGCTATGGGACCAGTAGGCGCAGTTACTCTCTCAATTACATAGCCCATCAATATTAACAAGACTCAAGCATAAAGAATGGCTATTTGAGCTAGATACCTCAAGTTTGCTGGCAATTGTGGAATGTTACCTATTTATGTGTCTGTGGAGCCAACTTTCATCTTCAGGTCTAATTCAGTTCCAAATGATTTCAAATTGGTGCTAATCCAACTCCAGATGCAAACTGAAATGGGTTTAGGAAATAAAGTATTGGAAGAGGTAGGTTTTGTGTCAGTGAAAGTAAAACCGATAGGGGACAATTGAGAGAGTGTCACTCTGGGCAAACAAATGTCCAGCAGACTATTGATGAGCCTTTAAAGACATCTCCACCTAACAGCAGGCTTTGCCAATGCAATTTGTCAGGAGAATTTGAATGAGATCCAACAGCTAAATTTCTCTTGGGTGGCACGGTGGCGGCTCAGTGGTTACCACTATTGTCCTACAGCTCTAGGGATCCGGATTCGATTCCGATCCTGGGTCACTGTCTGTGTGGAGTTTGCATACTCTCCCCATGTCTGCGTGCGTTTCATCCGGGTGCTCCGGTTTCCTCCCACTGTCCAAAGATGTGCAGGTTAGGTGAATTGGTCATGCTAAATTGCCCCTTAGTGTCCAAAGGTTCGGTGGGGTTACGTACGGGGATAGGGCAGAGGATTGGGCCTAGGCTGGGTCTTCTTTCGGAGGGTTGGTGCAAACTCAATGGCCTCCTTCTATACTGTAGGAATTCTATGGTTCTATGAATTTCAAGCCAACCTGGACTAGCTTACAGAATGGTCACTCTGGAAATTTTGTGCCTTTTTTTGACCACAAAATGGACTTATCCCCTATTTAGAACAGCAGAACATTAGAAATGGGCTGCCCCTAAAATCACAATAGGAATCAAAGGGCACGTTTGAGATTCTTGTCCTCACATTTTTATCCTTTCTATAATGAAATTGCACATTCATGTTCCTCAGGGTAAGGCAAGCAATGATATCATTCTGTCCGATCAGAAACCATCTTTCCTTCACTCCTGAAATAGAGCCCTTTCCTTGATCAGATTTTATGTCATACACATTGTCTCAAGATGCCTTCAGCTATGCGGAAAAGAATTAGAGTTTCAAAATCCGTTTAGTTTTTTTTGAGCCTGTTTTATGTTTTATTTCAGAGGTCAGCTCTGGGAAGGATGGGAAGGCTAGACTTCTGGAAAAGGCTGTCTTCTTCAGCAGCATCAACTGGCAACAACTTGAAACTTTGTACACGCAGGGTGAAAACCTGTATGATTATCAACCGAATTTCAATTTTAGCCTTCATGACTGAATAAACTGAGGGGCTGATGTAGATAGAATGTTTGCACTGTTGGGGAATTTTAATAGATAAGTAAACTATCAAGGGTATGTAAATGAGAGTGGGGAGCCTCTTCCACTGGTTATTAGACTATCTACTGTAACTCAAAGCAATGCCTCACTTTGTTCACAAGCCGTCACTTTGGAATGCAGCGCTCTTGAAATACAGGAACTGACTGATTTGAGCCGAGGAACAAGGTGCATTTTTTGGTGAAGCGCCAGGATTTAAGAACATTCTCATTACCAATGCAAGTTTTAATTTGCGGATAAAGAACCCATACGCGAGTCAGCTACTCCACTTAGTTTGGAAAATAAAAAGCAGGGTGAAAGTAAATTTGTAATGCTGGAACGGATATCAAAATCAATGCCGAGGAAATAACTGTAAGAGAATATAATTGGAAGGGATGAATCAACTGGCGAAGACCTTATAGAAAAGGCCTTGTTGAAATGAAAGGGAAGTGAATTAATATTTAATAGAGAGTAATGATTTCATCAATAACCAGCCCCATTCTGAGGATTCTGTTTTGTTCCAAGGACCTGCATATCTGTCTAGCCTCTGGCACCATTATTTCTAGACAGCTTTGAGATACACATGATTAAGAAAGGCCAGCTTCTGTATAATACGTAGAATTATATCTTGTAAATACTTTTGTGTCCATCAATGAAGTTGATTGAAGTGGTTTAGAATTTAAGTCAATTCAGACTGGAATGCCCAACTACATGAAAAGAGATCAAAAAAACAACTATTATTGAAACTTTAGCAGCTGACTCATCTTGTTGTTAATACAATTTAAAATCTTGTTTCTTGCTAATTTGTTAACTTTCGTGAATTTGACTGGTAGATTGGTTGAAGTGATTTTAAACTCATTGATGAAATCAGGGTCTGCAACTATATTATATCTTTAAAGTTGTTTTAATTTTAACACATTTATTAAAAATAATTAAGTGTATAACGAACAGGCATAAAATCATTTGCATCTGTTTTGATTCTCGCACACATGATAGGTTTTACTTTTTCCTCAACTGAGGATTTCAACCCGCCTCACCCCTCCTCACACCCATTGTTGGGAGAACAATGTTTTTTTCTTAAAAACATTTTATGAAGGCATTTGTAATTTTTTAACAACAATTTTGAATGCAAACATAACACAGAAAATACCCTCCCCCAACCAACAACCATACCCAGCCAACATGGTTGATCGAACTCTTTACTGTGTATGTTCTATTTCAAACAATTCTGCTATCACCACCCTCCTAGAGCCATGATAGGGGTCCCATTGTCATCACCTTCCACCCACCAACCTCCAAAATATCAGATCATCCTCTGCCACTTATGCAACCTCCAGACTGATGCCACCACCAATGACATCTCCACTTTCAGCAGTCTGAAGGGACAATTCCCTTTGGGAATTGCTATGGGGAATGAACCAGGGAATGGCAGTCCCCCAAGCTGTGAAGTACTGTTCGTCTCTGTTACCCCAACAATCCCTTCCCCTTCCAACGACACCTTCTTATGCAAGTGCAGAAGAAAACAGCTGCCCTTTTACCTCTTCGCTTCCCAATGTGCAAGTCCCCAAACACTGCTTCCAGATTAAACAGCGATTTGCTTGTGTTTTCAATTGAGTATACTGTGTTCACTGCTCACAATGTTGTCCCCTCCATATGGGGGAGCCAAATCACAGACTTGAGTGACCGCTTTGTGGAGCATCTCTGTTCAGTTCACAAACTTGACCTAAATCCTCCAGCCTCCTCTTGCAGTATTTTAATTCTCCACTTTTCTCACACTCTGAACTTTCTGCCTTTCATTTCCTGCGGTGTCCCATTGATGCTCAACACAAGCTTGCCGCAACAGCAACTCGTCTTTCAATTCGGCACTTTGCAGTCTTCAGAGTTACACATTAAGTTCAACAATTTTAAATGATAACCTCTGCCCCAATTTTGTTTCCCCTTTTCTCTCTTGGTCCTCACTTCTTTCCTTTCAAATGGTAGCCATTCAGGGTCCAGGCATTCACACTTGGGAGTCTCATCTTTTTTTGTTCCTTTTCTTGTCCCACTACCACTCCTGTTGGCCTTAGCACCATTCAACCTTTTGTCATTTAATCTGTCCTGTCCTCTGTCCTATCAGAAACCATCCTTTGTATTATACTTCCCACCCTTCCTCCTTCAGCCTGCTCAAAACCTATCATATTTCTAACTTTGCAGTTCTGACGAAATGCCACAGACCTGAAATGTTAACCTGGTTTCGCTCTCTGCAGATTTTGCCAGATCTGCTGAATATTTCCAGCATTTTCTGCTTTCATTTCAGATTTCCACCATGCATAGTATTTTATTTTTGTACAAAATAATTTGTGTTTACGATATGTGGGTTAGTCAGAGATAGATATTGGGTGAGTAGGAGATTCGGTCTGTCTAAATGTGATATTCTAGGTTGTCAATAACTGGGCATACGTGCCTGCCAAAACCTCTGGTCTAAGGATGAAGAAAGTCATAAATTCTAGCAGACTAGAATAATTGAAAGGTTATTTTTAAGAAACTCCCAAAATTGAAGCACCAAGAAAGCTGCTTGTGGCATGCTTTACAAATTACTCACTTCTTGAAACTAAAATACTTGATACTTTAAAAACAACATATTCTGGCATATACAAGGAGAACAGTTACTCCAGCTGGTTGATCATTCTAGACTGTAAGAAGCTACTTTCTTAACCATGTATCTAGTTAGTAGACGTGCACTAATTGTAATGTTGTTTGAGATTTTAAGACATCATGTCATTCTAGTAGTTACTGCTGGAACACATTATAAATACATAGTTTAAAATCTTTAGAGTAAATTGAATAATCCCTGCTCTGATATGAAACATAACCTTTGAAAGGAGCAAGGGTGACTAATGGAGTTAAAATATTGTTTTGCTGCAATAGCTACATGCTGTTGAAGCTTTTCATCTTGCACTCAGCATAACAGTTTACAGGAATAGCAATGGTGAAGGGAACAACAATTTCTATTGCATGAGAAGTGAGTGCTGATTAGTTGGCAAATGGAATCTGAGTGGTAGAGGCATTGTTATGGGGAATGCACCAAGGAACAATTAACAGTCAAGGTTTTGTTCAAATTCAAACCAAATAGGTTGAGTTTCATTGATCAAGGCATTGATCAAGAGATGAGCCACAGAATGGCTGTCCCCCAAGCTTTTGTTTAGTTGCAAAAAGGCACAATGATTAACAAGTGCTGTCCAATCAGGGGATTGGACATTATGTTTTGAGTTTGTCAATTATGGGCTGGTTGGGTACGGTCCGTACTTTGGCCATTGTGATTAGCCAAAGGGACATGCTGTTTGATATGATTCGCCAGTCTTTGGGACATATACCTTACATGCCTAGCATCACATTGGCACTGAAATTAATATACCACATTTGAATGATAGACAGGACATTGTTTTGGCTTGATGGCAGCATCCTGTTAGTGAAGAATACCACTCATGTTGCTACAGCCTTGTAATAGAATGAAACTGCTAATTTCACATGTTGCTCAAATTTGTGAGAGATTTCTGAAGTAAACCGGCCACATTTCAGGTGCAGAAGTGGCAACCTTAGACCCATCCATGAGTTTGCGCAATATACAACAAGCAGTGATCCGATCAGGGTAGCCATTATCCCACGGGATGGCTTTGGTGTGCCCTTTCTCAGCATCAAGCTTGCATGGTGAGCAAATAGCTCAGACTTTATTTATGAGATTGCCAATAAGGCCAATCACATGGAACTATATTAAACAGTGCATCCCTTCGGCCCGACAGCTTTAAGGACAGCCATTTCCTCGCTCATTTCCCATGGCAATGCTTTAAACAATCAGAGTCAACCTGTTCAGTTTGAATTTGAAAATCTTGGCAGTTAACTGTGCCGTGATGCATTCTCTATGGCAACGCCTCTACCAATCAGAGTGCACTTGCCAAACAATCCGCCCACTCTTCTCATGCAGTATAAAATGTTTTCTTTGCTATTGGTATTCGTGCAAACTGCCCTGATGAGTGCAAGACAAAAAGCCAATAACATATCTCTCTTGTTTTTGGCCATACTGAAATTCTACACTACCAAGTGACTATAAAATATTGTAGCTCTCCAATCCACAATGCTTTTGTGTGATGGTCCCTGTGTGAGCAGGAATTACTGAATTTATTCTACAATATATTGCAAACATTTATCTCTTAACATTTTCTATGGACGTAAAATGGTTTTTGAGGAACATTGTTGCAAATAAATGGTTATCATTATGTGTTTGTCTGACTAAGCTTGTGTATTAATTGTATATTAATTCTTACAAATATTTCAAACAAGAATTAAATCTTTGTTTTTGTAACTGTAACTTTCTTGCAAGTGTTGAAACTGTCTGTCACCTCAGCACTGATGAAATCAAACATCAGTTACAAGACTGAAACCTTTTTTAAAAATGTTATTAAAGCTTTACTGTCTTCAATAAATATTTGTCTGTAACCTTTAAGTATATAAAAGCTCACTCTCCTGTTTATGGTATTTCAGTACTTTCTGTTTCTCAAGACTGTGGAATCAAGCAGTGTTTAAGAGTAAAGAGAAATTTCAGTATCAATTTGAACAAAACATTTTATGACTATTATTCCCTTCCCAGTTCCATATTTTAAAATTATTTCTCTTTAATATTAACTTTGAGTAATAAACAGTTGTTTGCGTTCTATAAATCTTATATATTATGTGTTCTTTATAATTTGATTTTCTGTGCATTTACAGTGTAAAATATCCTAAAGTAGATTTAGAGCGAACTGCAGAATATTTCTCAGTTGTGTGCATTATTGAGCTTTTTTTTTTGAAAAAGAAAGTGTAATTATGCTTTTTGACTGATACAAACAGACCTATTTCTGTAGCGGCTAAAAGGTTAAAAGTTCAAATATTGCCCATTGAACTAAGGGACAAACTCCAATATTCATTGCAAAATGAAGGAATGTGCAGCATTCGGAAGGTGTTTGGAACCATTCACAGCTCTATCCAGCCCAGTGTCCTCGACAGACAGAGGCTCTTGGCATCGCCTGAGTCTGAAGGAAGCCGCATGTGATTAAAGTTTCCATTTTTGGGTAATATTAATTTATTTGCTTATCTCAGTGACTTGGCTCTATGTGGTTCAGATGTGAGTAATGCCCACCATCACCAATCTGTAGTACTTATTTTCAATAGTTCTGAATACACCCGAATGATTTGAAGATGTCAACCACCAAAATGAGGATTTCAGAAACATGTTAGTAAACTACAGGCACTGCAAATTAATTCAAACACAAGGATGTTATTCCAAAATTTGAGAACACAGAATCGGCATCATTGATTGAGTTCTTTCCATGGCAACTCAAATTATTTTCCAAGAAATACATTTTAAGGTGCTAGATGTAAAGAATAAACAATAATTCAAAAATAAATCATTGCCTACTTAGTTATTTGAATGATTTCTGTCATATGCTTTATGCAAATTAAGTTATTTTGACACTTTAATGACTGGGGAGGTTGGTGGTAAACAAATATAGATTTATTTACACTATTTACAAAGGCCTGCATAACGCAACATATCAATCGCAGTACAATCCTAGCTGGGATGACTAATCACACTAGGCCCTGTTTGGGCCTGCTTTTATGTTAGCTTATAATGAGCCCCAGGTGACTGGCCTCCACCCACCACCTGGAAAGCTCGTACTCACAAGTCCTACGGGGTGATCAATAATGGTTTCCCCGTGGTCCTTGTGGGGTTTATGACATCCCTTTTCTCCCCCCACCTAACAAAGTCCAAAGGTCCCCCTTCAACCATCAAATGTGGGGGCCTTCTGCGCCCCTGCGCCCACGGCTGCATAGCTCCCTGTGGCAGCTCTGGGTTCAGTAGAGTGTATCGATTGGCCAATCGCCATTTCCTGGCTTACCTCCGAAGAATTACTGCAGCGACCTCTGTTCCGGAGAAGTCATCGTCCGCCAGCATGTACTCATCTGCATCTATCTCGGAACCAGAATCATCCTACTCTTGCTGGACCAGGCGTGAAGACATGATGGCTGGGCCCCCAGACTGAGGGGCAGTCCCTGGTGTGGCAAAGACGCTACGACTGCAGGCCGCACGTCCTGAAGGGCGGGTTCACGCTTCGTCATGTGGTCCAAGCGTTTTCTTTGGATCTTTCTCTGAATACGGGCTTTATACTAAACCAAGTCTGCAAGTTCCAGTATCATACCCAGGAGCCACAATGCTCCATCACCAAAGTTGTGAGCATAGAAAACATCCCTGGCATCAAATGCGTGCTCTGACACCCTTAGACCGTGGTGCCTATTCTGAATCTCCTGTTGCCTCTCTACTTTGCTGCCAAGACTCTGAAAGGTCAGACTCAGCCGAGTCCTGAGCCTTCGGCCCATCGATAGCTACGCAGGGGCAATTCCTGTCATCGTTATACAATAACTAAAAAGGAACCATGCCAACTGTGTGTCCATGAACCCCCAATGACTGCTTTTTCAAGCCCCTATTGAAGGTCTGGACCACCCTTTCTGCAAGTCTATTGGAGGAGGGATTATACGGAGCAGTTTGAATATTCCAAATGCCATTCTGCCACATAAACACGCCAAATTCCACGCTAGTGAACGGTGTCCCATCATCTGTCACTAGAACCTCTGGGATCCCATGGGTGCTAAGAGTAGCCCAGAACTTTTCAATCATTGCACTGGAGGTCATCTTGCATACCTCCAGCCACTTCGAGTTGGCATCCACGATCACAAGGAATATGGACCCCATGAACCGTCCAGCAAAATCCTCATGAAGATGAACCCAAGGCTGAAGGGAAGTTGTCGGCAAGGGTTTCTGAAATTCCTGGCATGCTGGACAGCTTTGCACAACCCTCTCGATGTCCTCATCGATACAGGGCCACCAGACATATTGCGGGCCAACATTTTAATTTTGATGCCCCTGGATGGACACTATGCAGGTCCTACTGCAGGGCCTCTTGACCCTGTGGGGGATGGCCACACGGGCTCTCCACATTATAAAGGCCACAAGAAGGACGTCCTTTTTCCCTCCACTCAACAACATAAAACGAAGATTCACCAATTCCAGGTCCCGCTGTGTCCAGAATATCTATTAGCAATGGGCATGGATATTTAATAATGAGTGTGCTTATTAGGTAATATGTATGGAGATTAGATAAAAACCATGAATATTCATAAAGAGAACCAGAGCAAATATTCTCTTGAACTGAGAAGATGGGAGGCGATGGTTGACAGAAGAAAAATAAATAATTAATTTTTATTTTAGTTAGATAATTTCCATTGATAGGCAAATCAATGTCCAAGAGATCATAATCTAATAAATGCTCAATAAAGGATGTGGGATTCTTTTTCATGAGCGTCACTGAATATTAAATTGCTTGCAGTATTTGCAAAGGTACCAGATAATTATTTGAAAGAGAATTCGAAAGGCTATGGAAAAAGTAGGGAACCGTACTACCGAAGATCCCTAAATTCAGAACATTGGGAAGGGTTACTCTCGGATAAATATGTGTAAGGGTGAATGTTAATGGTCTCAAAATTGAATCACAGCCGAGCTATGCACAGTACATAGTATTTGTACAATCAGCTGCTTATAATGATGCTGGTGGCCAGTCAGCATTTCCCATACTGCTTGTTGGTTGCAAGTCAATCGTGGAAATTGCCTATGAAGATACTTAAAAGCAGACAAGCAAATCTGAGTGAGAAGGTTAATGGAACCCACAGGCATCAGGAAACAGCCTCTGCTAAAAATGACTGAAGGAGGAAAAAAGCAGGTAATGATGTTATTCAATGCTGTTTAGGAGGCACTGGACGAAGGAGTGGGGAGGAGGTGGGAGATCCTCTTTACCCTGCGGAAGACAGAAGTCCCTCCAGGCATCTACACGGCCAACAGTGAAAATAAATAGCAGAGCATGTCAACGCCAGGATTATTGCATTTCGGACAGGCCAGGAATGTTGCAACAAAGCTAATGATCTAACAAGAATTGATAAGGTTAAGACGACTGCTCTGGTACTCTCTGATCATAATTGCACCACTTAAAGCTTCATTATTTACAATATTCATAAAGCTTTCCAACCCCACTTCCCTTCTTGCTTCAACAATCATGGTACCACAGTTCACTACATTTCTTTCTCCTCACATTCATAGACTCATCACCATTCCAATCTAAAACTCAAATAAAGACTGTTACGACACCCTGGGTGAGTGCGCGGTCAATTTCAGCCTCACAGACCCTGAAGTCCCAACATTGGATGGATTGGATTGGATTGGATTTGTTTATTGTCACGTGTACCGAGGTACAGTGAAAAGTATTTTTCTGCGAGCAGCTCAACAGATCATTAAGTACATGAGAAGAAAAGGGAATAAAAGAAAATACATAATAGGGCAACACAACATATACAATGTAACTACATAAGCAGTGGCATCGGATGAAGCATACAGGGTGTAGTGTGAATGAGGTCAGTCCATAAGAGGGTCATTTAGGAGTCTGGTGACAGTGGGGAAGAAGCTGATTTTGACTCTGTTCGTGCGTGTTCTCAGACTTCTGTATCTCCTGCCCGATGGAAGAAGTTGGAAGAGTGAGTAAGCCGGGTGGGAGGGATCTTTGATTATACTGCCCGCTTTCCCCAGGCAGCGGGAGGTGTAGATGGAGTCAATGGATGGGAGGCAGGTTCGTGTGATGGACTGGGCGGTGTTCACGACTCTCTGAAGTTTCTTGCGGTCCTGGGCCGAGCAGTTGCCATACCAGGCTGTGATGCAGCCTGATAGGATGCTTTCTATGGTGCATCTGTAAAGGTTGGTAAGAGTCAATGTGGCCATGCCAAATTTCCTTAGTTTCCTGAGGAAGTATAGGCGCTGTTGTGCTTTCTTGGTGGTAGCATCGATGTGGGTGGACCAGGACAGATTTTTGGAGATGTGCACCCCTAGGAGTTTGAAACTGCTAACTGTGGTGGTATGTATTAGGGGTCATGTGGGACTGTGAAGCCGTGATGCTATTGGCTGACAGATCCCGGATCCTGGTTGGCTGCCGACTCCTGGCTCCGCCCTGAAGGTGGAGTATAAGAACCCGAGCTTCTCCCCGCAGCTTCATTCTGTTGCTGAGCTGCTGGGGACAAGCATCACTTAATAAAGCCTGGATCGACTTCATCACTTCTCATCTCTCTCGTAAGTCATTGTGCGCTACAATTTATTAAGGGAGCTTAAAAGACTATGGAGCTCCGGATCGCCCCGGAATGCCTGCGGATCAGCCCCTACGCAGCGAACTCGGCAGCAGTATTTAAACACTGGCAAGCATGCTTTGAAGGCTACCTCCGAACGGCCCCCGGCCGGATCACAGAAGACCAGAAAATGCAGGTCCTGCATTCGAGGGTAAGCCCGGAAATTTACCCTCTCATAGAAGACGCAGAGGATTTCCCAACGGCGCTCGCATTGCTGAAGAACATCTACGTTCGGCCCGTTAACCAGGTCTATGCACGCCACCAACTCGCGACGAGACGACAAAGTCCCGGAGAATCGCTAGAGGAATTCTACGCCGCGCTGCTAATTTTGGGACGGGGCTGCAGCTGCCCGCCGGTGAACGCGATCGAACACACGGACATGCTAATTCGTGATGCATTTGTGGCAGGTATGAACACTCCCCAAATCCGCCAAAGACTTTTAGAAAGAGAGTCGCTAGGACTCTCAGAGGCATGGGCCCTTGCAGCTTCCCTAGATGTGGCCTCGCAAAACGCCCGCGCCTACGGCCCCAACCGCACGGCAGCCCCTTGGGCTCCGTGTACCCCCGTCGCGACAAACTCCCCCACCCCCCCCCCACCGCAAGCTTGCGCGGTTAAAGCGCCAGATCATCCCGGGGGGGCCTGCTGCTATTTCTGCGGACAAGCAAAACACCCCCGGCAGCGCTGCCCGGCCCGCGCAGCTATTTGTAAAAGCTGCGGCAAGAAGGGCCATTACGCGCCAGTGTGCCGGTCCCGGGGAGTCGTCGCAATCCGCGGAGAAGAACGAGCCCAGCACATCCCAAAAGCTCCCCAACCCCCCCCCCCCCCCAGCGCCACATGTGCGACCCACGGGGGCCGCCATTTTGGGTCCCAGGCACCACGAGGGGAGGATGGGCGCCGCCACCTTGTGACCCCCCAGCCACATGCGATTCATGGGGGTGGCCATTTTGTCCACCCCCGACCATGTGCGATCCATGGGGGCGGCCATTTTATCCACCCCCGGCCGCGTGCGATTCATGGACACCGCCATCTTGGTTGACAACAAAGGACCCCAGCATCGACGGCTCCACGGGGTCCGAAGAAGACGCCGCGACACTACTACCACGACTGGCTTCGGTGACACTGGATCAATCGCGGCCCCGGACGCTCCAGACGACGACAACAACGGTGCTGGTCAATGGATACGAGACGCCATGCCTGATCGACTCCGGGAGCACTGAAAGCTTTATTCACCCAGACACGGTAAGACGCTGTTTTCTGACCATCCACCCAAGCACGCAAAAGATTTCCCTAGCTGCAGGATCCCACTCCGTAGAGATCAAAGGGTTCTGCATCGCGAACCTAACGGTGCAAGGGAGGGAGTTTAAGAACTACAGGCTCTACGTCCTTCCCCAACTCTGCGCGCCCACGTTACTGGGATTAGATTTCCAGTGTAACCTGCAGAGCCTAACATTCCAATTCGGCGGCCCAATACCCCCACTCACTACCTGCGGCCTCGCAACTCTCAAGGTTGAACCGCCGTCCTTGTTTGCAAACCTCACCCCGGATTGCAAACCCGTCGCCACTAGGAGCAGACGGTACAGCGCCCAGGACCGGATATTTATTCGGTCTGAAATCTAGCGGTTGCTGAAGGAAGGCATAATCCAGGCCAGCAATAGTCCCTGGAGAGCCCAGGTGGTAGTAGTAAAGACCGGGGAGAAGCAAAGGATGGTTGTAGAATAGAGTCAGACCATCAACAGGTACACGCAGCTAGATGCGTACCCTCTCCCCCGCATATCCGACATGGTCAATCGGATTGCCCAGTATAAGGTCTTCTCCACCGTGCACCTCAAGTCCGCCTACCACCAGCTCCCCATCCGCCCAGGTGACCGCAAGTACACCGCCTTCGAGGCAGATGGGCGTCTATACCACTTCCTAAGGGTCCCATTTGGTGTCACAAACGGGATCTCGGTCTTCCAACAGGAGATGGACCGAATGGTTGACCACGGGTTGCAGGCCATGTTCCCGTATCTCAACAACGTAACTGTTATAACCTGCCTACTTACCATTGGCTGGGGACTAATGACTATCCCACAATCCTGTGGGAGTATGAGCTTCCCCAGCCAATGGTAAGTAGGCAGATTATTACAGTAACCATCTGCGGCCACGATCAGCAGGACCACGACGCCAACCTCCAAAAGTTCCTCCAGACCGCTAACGCCCTGAACCTCACATACAACGAGGAAAAGTGCGTTTTTAGCACAAACCGGTTGGCCATCCTGGGATATGTAGTGCGCATTGGGATAATAGGCCCCGACCCCGAACGCATGCGCCCCCTTATGGAATTCCCCCTTCCCCACTGCTCCAAAGCCCTGAAACGTTGCCTGGGTTTCTTTTCATATTACGCCCAGTGGGTCCCCCAGTATGCAGACAAGGCCCGCCCGCTAATACAGTCCACTACCTTCCCCCTGTCGACAGAGGCTCGCCAGGCCTTCAGCCGCATCAAAGCGGATATAGCAAAGGCCACGATGCGCGCCATCGACGAGTCCCTCCCTTTCCAGGTCGAGAGCGACGCATCCGACGTAGCTCTGGTGGCCACCCTTAACCAAGCGGGCAGACCCGTGGCCTTTTTCTCCCGGACCCTCCACACCTCAGAAATCCGCCACTCTTCAGTGGAAAAGGAAGCCCAAGCCATAGTGGAAGCTGTGCGACATTGGAGGCATTACCTGGCCGGCAGGAGATTCACTCTTCTCACCGACCAACGGTCGGTAGCCTTCATGTTCGATAATGCACAGCGGGGCAAAATTAAAAATGACAAGATCTTAAGGTGGAGGATCGAGCTCTCCACCTTCAACTATGAGATCTTGTATCGTCCCGGAAAGCTGAACGAGCCGTCCGATGCCCTATCCCGCGGCACATGTGCCAACGCACAAATAGACCGCCTCCAAGCCCTCCACGAGGACCTCTGCCACCGGGGGTCACTCGATTCTACCATTTCGTAACGTCCCGCAACCTCCCCTACTCTGTGGAGGAGGTCCGTACAGTCACCAGGAACTGCCACATCTGCGCAGAGTGCAAACCGCACTTTTTCAGGCCGGATAGAGCGCACCTGATCAAGGCTTCCCGCCCCTTTGAACGCCTCAGTTTGAATTTCAAAGGGCCCCTCCCCTCCACCGACCGCAACGCATACTTCCTGAACGTGGTGGACGAGTACTCTCGTTTCCCCTTCGCCATCCCCTGCCCCGACATGACAGCGGCCACAGTCATTAAAGCCCTTGGCACCATATTCACACTGTTCGGTTGCCCCGCGTATATCCATAGCGACAGGGGGTCCTCCTTCATGAGTGACGAGCTGCGCCAGTTCCTGCTCAGCAAGGGCATAGCCTCGAGCAGGACGACCAGCTAAAACCCCCGGGGGAACGGGCAAGTAGAGAGGGAGAACGGCACGGTCTGGAAGACCGTCCTACTGGCCCTACGGTCTAGGGATCTCCCAGTTTCCCGGTGGCAGGAGGTCCTCCCGGACGCTCTCCACTCCATCCGGTCGCTGCTGTGTACCACCACTAACCAAATGCCTCATGAGCTTCTCCCAAGAAGTATAGGCGCTGTTGTGCTTTCTTGGTGGTAGCATCGATGTGGGTGGACCAGGACAGTTTTTTGGAGATGTGCACCCCTAGGAGTTTGAAACTGCTAACTGTGGTGGTATGTATTAGGGGTCATGTGGGACTGTGAAGCCGTGATGCTATTGGCTGACAGATCCCGGGTCCTGGTTGGCTGCCGACTCCTCGCTCCGCCCTGAAGGTGGAGTATAAGAACCCGAGCTTCTCCCCGCAACTTCATTCTGTTGCTGAGCTGCTGGGGACAAGCATTGCTTAATAAAGCCTGGATCGACTTCATCACTTCTCGTCTCTCTCATAAGTCATTGTGCGCTACACTAACCATCTCCACCTCGGCCCCGTTGATGCTGACAGGGGTGTGTACAGTACTTTGCTTCCTGAATTTAATTACCAGCTCTTTAGTTTTGCTGGCATTGAGAGAGAGATTGTTGTCGCTACACCACTCCACTAGGTTCTCTATCTCCCTCAAGTATTCGGACTCATCGTTATTCGAGATCCGGCCCACTATGGTCGTATCGTCAGCAATCTTGTAGATGGAGTTGGAACCAAGTTTTGCCACGCAGTCGTGTGTGTACAGGGAATAGAGTAGGGGGCTAAGTACGCAGCCTTGCGGGGTGCCGATGTTGAGGACTATTGTGGAGGAGGTGTTGTTGTTCATTCTTACTGATTGTGGTCTGTTGGTCAGAAAATCGAGGATCCAGTTGCAGAGTGGGGAGCCAAGTCCTAGGTTTTGGACCTTTGATATGAGCTTGGCTGGGATTATGGTGTTGAAGGCAGAGCTGTAGTCAATAAATAGGAGTCTAATGTAGGAGTCCTTGTTTTCGAGATGCTCTAGGGATGAGTGTCGGGCCAGGGAAATGGTGTTTGATGTGGACCGGTTGCAGCGGTATGCGAATTGCAGTGGATCAAGGCGTTCTGGGAGTATGGAGGTGATGCGCTTCATGAACAACCTCTCGAAGCACTTCATTACGACTGAAGTCAGGGCCACTGGTCGGTAGTCATTGAGGCACGTTGCCTGGTTCTTCTTTGGTACCGGTATGATGGTGGTCTTCTTGAAGCAGGTGGGGACCTCGGAGTGGAGTAGGGACAGGTTAAAGATGTCTGTGAATACCTCTGCTAGCTGGTCCGCGCAGGCTCTGAGTGCACAACCAGGGATCCCGTCTGGGCCCGTAGCCTTCCGAGGGTTCACTTTCAGGAAGGCCAATCTGACTTCGGAAGCTGTGATGGTGGGTATGGGTGAATTATGGGCTGCTGGGGCACTCGCCAGCGGATTGTTGGTTACCTGGTCGAACCGAGCATAGAATGCATTGAGTTCATCGGGGAGGGGTGCGCTGCTGCCAGAGATACTGTTCGGTTTCGCTTTGTAGCCCGTTATGTTGTTTAGTCCTTGCCACAACCGCCGAGAGTCTGTCTGTGACTCTAGCTTGGTTTGATATTCTCTCTTGGCATTCCGGATGGCTTTGCGGAGGTCGTACCTGGATTTCTTGTATAGGTCAGGGTCGTCTGCCTTGAACGCCTCAGATCTGTCCTTCAGTAGGGAGTCAATCTCGCGATTGAGCCATGGTTTCCGGTTGGGGAACGCACGTACTGCTTTCTTTGGCACGCAGTCGTCCACACATTTGCTGATGAAGTCTGTGATGGTGGTGGCATACTCATTTAAGTTGGTCGCTGAGTTCTTAAATATGGACCAATCCACTGTCTCTAAGCAGTCACGTAAGAGCTCTTCTGTCTCCTTGGACCAGCAATGCACAATCTTCTTAGCTGGATTCTCCCGCTTGAGTTTCTGCTTGTATGCCGGGAGAAGGAGCACCGTCTTATGGTCTGATTTCCCAAAGTGCGGTCGGGGGATGGAACGGTAGGCGCCCTTGATTTTTGAGTAGCAGTGGTCAAGAGTGTTGTCGCCCCTGGTGGGACAGGAGATATGCTGGTGAAATTTTGGCAGTACACTCTTGAAGTTGGCCTTGTTGAAGTCTCCAGCCACGATGAACAAGGCCTCCGGGTGTTCTGTCTCGTAGTTGTTTATTTCTGTGTATAGTTCGTCCAGCGCCTTCCTCACTACTGCCTGGGGTGGGATGTAGACCGCTGTGATAATGGCTGAAGTGAACTCACGTGGAAGATAATATGGGCGGCACTTCACGGTCAGGTATTCCAGGTCTGGGAGCAGTAGGTCGCCAGAGTCGCCACATCCAAGCACCAGGAGGAGTTGATGAGGAGGCAAACCCCTCCACCCTTCGCTTTGCCTGATGATGCCGTGCGGTCCGCCCGGTGAATTGAGAAGCCTTCAGGTTGTATGGCACAGTCCGGTGAGGCAGGGGTGAACCACGTCTCTGTGAAACCGAGCACACAGCAGTCTCTTACTTCCCTCTGAGAGGTAATTCTGGCGTTAAGTTCATCCAGCTTGTTTTCGATCGCTTGGACGTTTGCCAGGAGTATGCTGGGGAGAATGGGTCTTGAAACCGCGTTGCTTCAGTCTAACCTGCAGACCGCCACGTTTCCCTCGCTTCCTCGGTCGGCGGCTGCTGCTGGATGATCCTGGGATCCGATGGCCGACATCAGCTCTTGTGGAAGGTAGGTGGTTGCGTCTGGCGGGGTCCAGGGCGCTGGCGGGGACCAGGGCGCTGTCTACGTATCTGGGGTCGCGTCTGGCAGAGTCCTGGGCGCTGGTTGAGGGAGAGGCATTGCTAGGGGGGCATGTTTGTGATCTGAATGGGTCCCGGCGTTCTGCGGGCGCGGGAATACCTTGTAGCGCGTTCGGGTCCTGGGTCGTGGGCAGGGGCTTCCTGAGGCAGGTTGGGCTGGGTCCCATGGTCTGTTCCCTCCCTGGGCGCTCCTGGGGTCGGATCTTGAAGTAGGCCCGGTCGAGCCTCCACGTGGATTTTTCTTTCTTCCATCACCAGGTAGATCGGGTCGCTGGGCGGGCCTCTCCGGGTCGGGTCGCTGGGCGGGTCTCTGGGGGTTGCGTTGGGCCGGGTCTTGCCGTCGGGGGTCGGGTCGGGAGCTCCGGGGACTGGGCAAGGCGATCCGGGGGCTGGCGTCGGTAGTTAGGCCGGGTTTGGTGCTCCGAGGTCCGGGTCGGCTCCAAATCGAGGTCGGGGCTTCACTTCTGGTTTGGGCCTGATCTTCTTCCAGGTCGCGGAGGTCAGGTCGGGTCGGGTCAAAAGGTCTCCAAGGGCCTCGGAGGATGTTCAAGCCTACAAGAGAAGATAAAAGAGAGAGGTTAGTAATAATGTTAGGTTTAGAATTAATTTTTAAAAGATTAGAACGAGTATAAGTTAAGTAAAAAGTTGATCTGTTTGTGAGAGTTCGCAGAGAGTCGCCTCGCTCTGGCGCCATCTTGGTAAACACGAATTGGTAAAGCGAATTAACCAATAATTTATGTTTTCCAAAGAGCTTTAACTCTTCACTGCTCCAATGAATTACAGACACCAGACTTATAAATGAAACATTAACAAACTGTTTATTAATAATAAGAAGAAAAGATGAATATATAAGGAAATAACAGGATAATCGTCTACCAGACTACCTAATCCCAAGACCCCACCCTCTATCCAGACACATACAAGACAGACACAAGGTAAGGGTTGACAGGGATAAAAAGAAAATGGGGGTTAAAGGGTAGGTTTGAGATGAGTCTTCACTGCTGTGGTTGCAGCCTCTGGGAAATAGATTCACTTAGGAGGTTGAGGTTGGTGCAATTCTGTCCTCCAACCACCAGATGTCATTTCACCTGAGAATTCCAGGCCAGTGTGATTCCACACTTTGGCCACCAGATGGAGATAGCTTGTGGTGTTCAGATTAGTGCAGTTCTTATCGCAGGCCAGCAGATTGCTTTGCACACAATGCTCACATCAGTCCACCTCTGCCTTTGTACCACCAAAGGGATCTTCCTCCCTGTGAGGAAAATACAGCTCACTGATCTTGGAATTTAGCAGTTGTACATACCTGATTCCTGTACAAGACTCTGACGATTTTATCACAAATATTCCCACTATAAGCTTCAAATCTTCAGCTCTTCCCAGCCCCTGGCACACGCAGGTCGAAGGTTACTGACCTTTGGGGGGAACTTTTTCACATTCAAGATCTTTTCCCCAGTTCTGATGGCTGACTGTAAACAAGAAAACCGTCACAGATTTGGCTAGAATGCCTCTTAAAATCATTTGGCAGAGAAAGAGAGACTTCAGGGTCCTTACTCGCTGGCTTTCCACACACAACTGAACAAAAGATGACACTCTCCAGAAAACCTGCCTTTTTTTCCTGAAAGTTTCTGACTGGCTTCACTAACCACAGCTGCAATAGGAAAGGCTGAAAATTTCACATACAGCGATTGGCTGCTTGCCAAGTCGATCAAAAGATATCAAGGATTCTGTGACAGAACCAAAAGGGTTTGTCTTTGGACCAGCCCATCAGACCAGGGGGTTTTCCAGTGTCCAAAGACTACAATTTAAAAAGAAATCCCAAAGGGTGCAGTAACTTTGTAGCAGCTAACCCAAAGAATGTAGATCAGAACAGGCAGCAGGACGGGCATTGCAAGGGAACACAGGACAGACAGACAATATCCTAAGAAGACTATTGGCTTTTTCCCCATAATAGGCACATTCTCCAAACACTTACAAGACTCTCACTAACACAAACACTCTCCTTTGTTGCAGGAAATGGTTGCCCATAGTTCAAGGTTGCCACCAAAGAAGGAAACCCCAAATATACAAAGAAAATGTACTTGCCGTCATGGACTGCGGTGATGGTCCCATTAAGGGCAACACAGGAGCGTAAGAGTCACATGGCTTGTGTGACCAATTGGGACTCAAAGCGTGGAATCACCCCATGGTGAGAGAGGCTCCTAGGCAGGCACATTTTGGGAGCAAGTTACAACCATGAGCCTGCTGTGCAATTCTTATTCATAAATATCTTTTGTATTCACTAATGAAGTCTTTCAAAGAGCATCTTCACATCTGGCGATGAGGATAGATTATCCTGGTACTGCCTCTGGCCTGACACCTGTAAGTATCCTGCTTTAATTGAAATCTGGAAAAAAAAAGTACTTATCAAAATGCCTCTCTTTGGATGAATAAGCCCATTTGCTTCTGCACACAGGACTGGATACAATAAGGTGAGCACCAATATGAAGGTAACCACACACCTGAATTATGTCCAATCAAACAAAATAAGGGAGGAGGCAAAATGCAAAGCAGTTTTCCTCAGTGTTTGTGGAATTCAGACCTACAACCTTATTCACAATCTTACAGACCAAGCACTCCAAATCATTTAGTGAGCTTTTGAATTTAGTGAATGCTCAATTGCAACCTCAACCATCGGTCATTCTCCAGATTTAAAATTTAATTTGAGGGTGAGAGCCCCAGGTGAATCACTCGCAAATATCATTTTGGAGCCTTCTTAAATTACATGTTACAGGGTAGGTTAGCCTGTGGCGTGAACAACAACGCTATTCAACGCAGATTGCTTGCAGAGGTCGACATAAATTTTAAACGTGCAGTGGAGATAGCACTGGCCATTGAAAGCACTGAAAAGGATGCACAAGAGCAGCAGAGCAGAGAAAATGGTGCTGTTCACCAGTTAGGGCAGGAACCTGCAGCCAGCCATGGTGCCAAAACCATTGAAGCAGGTGCAAAGCGGAAAAACATTTCAACCACCAACAAAACAGATAGGTACAGAATAGGCAATTATGTGAGTAATGCTTAAAGGGGAATGTTACCGATGTGGAGGTAACCACACTCCTGAATCATGTCATTTTAAGGAGGCTGAGTGTTTTATTGTCACAAAAAAGAACATTTGATGAAGCAATGCAGAGCTTAATCAAGATCGCAGAGTATCTGATCTACCAAGATATTTCAAGTATACAATGTGGAAGAGCCTAGCACCAGTAATTTTGGTATTCACTCTGTTTAATCTTAAAACGGGCAAGCTAGATCCGCAGGTAAGATAGACCCTATTACTAGATCGCCCCGGGTAAATGGGAAGCCTCATAATATGAGACTGAGTCTCATGTTTCCAAAATTGCCAGGGAGGATAGAAGCCAGCTAAAGTAATCCGAAAACAATCCATGATTCACATAATACAGCACGATAATTTATGGTAAATTAAGCCGTATAGGTAACAAACCTCGGTAATGAATCAAGTTGGATCCCCGGAATTATTAACCGATCCATTTCATACTACGTGGATGTGGAAGGACGCAGCTTTCATAAATTCATGGACCATATGAAGAATAGAGGGATGCTCCAGCAGTCAGTGTTGCCATCAAGAAATGTTTCTGCACCCGTAAACACCGAAGGACATGATTGACCTGTTCTCAATATATTGTTGTCAAAGATTGAAGTTGCAGTAACAGAAACATATTTTGAGACATAGCCCTGCTCCTACAAGATGTCTGACTGGTACCAAGGCTGTGTAACATATGTATATCTTTATTGCCCTTACACTATAAATCTTATAAGCAGCATTATACTGGCTGCAGCTGTAATTTAACTTAACTAAAGGCTGAAGTCTGTGCTTCTTATCACACTTTCTCTTACCCCTGCTGTGAAGCTCATTAAGTTTGAGACTGTTACTTTCCCACACCAGCATGCTGATAAAGGGCTCTAATAACTTATTGAAAGCTGTTAATGCTCAGAACCATCCTCGCTTACTTTATTGTTATTAATGTCAAATTATTTCAATTGCCCCATTTCAGATGTAACTGATGTCTCTGTGGAATCAAATAGAGATGAATCGCCTGTGCCAGAGGAGGTACCTGTTTTGCAGCTCCTGTTACCATCGATCATTTGGAAGCATCTCAGACAACAGAACAGATAATTCAACCACCAGCGAATGGCACATCGTCTCCCAACGCTGAGAAATACGTGGCTGGGAGGCCGGTGAACCTAGCCCATAATGTTTAGTTAGTATTTACGACTGAGTGAATTGGTTATTGAATATTGTCCCTTTAACGGCAGCACAAGGTAAGGTAAAGTCACCATAGTCCCACATGACCATAAGCTGCTTTCCTTTTTGAGGGGGAGAGCTGACTGGTGGTGATTTTACCTGGGGATCACCACACCTCAGGTGAGGGGCAAGGTTGAGACGCGGGGCCTTCATGAATAACCTCAGCTGGTACAGGAATTGAACCCACGCTGTTGGCCTCGCTCTGCATCACAAACCAGCTGTCTAGCCCAGTGAGCTATATCGGCCCCCAGCAGCACAACAGAGTAAGCATCACATGGTCTGTGTGACCAATCGGGACTCAGACTGTGGATCACCCTTTGGTGAGAGAGGCTCCTAGGCAGAGACATTTTGGGAGCTAGTTGCAATCATGAGGCTGCTGTACAATTCTTATTGAAAATACCTTTTGTGTTCACTAATAGAATCATAGAATCATAGAAGTTTACAGCATGGAAACAGGCCCTTCGGCCCAACCAGTCCATGCCGCCCAGTTTTTTACCATTAAGCTAGTCCCAGTTGCCCGCACTTGGCCCATAACCCTCTATACCCATCTTACCCATGTAACCATCTAAATGCTTTTTGAAAGACACAATTGTACCCGCTTCTACTACTACCTCTGGCAGCCCATTCCAGACACTCACTACCCTCTGAGTGAAGAAATTGCCCCTCTGGGCCCTTCTGAATCTCTCCCCTCTCACCTTAAACCTATGCCCTCTAGTTTTAGACTCCCCTACCTTTGGGAAAAGAGGTTGACTATCTACCTTATCTATGCCCCTCATTATTTTATAGACCTCTATAAGATCACCCCTAAGCCTCCTACGCTCCAGGGAAAAAAGTCCCAGTCTATCCAGCCTCTCCTTATAACTCAAACCATCAAGTCCCGGCAACATCCTAGTAAATCTTTTCTGCACTCTTTCTAGTTTAATAATATCCTTTCTATAATAGGGTGACCAGAACTGCACACAGTATTCCAAGTGTGGCCGTACCAATGTCTTGTACAACTTCAACAAGACGTCCCAACTCCTATATTCAATGTTCTGACCAATGAAACCAAGCATGCCGAATGCCTTCTTCACCACCCTGTCCACCTGCGACTCCACCTTCAAGGAGCTATGAACCTGTACTCCTAGATCTCTTTGTTCTATAACTCTCCCCAACGCCATACCATTAACTGAGTAGGTCCTGGCCTGATTCGATCTGCCAAAATGCATCACCTCACATTTATCTAAATTAAACTCCATCTGCCATTCGTCGGCCCACTGGCCTAATTGATCAAGATCCCGTTGCAATCCTAGATAACCTTCTTCACTATCCACTGTGCCACCAATCTTGGTGTCATCTGCAAACTTACTAACCATGCCTCCTAAATTCTCATCCAAATCATTAATATAAATCACAAATAACAGTGGACCCAGCACCGATCCCTGAGGCACACCACTGGTCACAGGCCTCCAGTTTGAAAAACAACCCTCTACAACCACCCTCTGCCTTCTGTCGTCCAGCCAATTTTGAATCCAATTGGCAACCTCACCCTGGATCCCGTGAGCTTTAACCTTCTGCAACAACCTACCATGCGGTACCTTGTCAAAGGCTTTGCTAAAGTCCATGTAGACAACGTCTACTGCACTACCCTCATCTACCTTCTTGGTCACTCCCTCAAAAAACTCAATCAAATGAATCTTGTTAAAGTACATCTTTACAAATGGGCATAAGAAAAGTTGAGGCTGTGGCAACTTGCAAAGCTGGAAAAGGCCTTGTGCCAGGCTACTTTGTACTTAAATCCCTGTTTCAATTGATGACCCTCTCACCCCATAGATTCTGTTTTACGAGCTGCACATGATATTTTCACAGTGACATCATTGTAGTGTTAATGTAAGTGTGGTGAACCACTGTAATAGGAGATGTAAGGTAGGACCTGCACTATAGGTTTGCCGGTAGCTCCTGCCGGCTGCCTCCGCCCACGGCGAACTGTATAAATATGCATGACCTCCATTGCCCTGCCATTTTGCCAACTGCAGCAGGAGGCCACGCATCTGACTGTAATAAAGCCACAGTTGTACCCAACTTTAGTCTTTGTGCAATTGATCGTGCATCAATTTATTACAGTCAGATTTTCCACAGAATGGATATCAGAATTAAGCCCGATCGCCTGCAGCTGGATCCGCACTCACCCGACGCCAGGAAAGACTTTGCTCACTGGCTAGCATGTTTCGAGGCTTACATCAACGTGGCCAATGGAGGCTCAGAAGATAAACATCCTGTACTCCAGACTGAGCTCCAGCGTGTTCCCGTTGATCCAAGACGCCAGGAATTACACAAAAGCAATGGAACTCTTCAAGGAACACTATGCGCAGAAGGCGAACACGTTCTTCGCGAGGCATGTACTCGCCACCCGCTCACAACTACCTGCTGAGTCCATCGAAGACTTCTGGCGGGCCCGAATTCCACTCGTCCGGGACTGTGACTGTCAGGCCGTTATGGCCGATGAACACGCGAATCCCCTCATGCGCGATGCCTTCGTGACGGGGATTGCGTCGGACCACATCCGAGAACGATTACTGGAAGGGGCCACGCTCGAACTGGCGGAGATGAAAACCTTGCCGCTCTCCATGACGGTCGCATCCCATAACGTACAATCGTACCCCTCCCACCGCGCTGCTCACCCTTCTACTCCTTCCTGGACCCCGCCGACGATCTCCTCAGCTGGGGCCCTGCCTTCCCAATACGCCTGCGCCGCTCGTCGATCCGCGCACCCCGGGGGTCCCCGCTGCTCCTTCTGCAGTCAGCAGAAGCACCCCCGCCAACACTGCCTGGCCCGCACTGCAGTTTGTAAAGCCTGCAGTAAAAAGGGCCACTTCGCGGCTGTGTGCCAGGCCCACGCAGTCGCTGCAATCGCGCCCGCTATCGCCCCCTCCCCCACGCCAGACGCACAATGGGAGCTGCCAACTTGTCCCCCTTCAGCTACGTGCGCCCCATGGGCGCCGCCATCTTGTCCCTACACCGCAATGTGCGCACCATGGGCGCTACCATCTTGTCACGACCCCGAAATGTGCGCACCATGGGCGCCGCCATCTTGTCCCCCACAGGGTTTCCGGACATCCCGAAATCGGAACCACACACGCTCGCCACCCGAAGCATCCGATGGCTACCCGCAGCTCGTTTCGATGACGCTGGACCAATCTCGCCCGCACAATCTGGCCACTGCGTTGACGACGGTTAAAATCAACGGCCACGCAACCTCGTGCCTGCTGGACTCCGGGAGCACCGATAGCTTTGTTCACCCAGATACGGTAAGGCGCTGCTCCCTCGCAGTCCACCCTGCCAATCAAAGGATCTCCCTAGCCTCCGGATCCAACTCCATCCCGATCCGAGGCTTTTGTACAGTCACCCTCACGGTCCAGGGCGTAGAATTTAGTAACTTCCGCCTCTATGTCCTTCCTAATCTCTGCGCTGCACTCCTGTTGGGCCTGGACTTCCAGTGCAACCTCCAGAGCCTCACCCTCAAATTCGGCGGGCCCTTGCCTCCCCCTTACCGTTTGCGGCCTCGCGACCCTCAAGGTCGATCCCCCGTCCCTTTTTGCCAATCTAACTGCGGATTGCAAGCCTGTTGCCACTAGGAGCAGACGGTACAGCACCCAGGACAAGAGCTTCATCAGGTCCAAAGTCCAGCGGCTGCTTAAGGAGGGTATTATCGAGGCCAGCAACAGCCCCTGGGGAGCCCAAGTGGTAGTGGTTAAAACTGGGGAGAAACACAGGATGGTCGTGGACTACAGCCAGACCATCAATCGGTACATGCAGCTCAACGCGTACCCCCTCCCACGCATATCTGATATGGTCAATCAGATTGCGCAGTACCGGGTCTTCTCAACAATTGACCTGAAATCCGCCTACCGCTAGCTCCCAATCCGGAAGTCGGACCGGCCATAAACTGCCTTTGAGGCGGACGGTCGCCTCTACCACTTCCTTAGGGTCCCTTTCGGTGTCACAAATGGTGTCTCGGTCTTCCAAAGAGAGATGGACCGAATGTCGACCAGTACGGTTTGCAGGCCACCTTTCCGTACTTGGATAATGTCACCATCTGCGGCCATGACCAGCAAGACCACGATGCCAACCTCGATAAATTCCTCCGCACTGCCACGCTTCTCAACCTGACCTGCAACAAAGTGAAGTGTGTGTTCAGCATGACCCGGTTAGCCATTCTCGGCTATATAGTCCAAAACGGACTTCTCGGGCCCGACCCTGACCGCATGCGCCCCCTCATGGACCTTCCCCTCCCCCACTGCCCCAAGGCCCTCAAACGCTGCCTGGGATTCTTTTCCTACTACGCTCAGTGGGTCCCAAACTATGCGGACAAGGCCCGCCCACTCATTCAGTCCACCCAATTCCCCCTTGCGGCCGAGGCACAACACGCTTTCGCCCGCATCTGAGCAGACATCGCCAAGGCCGGGATGCGCGCAGTGGACGAGCCACTGCCTTTCCAAGTAGAAAACGACGCTTCAGATGTCGCCCTTGCAGCCACTCTAAACCAGGCAGGCAGACCCGTGGCATTCTTTTCCCGCACCCTTCATGCCTCTGAAATTCGACACTCATCCGTCGAAAAGGAGACCCAAGCTATCGTTGAAGCTGTGCGGCATTGGAGGCATTACCTGGCCAGTAAGAGATTCACTCTCCTTACGGACCAATGGTCGGTAGCCTTCATGTTCAATAACACACAGCGGGGCAAGATCAAAAATGATAAAATCTTGCGGTGGAGAATTGAGCTCTCCACCTATAATTACGAGATCTTGTATCGCCCCGGTAAGCTCAACGAGCCCCCAGACACCCTCACCCAAGGTACATGTGCCAGCGCACAAATGGACCAACTCCGGCCCTACACGACAACCTTTGTCACCCGGGGGTCACTCGATTGTACCATCTGGTCAAAGCTTGCAATCTGCCCTACTCCATCGAGGAAGTAAGGACAGTCACCAGGGACTGCCAGGTCTGTGCGGAGTGCAAGCCGCACTTCTACCGGCCGGACCGTGCGTGCCTGGTGAAGGCTTCCCGCTCCTTGGAATGCCTCAGCGTGGATTTCAAAGGGCCCCTCCCCTCCACTGACCGTAACACGTACATTCTCAGTGTGGTCGACGAGTACTCCAGATTCTCCTTCACCATCCCATGCCCCGATATGACATCTGCCACCGTCATCAAGGCCCTCAGCACCATCTTCACCCTGTTCGGTTTCCCTGCCTACATCCACAGTGACAGGGGATCCTCATTCATGAGCAATGAGCTGCGTCAATTCCTGCTCAGCAGGGGTATAGCCTCCAGCAGGATGACCAGCTACAACCCCCGGGGAAACGGGCAAGTAAAACGGGAGAATGGGACGGTTTGGAGGGCTGTCCAGCTGCCCTATGGTCCAGGTACCTCCCAACCTCTCGCTGGCAGGAGGTCCTCTCTGACGCTCTACACTCCATCCGGTCACTATTGTGCACCACCACTAATAACACACCCCATGAACGTATTTTTACCTTCCCCAGGAAGTCCACATCTGGGGTGTCGCTCCCGACTTGGCTCGTTGCTCCAGGACCGGTCCTTCTCCGTAGGCACGTCCGGCTCCACAAGGCAGACCCCTTGGTGGACAGGGTTCACCTGCTCCACGCCAACCCTCAATATGCCTACGTTGAGTTCCCCGACGGCCGCCAAGATACTGTCTCACTCAGGGACCTGGCACCGTCAGGTTCCACCCCAACAGACACCCCCACCAATGCACCCCCCCCCACCGCGCCACCAATATTGACCCCACCAGTCCACCCCCTCCTCCCCTTTTCCGCACAAGAGGATGAAGAGGACTTCTGCACGCTCTCGGAATTCCCCGATGACTGGCCAGCATCAGCACCGCTACCACCGCCATCGGTGCCACCTCCACCACCGCAAGCACCGGCTTCGCCACCACCGTTATGCCGTTCCTAACGAAGCACCAAAGCACCGGCCCGGCTGAACCTTTGACAGACTCCGGACCGTCAACATGGACTTTTCTTTCCCTGCCACTGTACATAATTGCACTATTTGTATATAGTTTCACGTCACCCCCGCCGGACTCATTTTTAACAGGGGTGAATGTGGTGAACCACTGTAATAGGAGATGTAAGGTAGGACCTGCACTACAGGTTCGCCGGTAGCTCCTGCCGGCTGGCTCCGCACATGGAGAATTGTATAAATATGCATGACCTCCAGTGCCCTGCCATTTCGCCAGCTGCAGCAGGAGGCCACACATCTGACTGTAATAAAGCCACAGTTGTACCCAACTTTAGTCTTCGTGCAATTGATCGTGCACCAGTAAGCCTACTTATTATTTCTTTCTCTCTGCTCCCTTCACAGCGCCAACTACACCTTGATCATCTCTTTCATTTCAGATGCTATAGTCTAGCCTACCAGAAGATTCACTGCCACTCCATCTGACTCAAGCAAAAGTTCAGGCAGAGACGAGATAAGAGGCATCAGCCTGTGGTGACTCACCAGGCACAAGTGTACCAGTGCTTAAACAGATGGATAGAATACCAAATCTACCAACCTGCTGGAGGGTGAGGTCACAGACAGTTTCTGCTGCAGTGTACTCAGGCACAATCTTCAAGAGCCCAGCCGTCTGATGGTCACCAATCATGAAATGCTAAGTGCACTGGATAGCCTACCAACAAGCCTGCAGATAATGCTGTGGAGCATGTAAGTATCCAGCTCCAACCTGTGCCCAGTTTTTTGTGAGGAGCATGGCGATCATTCTATCCAATGTGATCAGATCGAACAACACAATGATGTACCACGGTGACACATCTGCTGATAGCTTTGGTAGCTTCCATGACAGATCACAACGCTGTTTTGAAGAGTTTATAGCTACCAACCTGACTTTGGAGGCCTTCAAGAACATTGTTACTCCTGCACACTTACTCCCTCACAAGCCTCATTACCAGTACCCTTGTCAGTGCCACAAAGGCAGCTGAGCCAGAGTATGGTTCATGCTCAGGTGTTGCAATCTCTAGTTTGGCCCCAAAGGCTCAGTACTCGCTGGAGCCATCTGAGGGATCCTCTTTGGAAGTACAATAGCCTCCCATTTCCCAAAATGTAACTGTGGGGAAACACTTCATTGGAGTACAAGACTAGGAAAATAAAGACCCATGAAGGAATGCTAAGGGCTTGTCAATGGTGACATTATTTGAGAATATTTGATTTTGTTTTATTCTGTTGATGTGAAAGAATGTAGGCCCATAAATCTGGCAGGGAAGCAAATGTGGTGTCTGCTTACAGGGAATCCTTTCGACATCAATCTCATTTGTGTTTTTTAAGTGAGAATCTAGTGTTAATACCACCTGCCATTGGTACTCACCACTGAAAGAAATTAGCAGCTGCTATGTGATAATGACCCTGCCATTCTAGCAAACCTGCCCCATGTCCTCTCATGGGGAAAATAATACACATGACGCAAAATACAATCTTCCCAAACGTGCTTGGGTGTCTTCCAGCTGCCTTTAAGCCAATTTCTTTTAAAAAAAGACTTGCACCACCTTGCCTTAAATGACCTTGGCATAGGGTTGGTTAATTTATAGAATTCACAGTGCAGAAGGAGGCCAGTAGGCCCTTCGGGTCTGCACCGGCCCTTGTAAAGAACACCCTACCTAAGCCCACACGTCCAACTTATCCCCGCACCTCCACCCTATTCCTGTAACCCCACCTGACCTTTTTTGGACACTATGGGCAATTTAGTATAGCCAATTCACCCAACCTGCACATCTTTGGACTGTGGGAGGAAACCGGAGCACCCAGAGGAAACCCAGACAGACACTGGGAGAACATGCAGATTCTGCACGGGCAGTGACCCAAGCCGGGATTCGAACCTGGGACCCTGGAGCTGTGAAGCAACTGTGCTTGCTAACCACTGTGTAACCACTGTGCTACCGTGCTTCCGAATTGACTGTGATACTAGTTTTGTCATGAGAGACAATCCTGTAACTCTTCTACACCAACAAAATGCCGTCAGCCTAGTTTCAGAGGAGCGTTCGTACTCTGCGAATGTGAAGTTTTCGATTTTCACACCAGGCGTTTTATCAGCATACTGCCAAATTAGGAGCAGTTTTTTGCTGGAGCCTCACACAAATGCAGAATTGGGTTTCCCGAGTTTATTTTACATTTGAACTTGACAAACTGCAGAGAAGACTTCCAATAGCTACAGTGTAGGATAGTTACAAACCGAAGGAAAATGTCGAAGCCATTCTGCAACCCAAGTTTCAGGCAGCGCTAATTCAAATTTATTTTTCAGTGCTCACCAGTTTATGTAATACTGAATCTGCCCACCTGATGGCGGTGTAAATAATTTTGAGCTATGCACTAAAGTTGCTCCACCTGATTCACTGACGGCGGGGGGGGGGGGGGGGAGCAAAACCTACTGGGCAGCAGGTCACTAGAAATTTGAAATAAATATTTTACTTCCGAAATGTAAGATAAAAACTGAATTACATGCTCCCAGGGGCAATGTTTCCTGTAAGGAGTCGGATAATGAGGTGCCTTTTTAAAGCATATTTCCATACTCACGCTGTTTTTCCTTTTGGGGAGTAGTGGAAGAAGGATTCCTAAACTGATCATCAACTGATTGAGCCATAATATGAACCCTCCTCCCATGGCCAACAAGTCCTGCTGATAGTCTCAAACCCAGAGCTTCTGGTCCAGCAGTAGGGACACCATCACTATGCTGCACCACTGAATAAAATTGAAGCCATTCAGCATTGGTTGACGTTTGATGGCACAATGGTTGCTGTAAAAATACAAATTACTCCCACTCTCTCAGAGTGTGCCAACCATGACTTGTGCAAGATCTGTTACAAAACTGCCTTACATTTCCTAACTCCCACCACCAGCATCTACTGTGGCAACTCAGTCATTGCACAATTAGATAGCCAGTGGCAAGTTTTGATCTTTATAATGCGTACCGGTACAAATGTGCATTAAAGCAAGAGACAACAAGCTGAATGAATCATTGAAATCAAATTAAATGCTGTTGCGATCCATCTCCCACACCAGCCACAAGGTGGCCCCGTTGAGTTCAGTTAAGAGACACTGCTTGTTGGCCCCATATTCTTACAGTAAAGGAAACCTTTTTTTTAAAAATCACCCGCAATATGATTCAAATTGCTAAATTCACAAGTCATTTGGTTGGTATCAATTCTAAACGTTGTCTTTATATTCCAAACAAATGCATCTATTGATGCACTGTAGAAAATGCACAATATGACATATGGTACGAAATAAAATTCAATAATCATAAGTAAATGTACAAAATTACAACTAAATGTGAAGTGAGTTCACCTTTAAAAATATAATGCATATCATAGTTTTCATATAATTAATTGCTTGAATTGTAGTGGGGATGTTACAAATATGAAAAACATAACATTTAATTTTGTTCATTTAAAAATTACAGATGACTTCCTAATACAGTATTTGTATGAGCAATTTAATTATTTGCTACTAAGATTGAGACCATTCACTCAGCTTCCCCTGCTGCTTCCTTCCTTTTTCAGTAGCCTCCTGGGTTAAACTTCCTCTATAGTTTCCCATTGCCCTGGCCCTGAACAATCTGTCCTGGTCCACCGACGTTGACGCTACAACCAAGAAAGCAAAACAGCACCTGTACTTCCTCAGGAACCTAAGGAAATTCGGCATGTCCACATTGACTCTCACCAACCTTACAGATGCATTATAGAAAGCATCCTATTTAGCTGCATCACAGCCTGGTATGACAACTGCTCGGCCCAAGATCATAAGAAACTACAGAGAGCCGTGAACACAGCCCAGTCCATCACGCGAATCCGCCTCCCATTCATTGACTCTGGATACACCTCCTGCTGCCTTGGGAAAGCAGGCAGCATAATCAAAGACCCCTCCCACCTGGGCAATTCTCTCTTCCAACCTCTTCCATTGGGCAGGAGATACAATAGTCTGAGAATACGCAGTGACAGATTCATAAACAGCTTCTTTCCCACTGTTGCCAGACTCCTGATTGACCCTCTTATGGACTGAACTGATCTCTTCACACATCTTCTCTACTGAGTAGCACGACACTCCGTATGCTTCATCCGATGCCTGTGTCTATCTATTTACATTATGTATTTATGTATGTCCTATGTTTTTTTCATGTATGAACAATCTGTCTGGACTGCACGCAGAACAATACTTTACAATGTACCTCGGCACACGTGACAATAAATCAAATCCAAATCCAACTTGCCCTGTTCTGTAGTTTCTCTCCTATCTGTCCTGATGGCCTCTCTGACAAATAAATAGATACATTTTCAAAAATTAGAGGTGGACTATATTTAAAGAATAAACTGTCATACGTTTCTAGCTCAGAGTTGTAAGGTGGTGTATGAATAGCTTAAGTGAAGACATGGAATCAACTTGAAATCTTCGTAAATCTGAAAGCCAGCCTACTTGGTATACCAGTAGAAGTAAAGATGGTTAATCACCAGTGCTCAAATCTTTCTTATCCCCAGAAAAGAAACCAGGGCCATGAATAGTTCAGTCTACTGTGAGATGAACTCCTTACCACAAGAATTCATAGGTTCAAAGGGCATAAGAATATAGCAGATTCATATTCTAAGCACCCAGGCCATCCCTCTGGAAACCCTCAAACCCCAGCTGAATCATCAATGAGATGAGTGTGGCCAAGCTCGATCAGTGGCACACCAGTTGCTGGCACTCATCAGAAGCACAGCCTCACTGCAGGGGAAGCAGGGGGATAGCAGAGCTCACCCCAAACAAAGGACACATGCACCCTGGCCTTTGGCATCCTCTTACAGCAGAGGCCTCTCCAGTCACACTATCAGCTTGCCCACCCCTCAGGACAACAAACTATCTCCAAACGCTGCCTGTCCAATGTGCCCGGCTCCCAACCATCCTGCCCCCGGTCAGGCTACCACAACTTGCATGTCACAACCAGGACCCACATCACGCTGCAACTAATCTCCCAGCAGATGCACATTTCCCTCGCTCATGCCCATTTGTAGGACCTGCCCACACACAAGCCTCTAAGCATAAAGGCGATTGGTGGCACACCGTGACGCTCTCCCCTGCACAACCAGGTGCCAGGATAACACACAGCTCACCCAGTGCAGAAACCCACAGTAAACCCCACTGGGGGAAACAGGACAGGGGCTGCAGGGCCTACAGCTGACACGGGTTGCAGCAGCCACCTATATCCCGGTTGACAGAGATGGATGGTGAGGATAGAGGCTCCCCACATCACAGGCCTGGTGGCATTCACTGATGGGGACAGGGGGGGGCAGTGCGAATGGCATATCGCGGCGACTAGGTGAAGGGTGGGGTTGGGGGGGGGGGAAACGTGTTGAGGGTGGAGCTGAAGTAGAACTCAGGTTCACAATGTAACCTGGTGGCTTTGGATAGGCAAGGTAATGCTCATCTTGCTAACATGTCTTCTCTTCCCCCACCCCCCTGCAGAGAATAAACTTTGGAGTACAGCCAACAATGTTTGATATCTATTTGGCCGCAGCTACCGTTATGGACGCACGGAGGCTGGAGGCAGAGTGCCTACTCGGGGAGCACCTTGCACAAGAGGAGCCTGCCCCAGAAGAGCAGGGCCAGCTGCTCAACAGGCCAAGGAGGAGGTGCATCAGGGCACATATATACCGTCAGCGCATGTCCTTCGAGGAGATGCCAGACTGCCTGTGCCGTTGAAGATTTCGGCTAGCTAGCGAGACCATGCGCCATCTGAGTGGGATCTTGCAAATGTCTGCACATTGGTGCACCTGCGATGCACTCTGCACACGGTTATGCGGACTGTATAACCTTCAGTCTGGACCAGGCCCACCAGGATGCAAGGGCATTCGCCGCCATAGCTGGCAAGCCCTAGGCCCAGGCTGTGATCGATAGTACTGATATCAGACCACTGGCTGCAATAAGGAGGTCATTCATCTTTTTGAAGCACTGGGTTCCAGTCCTCCTCATCAGGCCGGCAGCACTGACCACCTCTGCCACCTCCTCCCAGGCTCTATTGAAGACAGCTGGCTCCAGTCTGTGGCCCACCCTGGGGAAGAGGGTGCCTTCTTCTTCTCCACTGCATCTAGCATTCGCTTGAGGTCACTTTCCAGTGAGTGTGGCACAGGTCTCCGGAGCACCATCTTCTTGACTGGAATGAGGGGCTGTGTGGAGTGGAGCGCTTAGAAGCAGGTCCAGCTTGTCAGGCTGTCCAGTGCTAATTCCAGCCTTAGTGAATCAGACGGCAGCAGGAATGAGAATTGCCCTGAATTCATATGGGCAGAGTGTTGACCTATTTGCATGCCCTGACTTGCTTTCTGAACAGCATTCCCAACGGGAATGTGAATTGCAGACAATTCAGTCACGGCAGCAACAGTTAGGGTGCGATTCAACCAAAAACATTCTATATGGTGCAGAGAAGGACCCCGCTATTCAACAGCACTTTGCCCAATGCCTGACCACCCGGGGTCTCCAATGGCCTGGGAGACACCCCTCCCCCTCAAAGGTGCTGTTACGACTGGTCCATGTTTGTGTGGACCAGTACTAAATGGCACCCTGGCTCGGTCGCTCAGGCACACCCAGTGAATCCCTGGCACTGGGAGAATCTGGCAAATCAACGAGAGTGAGATGCAAATTGCAATGCCTCGCGAGATTCAACTATCTCGTCCTGATATCGAGTCGGGCCATCGAGGGCACTGAATCATGCCCTTCGACTCCCAAACAGAGCATTCCAGCCAATTTCTGGAGATGTCTTGATAGGGTAGATGTGGAAACAATGTTTCCTCTTGTGGGAGAATTTAGATGGGGTCACTGTTTGAAAATAAATTTATAACAGAGATTAAACACAACTTTTTCTCTCTGTCTTTGGAACTCTCTTCCTGAAAAGGTGGTTGAGGCAGTCCTTGAATATTTTTAAAGTAGAGGTGGATAGATTCTTGCTAAGCAAGTGGATGATCGGTTATCAGGTTAGGTGTTAGGCGGGATGAAGATTTGAGTTTACTCAGCCATGATCTTATTAAATGGCAGATCTGGCTTGAGGGGCTGCAGTGTGTACCTCTGCTACTTGATTATATGTTGCCACCATAAGCTTATGAACACCTTGGGCAGGATTCTCTGTTGCGCCGGCAGAGCACCTATGCCCACGCATTTCCCAACAGCGTGGGGCTGCCCACAATGGGAAGCCCCATTGGCCAGCTGGCAAGACGGAGAATCGTACTGCCGGCAGACGCACCGTCCCTTAGCTCTCTTAAATCTGTATGAATTATTCAATCTGACTTTTATCTTGCCCACAGCACTGAGCATTCAGTACATTGCTGATCACAGTGCAATATCCCTTTCCATCCTCTTTGATCTCTTTAGCTTTACGTTAAGCTAGAGCAACTGCACTTCAAGCTTCAGGTCATACCCTTTTTCACTGTTTATGCATTTGTAACGTGGAAGGGTTGGGTGAGAGCTGGTGTGGAAATAGGGAAACCCAAAGGAATCAGGTCTTTTATTACTGGATAAACAAAATATTGTGGCGCCTGCCCCTAACATGTGTCTGTGTATGTGTTACAGATTGCTAAGGATTTGGCGTTGCTATGCCAGCATTTACTTTCATGTAACCTCCCTCGTAACATTGTTCTGTATTTCATTAACAAGGCAATAGAGCAATCAGAAGTGAATCTAGGCTAATGAGATTTGCTCGAAAGAGACAAGTCATAAAATTACTACCTCAAAAGAGAGCAACATTTTTTAATGTATAAAATTGTGCGCAGAAAAAAATATATACATCATGCTCCACCCTACAGAATACAAAATATAAACTTTGAGCAAATAATTTTACAGAACCAATTTTCCCAGAAATAGTTACAATAAATTATCAATTATTTTCTAAACATATACAATTTAGTAGAAACATCCATGAAACAAATTCTCACTCAAATTATGCTCTCTGTACAGTAATAGTCTAGTCAGTCTTAAACTGGCTTCCTTTGGTTGTTTCACCCTTCTCCTTGGAATTATTTTTCTGTTGCTTACAGGTTTTTAATCTTCAACATATCCTTGCCCCCTCACCCTCCTGTCTGAGTGGTTACTTCTGTTATTGGTTACAACCAGTGGTTTAGGTTGCCTCACGGTAGAAAACCATTTTGGTCATTGGGTTCATTACCACCATTGCAAGTTTCTTCATTATGTCAAATTTTACCCCAACTTTTAATGCACAGATGGATTGAGTGCATCAGGATGACAACAAAATTATTAATTACAGTTAAGTCCAGGTAAATATCAGATCATGTTTTAGGAGTTGCATTTTCAAATTTTATTTCTGTCTTTCACACCTATTCTGTGATGAAAAATGCTACAATCCAATTGGCTTTTTGAGTTGGCACCGAAAGGGTACTCATTGTCCAACATCCTTTTGTGTCCAATCAGCTCAATTCTTTCCACATTCAGTCACTAAATCTTGTTCATAAATGCGGGTAGGAAGTGGTTATGTTTAGACTCCTGCCCAAGAAGCTGCTCATAACACAAATTACATCAGTTCTCTCAAAACAATTCCAACAGCAAGAGAATACTGTCCAGCAAGGTTTAAAAAAAAAAGTGTGATTCATCCTTAATTCAAGAGTTCAAATTTCCTTTTAAAATCCTTTAACATTACCAAAGTAATAATGCAATCTTTACACATCTCATGGCAAACAAACTCCTTGATCCTAGAACAGATATATTTTATATAATTTTCATTTTGATGCACAGGCTGAAAATTTACATTGTCCCTATGGAAACAATGAGAATCCATCAACGTCTCAAGAGAACAGATTTCATTTTATTTTTCAAAACAAATTGCTGTTAACCTCAAGAGACTTGGTGCTGTGCTGATATGGCCTTGTTGTCACATAAGCCACAATACGTTTCAGGCAATGGTGCAGTGCAGAAACATAAATACAAGAAGGGATTTGGGATTAGGCCTTGGTCACAGCACTGGTTGAGCCAGACCTCTCCCACATAAAGGCAAGAATAAACATTTGATTCCTATGCTCATGCAGTTTATGGCAGCATTTATGAGAATATTTTACATATCTTTTGTGAAGAGTTAAAGTTTGCTGCAAAATGCAATTAATCCTGTTCCTGTGCTTTTGCTACCTATAATTCTTTTCTTTCTATTGTTTTTTTTTGTAGATAGCACTCCACAATTTAATCCATTTATTACTTGGGATACTGATTAGCTGAATGAGTTGAATTCTGTTTTGATTACATGAGCCCATGAGCGTTTAACCAGAATGTGGGATCACATTCCACATTCTGTTCATTTTTAGTGAGGTAAAGGATATCAGAGATAAAGGGATAATAAGGCAGTAGAGAAATAGGACACCCAAACCTCCGTTCAAATAACTAGAACATGTCCTACACCAGAGGATTGATTTTTGTGTGCGGTTTGATACAAACTGGAAAACATTTTTTTTTTTAAAGTAAAAAACTAAAGACATAAACTCCCTTTATTTTAGTTTCAGGTTGTGGTACGGTTGTGATGTATGGTTTGTGGAAATCCTCTTTAGCCTCCATTTTAGTGCTGCCTCTATGTGACAACTCAGTATCGAGCCACATTTGGTTATTTACACAAGGAGGCACACTTTGGTGACCACAAGCCCACACATCTGCATTCCAGGAATTCTGCATCTTAATCCAACTGAAGCCAGAATCCACAAGGTCGCAGTTGTTACAATGGACACACTTGTTATTAAAGTGTATTTTCTTCCAGTTCCACTTCCCAGCTTTTTCTGTGAGGCAAAAAGAGACAAAGTCATCATTTATAAAATTACACAATAACTAACAGTACGATTCAGCCCACCAGCACAAAGCTTCTCTCTCTGATCCTTTCAGGTTCTTCAATTGCCTGTGTGTTTGGCAACTGTAATTAGTAATGTCATTTCCAAAGTAATAGTGTAACTTACAAAATAAAAATAAATTTGCAGCAAAGAGCTCTGAGACCCTTCCACGCTGAGTTCCTGTCGGCTGAGAGCAGGTGTGGACAGCGCCGGCGGGACCCGCCGTTTTTACGACGGCTGCTCGGCCCATTCCGGGCCGAGAATCGATGGGCCAGCCGTACAGAGCGGCCCCCAACCGGCGCCACACCAACCGCACCGCCACCAATGCCGGGCGTCGGGGCGGCATGCCGCGTTTCCCGCCGGTCGCGGGGATTCTCTGGCCCTGCCCCAGGCTGAGAGAATCCCGCCCATGATTTCCCAACTACGTATAAAGCCAGTTATTTATTTTTAAAATTTTTCCAATTAAGGGGCAATTTAGCGTGGTCAATCCACCTATCCTGCACATCATTGGGTTGTGGTGGGTGAGACCCACACAGACATGGTGAAAATGAGCAGACCCCACACGTAGTGACCCGGGGCTGGGATCGAACCCAGGCCCTCGGCGCCGTGAGACAGCAGTGCTAACCACTGAGCCATTGTGTCACCCTAAAGCTACATTTATTGTGCGTGCTAGTTCTCTGGAGGACGGACAGACAGGAATCTTGGCAAAGGTGCATAGAAACCCAAGCATTTAGCTGAGAGCACTGGAGGGAAGGAACTGCAAGTATGCAGATAAGGAATTGTTTACAAAAAGTAAGGATAATCGCAATGGATATATGTTTGTAAAATTCTTACATTAGCTCATCTATTATATACAGCTGGTAACACCAAAACAATATTTTAAAACCAATCTGGAGGCACCTTTAAACTTCAGATTTGGCAAAACTAATTTTCATTTCCATTTTAGCTCTTTCAAATTCTGTGAAATTGAATACATTGTCTTACTTTGCTCCTCTTTACCCACAAGAGATTGTTCACTGCTGCTACTTATGGGCATTTGCAAGTACCAAACTATAGATAAGTTTAAATTATTCCCAAACCAACTATTCTGCTACTTAATTTCCACTCATCCAAAATGGACACTTGCTTCACTTACTGAGGATAAATCTTTCATCCCCCCAAAAAACCCTGCAAACTCCTTGCCCTAGAAAACTGCCTGGCACTCACCCTGCATCGTATATTTGGCAGAACACCATCAGACTACACAGTGCATTGTGCAATTCTTCCATTTACTGCTCAGAGATTGAGTGAAGTATCTCATCTTATTCTACGGTCACAACTCCCAACAATCTCATAGGTAATGGAAACACTCAATATGTTCTGACAATGCGACAGAAAAAAATACATTTCAGTGACAAATATTGAAATGCTATTCAACTGAAACATCAGTTTGTGTTTTAAAATAAAAATGGAGATACGTGGATGGAGTTTTGCACATTTACCGTTGGAAATCATAGAATAGCTACAATGCAGAAGGAAGCCCATTGAGTTTGCACCGACCCTCTGAAAGAGCACGCTACCTAGGCCCACTCCTTCGCCCTATCCCGGTAACCCCACTAAACTTGCACATCTCTGGACATTAAGGGGCAATTTTAATCATGGCCAATCCATCTAATCTGCACATCTTTGGACTGTGGGCAGGAAACCAGTGCACCCGGAGGAAACCCACGCAGACAAGGGGGTAAAGGACATTCTCTCAGAGGATTAGATAGGTGAGGGGTCGCGAATACAGCACATATTCTGAAAACAGGAGGCTTGAGGTGGATTGGATAATTATTGTTCTATTATTTTCCTGTGAGACAATCGCATGATGTTGCTACTTCTAACGTGAGCACGGTCTCAGTTAAAGGAATGCTTACTCGTTCTCCCCTCCTTCTAGCTGAAGATGATGTATGCAAAGAGTGCTACCATATGGTAAAATGTCAATAAAGCTTCACTATAAATAGAACTCATTTGACCTGAACTTGAACCAAATCACTGTTTCATTCATTTCTCCTCTCCACCACATAGACAACCTAAACATTGAGAGAGATTACAGGCCCAGACACTTACACAACTCCTTCAAGCTCCACCTTTAATTCTTTTCTTCGTGCTTCATTTATTGGATAAAAATAAAATATTATTAAACCGATCAGCAGCAAGGTTATTGGGACTGGTGCTATCAGCACCTTCAGTGTCATTGCCACAGCTGGAATGTATTCACAGGAACCCGGTCTGTAACCTGAAAAACTGAGCAGACATTAATAATAGAACTCCAATGAGCTCCTGGTGTTTGTAATATGGCACAAAGTATGAAAGGCTCTATGCACAATGATACCGTATACAATTACATATATAACAAGGAACATATAAACTCATGAAAGGTCTAGATGATGCAATAAGACAACAAGGGTTAGATTTTTGCAGAGTCAGGATAACTCCACGGATAAGTAAAGATGGCAGGCAGGACCGGAATGCAGACGTCCCGCCCCAATTTCCGACAGATCCAGTACTTGCTGACCAGGGAAAGAGGACAGGACGGGAGTTACAAATTAGTGGAGTAGATGCAAATGCTTTTGATAAGATCTATTTAACTGTCATGATCTGGAGATTTTTAAATGCCCCGTTCTTTAAACTTTAAAAAAAAACAGGCTGCAACTGCAGTGAGACTTAAAAAACCTTCTGCTGGACAGCTTTGATTAACGGGCATAGGATTGAAAAAGTTGCACCTGATCATGCAGTTTGAATACAACTCTTTGTTGTCATTTTCACAAGGGCTCTCAATATGTCATCATGAATGCCTGGCTGAGTTTCAAAATGTCACAATTATTTCAGCCAGGGATGTTGAGTTCGCAGTTTGAGCTCAAAAAGGCCATGAAAGGATTAGCTATCTTTGATTTTGGTACTGAATAGAAGCTTGCTTGCTTTTATAAATGGTTAACCACTTGAGCTTTAGAAGCAATGAATGGATTCTATGAATGGGAGTTTTTTCACTATCAAGTAAGGGAGGGAGCTATACTAGATTGCTTAAAGGTTTATTTTTCTCACCTCCACATGGTTCCTGAGCTCTGTCTGTTGTGGATATTGGGATTTCAGTATAATCCTTTGTCATTGTGTGATCCAAATATAGCAATCTTGGTGCTAATATGGCCGCAGGTAGAAATAACCTGGTCAGACTTTTTGCAGGAGTGGGAGGGACTGAAGCAGCTGTTAGCTATATTGTAAGCCCAGTAATGATGAATTCCAACTCTGCTGACTGTGAGCTTGGCAAGATAGGATTGGTAGTGTCTGAAAGGAAGTCAACCTACAGGGTCCCAAACAATGTAAGATTTTGTGTGCAGTCCCAGTTGGTCAATGTCTCTGCACTTACAGCACTCAGTGCGACTTGATATTTTTTGGATTGTTGCTGCAATCTCCTGTCAAATCTATTGCTTTGGAATCATCACAACCCATTTTATACTTTTCTATCTGTTCTGAGAGAGTAATTCAGGCAAATCTAACAGGAGTGAAAGAGAAAATGCTGGAAAATCTCAGGTCTGGTAGCAGCTGTAGGGAGAGAAAAGAGCTAACGTTTCGAGTCCGATGACTCTTTGTCAAAGCTGCCCACTCAAGGACAGGGGAGGGAATCTATGCATGGAGCCAGAGGAAATAGGCGAGGTATTAAATTAATACTTTGTATCAGTATTCACCAAAGAGAAGGACTTGGTGGCTGATGAGTCTGGGGGAGGGTGTGTGGATAGTTTGGGTCATGTTGGGATCAAAAAGGTGGTATTGGGGTCCTGAAAAACATTAAGGTAGACAAGTCCCCAAGGCCTGATGGGATATACCTCAGAATACTGAAAGAGGCAAGGGAAGAAATTGCTGGGGCCTCGAGAGAAATTTGTGTATCCTCATTGGCAACAGGGAAGGGCCCAGAGGATTGGAGAATAGCTAATGTTGTTCCTTTGTTTCAGAAGGGTAGTAAGGATAGTCCAGATAATTACAGGCCGGGAAACCTATGACAGTGGTAGGGAAATAATTGAAGAGGATTCTTTGAGACAGGATTTTCTCCCATTTGGAAATGAGTGGACGTATTAGCAAGAGGCAACATGGTTTTGTGAAGGGGCAGTTGTGCCTCACTAACTTGATTGGGTATTTGAGGAAGTGATGAAGATGATTGATGAAAGTAGGGCAGTGGATGTTGTCTACATTCAGCAAGGCCTTTGACAAGGTCCCTCATGGCAGACTGGTACAGAAGGTGAAGTTGTACGGGATCAGAGGTGAGCTGGCAAGATGGATACAGAACTGGCTTGGTCATAGAAGACAGGAGGGTAGCAGTGGAAGGGTGTGTTTCATTGGAGGGCTGTGATTAGTGGCGTTCCTCAGGGATCAGTGCTGGGACCTTTGCTGTATATATATATATATATATATGTATATAATATATATTAAACATAAAAAATGATTTGGAGGAAAATGTAACTGGTTCAATTGGTAAGTTTGCGGACGACACAAAGGTTGGTGGAATTGCGGATAGCGATGAGGACTATCAGAGGATACAGCAGGATTTAGATCGGTTAGAGACTTGGGCGGAGAGATGGCAGATGGAGTTTAATCCAGATAAATGTGAAGTAATCCATTTTGGAAGGTCTAATACAGATGGGAAATATACAGTAAATGGCAGAACCCTTAAGAGTATTGATAGACAGAGGAATCTGGGTTTACAGGTACACAGGTCACTGAAAGTGACAACGCAGGTAAAGAAGGTAGTTAAGAAGGCATACGGCATGCTTGCCTTCATCGTCCGGGGCATTGTGTTTAAAAATTGGCAAATCATGTTGCAGCTTTATACACCCTTGGTTAGGCTGCACTAGGAATATAGTGTTCAATTCTGGTCGCCACACTACCAGAAGGATATGGAGGCTTTGGAGAGGGTACAGAAAAAAATTACTAGGATGTTGCCTGGTATGGAGAGCATTAGCTAGGAGGACAGGTTGGAGAAACTTGGTTTGTTCTCACTGGAATGATGGAGGTTGAGGGGCGACTTGATAGAAGTCTACAAGATTATGAAGGACATGGACAGATTGGATAGTCAGAAGCTTTTTTCCCCCAGGGTGAATGAGTCAATTACGAGGGGGCATAGGTTTAAGTTGCGAGGGGCAAGGTTTAAAGGAGATGTAAAAGGCAGTTTTTTTTAAAAAAACACAGAGGATTGTGCGAACCTGGAATTTGCTGCCAGTGGAAGTAGATATGACAGTATCTTTTAAGGGGCGTCTTGACAAATACATGAATAGGATGGTAATAAAGGGATGTGGTCCCCGGAAGAGTAGGGGTTTTTAGTTCAGACAGGCAACATGGTCGGTGCAGGCTTGGAGGGCCGAAGGGCCTGTTCCTGTGCTGTAATTTTCTTTGTTCTCTTTCTTCTTTGTAAATTGGTTAGCAGAAAGGAAATAGAAAGCAGAGTTAAAGGGACGGGACAGGATACGATAAACATGTCACAGAAATGTGGCTCATTCTGATGAAAGCTCATTGACCCGAAATGTTAATTCAGCTTCCGCCTCTACAGATGCTGCCAAACCTGAGTATTTCCAACATTTTCAGGTTTTATTTAAGTTTTCCTGCAGCTACAGAATTCAGTTTTGTATTGGAAATTGATCCTTCAGTTTTTCACTATATAGAACATAGCAAAATACAGCACAGAACAGGCCCTTCGGCCCATGATGTTGTGTCGAACCTTTGTCCTAGATTAATCATAGTTTATCATAGAATTTACAGTGCAGAAGGAGGCCACTCCGCCCATCGAGTCTGCACCAGCTCTTGGAAAGAGCACCCTACCCAAGGTCAACACCTCCACCCTATCCCCATAACCCAGCAACCCCACCCAACACTAAGGGCAATTTTGGACACTAAGGGCAATTTTGGACACTAAGGACAATTTATCATGGCCAATCCACCTAACCTGCACATCTTTGGACTTTGGGAGGAAACCGGAGCACCCGGAGGAAACCCACGCGCACACGGGGAGGATGTGCAGACTCCGCACAGACAGTGACCCAAGCCGGAATCAAACCTGGGACTCTGGAGATGTGAAGAAATTGTGCTATCCACAATGCTACCGTGCTGCCCTTAAGAACAAATTAATCTACACTATATCATTCTACCGTAATCCATGTACCTATCCAATAGCTGCTTGAAGGTCCCTAATGTTTCCGACTCAACTACTTCCACAGGCAGTGCATTCCATGCCCCCACTACTCTCTGGGCAAAGAACCTACCTCTGACATCCCCCCTATATCTTCCACCATTCACCAAAAATTTATGTTCTATGTTTCACCCCTTGTAATGGTTTGTTCCACCCGGGGAAAAAGTCTCTGACTGTCTACTCTATCTATTCCCCTGATCATCTTATAAACCTCTATCAAGTCACCCCTCATCCTTCTCCGTTCTAATGAGAAAAGGCCTAGCACCCGCAACCTTTCCTCGTAAGACCTACTCTCCATTCCAGGCAACATCCTGGTAAATCTCCTTTGCACCTTTTCCAAAGCTTCCACATCCTTCCTAAAATGAGGCGTCCGGAACTGTAACACAGTACTCCAAATGTGGCCGTACCAAGGTTTTGTGCAGCTGCATCATCACCTCACGGCTCTTAAATTCAATCCCTCTGTTAATGAACGCTAGCACACCATAGGCCTTCTTCACAGCTCTATCCACTTGAGCGGCAACTTTCAAAGATGTATGAACATAGACCCCAAGATCTCTCTGCTCCTCCACATTGCCAAGAACCCTACCGTTAACCCTGTATTCCGCATTCATATTGGTCCTTCCAAAATGGACAACCTCACACTTTTCAGGGTTAAACTCCATCTGCACTTCTCAGCCCAGCTCTGCATTGTATCTATGTCTCTTTGCAGTCGACAACAGCCCTCCTCACTATCCACAACTCCACCAATCTTCGTATCGTCTGCAAATTTACTGACCCACCCTTCAATTCCCTCATCCAAGTCATTAATGAAAATCACAAACAGCAGAGGACCCAGAACTGATCCCTGCGGCACGCCACTGGTAACTGGGATCCAGGCTGAATATTTGCCATCCACCACCACTCTCTGACTTCTATCGGTTAGCCAGTTTGTTATCCAACTGGCCAAATGTCCCACTATCCCATGCCTTCTTACTTTCTGCATAAGCCTACCATGGGGAACCTTATCAAATGCCTTACTAAAATCCATGTACACTACATCCACTGCTTTACCTTCATTCACATGCTTGGTCACCTCCTCAAAGAATTCAATAAGGCTTGTAAGGCAAGACCTACCCCTCACAAATCCGTGCTGACTAACCCTAATCAAGCAGTGATGTTCAGAAAGCCTATCCCTCAGTAGCCTTTCCATTACTTTGCCTACCACCGAAGTAAGACTAACTGGCCTGTAATTCCCAGGGTTATCCCTATTCCCTTTTTTGAACAGGAGCACATTCGCCACTCTCCAATCTCCTGGTACCACCCCTGTTAATAGTGAGGACGAAAAGATCATTGCCAACGGCTCTGCAATTTCATCTCTTGCTTCCCATAGAATCCTTGGATATATCCCGTCAGGTCCGGGGGACTTGTCTATCCTCAAGTTTTTCAAAATGCCCAACACATCTTCCTTCCTTACAAGTATTTCCTCGAGCTTACCAGTCTGTTTCACACTGTCCTCTCCAACAATATGGCCCCTCTCATTTGTAAATACTGAAGAAAAGTGCTCGTTCAAGACCTCTTCAGCCTCAATACACAATCTCCCGCTACTGTCCTTGATCGGACCTACCCTCGCTCTAGTCATTCTCATATTTCTCACAAAAGTGTAAAAGGCCTTGGGGCTTTCCTTGATCCTACCTGCCAAAGATTTTTCATGCCCTCTCTTAGCTCTCCTAATCCCTTTCTTCAGTTCCCTCCTGGCAATCTTGCATCCCTCCAGCGCCCGTCTGAACCTTGTTTCCTCAGCTTTACATAAGTCTCGTTCTTCCTCTTAACAAGACATTCAACCTCTCTTGTCAACCATGGTTCCCTCACTCGACCATCTCTTCCCTGCCTGATAGGGACATACATATCAAGGACACGTAGTACCTGTTCCTTTAACAAGTTCCACATTTCACTTGTGTCCTTCCCTGACAGCCTATGTTCCCAACTTATGTACTTCAATTCTTGTCTGACAACATCGTACTTAGCCTTCCCCAATTGTAAACCTTGCCCTGTTGCACGCACCTATCCCTCTCCATTACTAAAGTGAAAGTCACAGAATTGTGGTCACTATCTCCAAAATGCTCCCCCACTAGCAAATCTATCACTTGCCCTGGTTCATTACCAAGTACCAAATCCAATATGGCCCCTCCTCTGGTCGGACAATCTACATACTGTGTTAGAAAAGCTTCCTGGACACACTGCACACACACCACCCCATCCAAACTATTTGATCTAAAGTGATTCCACTCAATATTTGGGAAGTTGAAGTCACCCATGACTTCTACCCTGTGACTTCTGCACCGTTCCAAAATCTATTTCCCAATCTGTTCCTCCACATCTCTGCTACTATTGGGGGGCCTATAGAAAACTCCCAACAAGGTGACTGCTCCTTTCCTATTTCTGACTTCAACCCATACTACCTCAGTAGGGTGATACTCCTCGAACTGCCTTTCTGCAGCTGTTATACTATCTCTAATTAACAATGCCACCCCCCACCTCTTTTACCACCCTCCCTAATCTTATAGAAACATCTATAACCAGGGACCTCCAACAACCATTTCTGCCCCTCTTCTATCCAAGTTTCCGTGATGGCCACCACATCGTAGTCCCAAGTACCGATCCATGCCTTAAGTTCACCCACCTTATTCCTGATGCTTCTTGCGTGCGTTGAAGTATACATACTTCAACCCATCTCCGTGCCTGCAAGTACTCTCCTTTGTCAGTGTTCCCTTCCCCACTGCCTCACTACACACTTTGGCGTCCTGAATATCGGCTACCTTAATTGCTGGACTAAAAATCCGGTTCCCAATCCCTTGCAAATTAGTTTAAACCCTCCCGAAGAGTACTAGAAAAACCTCGCCCCCAGGATATTGGTGCCCCTCTGGTTCAGATGCAACCCGTCCTGGTTGTACAGGTCCCACCTTCCCCAGAATGCGCTCCAATTATCCAAATACCTGAAGTCCTCCCTCCTACACCATTCCTGCAGCCATGTGTTCAACTGCACTCTCTCCCTATTCCTAGCCTCGCTATCACGTGGCACCGGCAACAAACCAGAGATGACAACTGTCTGTCCTGGTTTTTAACTTCCAGCCTAACTCCCTAAACTCGTTTATTACCTCCACACCCCTTTTCCTATCTACGTCATTGGTACCAATGTGCACCACGACTTCTGGCTGTTCACCCTCCCCCTTAAGGATCCTGAAGATACGATCCGAGACATCCCTGGCCCTGGCACTCGGGAGGCAACATACCTTCCGGGAGTCTCGCTCGCGACCACAGAATCTCCTATCTATTCCCCTAACCATTGAATCTCCTATTACTATTGCTTCTCTATTCTCCCCCCTTCCCTTCTGAGCCTCAGTGCCAGAGACCTGGCCGCTAGGGCCTTCCCCCGGTAGGTCATTCCCACCCAACAGCATCCAAAACGGTATACCTGTTTTGAAGGGGAACGGCCACGAGGGATCCCTGCACTGTCTGCCTGTTTGTTTTCTTTGCCCTGACTGTAACCCAGCTACTCTTGTCCTGTACCTTGGGTGTGGTTACCTCCCTCTAACTCTTCTCTATAACCCCCTCTGCCTCCCAGATGATCCGAAGTTCATCCAGCTCCAGTTCCCTAACACGGTCTCTGAGGAGCTGGAGTTGGTTGCACTTCTCGCAGGTATAGTCAGCGGGGACACCGGTGGTATCCCTCACCACCCACATCCTACAGGAGGAGCATGCAACTGGCCTAGCCTCCATCCCCTCTTACCTGACAGAATATAGCTGCCCTGTGGACCAACTGGACCCCCGCCCTCCGACTCTGCGCCCAGTCAGCTGCACTTTCTGTAAACTCCTGGCTCCCTTCTCGCTCTTTGCGGAAATGTAGGAAACAAAATGAAAGGAGCACCTTACTCCCTCCTCACCTAACTCCCTCAGTCACCAAACTCTCACTTTAGCACTCAAATTCACCAAATGCAGCACTCAGTGCAAACAAAGTCTGCACTGTAGCTGCCTCACATTTATACTGGGAATCTAGCCTCTGGAAACTGGCCTAATCCAATTAACTAATTAACAAGCTCCAGCTGCAAGTAGCTACAAGTAGAACCTTTGTTTAAAGCTGATTGAAAATTCACCTTCTTCTAAACCAAACAGCAACTTTTAAGTTAATTAACTAAATAAAAGAAAGACTAGACTTTAGATAAAAATGAACCCTTATACTCCCTCAGTCACCAAACTCTCACTTTAGCACTCAAATTCACCAAATGCAGCACTCAGTGCAAACAAAGTCTGCACTGTAGCTGCCTCACATTTATACTGGGAATCTAGCCTCTGGAAACTGGCCTAATCCAATTAACTAATTAACAAGCTCCAGCTGCAAGTAGCTACAAGTAGAACCTTTGTTTAAAGCTGATTGAAAATTCACCTTCTTCTAAACCAAACAGCAACTTTTAAGTTAATTAACTAAATAAAAGAAAGACTAGACTTTAGATAAAAATGAACCCTTATACTCCCTCAGTCACCAAACTCTCACTTTAGCACTCAAATTCACCAAATGCAGCACTCAGTGCAAACAAAGTCTGCACTGTAGCTGCCTCACATTTATACTGGGAATCTAGCCTCTGGAAACTGGCCTAATCCAATTAACTAATTAACAAGCTCCAGCTGCAAGTAGCTACAAGTAGAACCTTTGTTTAAAGCTGATTGAAAATTCACCTTCTTCTAAACCAAACAGCAACTTTTAAGTTAATTAACTAAATAAAAGAAAGACTAGACTTTAGATAAAAATGAACCCTTATACTCCCTCAGTCACCAAACTCTCACTTTAGCACTCAAATTCACCAAATGCAGCACTCAGTGCAAACAAAGTCTGCACTGTAGCTGCCTCACATTTATACTGGGAATCTAGCCTCTGGAAACTGGCCTAATCCAATTAACTAATTAACAAGCTCCAGCTGCAAGTAGCTACAAGTAGAACCTTTGTTTAAAGCTGATTGAAAATTCACCTTCTTCTAAACCAAACAGCAACTTTTAAGTTAATTAACTAAATAAAAGAAAGACTAGACTTTAGATAAAAATGAACCCTTATACTCCCTCAGTCACCAAACTCTCACTTTAGCACTCAAATTCACCAAATGCAGCACTCAGTGCAAACAAAGTCTGCACTGTAGCTGCCTCACATTTATACTGGGAATCTAGCCTCTGGAAACTGGCCTAATCCAATTAACTAATTAACAAGCTCCAGCTGCAAGTAGCTACAAGTAGAACCTTTGTTTAAAGCTGATTGAAAATTCACCTTCTTCTAAACCAAACAGCAACTTTTAAGTTAATTAACTAAATAAAAGAAAGACTAGACTTTAGATAAAAATGAACCCTTATACTCCCTCAGTCACCAAACTCTCACTTTAGCACTCAAATTCACCAAATGCAGCACTCAGTGCAAACAAAGTCTGCACTGTAGCTGCCTCACATTTATACTGGGAATCTAGCCTCTGGAAACTGGCCTAATCCAATTAACTAATTAACAAGCTCCAGCTGCAAGTAGCTACAAGTAGAACCTTTGTTTAAAGCTGATTGAAAATTCACCTTCTTCTAAACCAAACAGCAACTTTTAAGTTAATTAACTAAATAAAAGAAAGACTAGACTTTAGATAAAAATGAACCCTTATACTCCCTCAGTCACCAAACTCTCACTTTAGCACTCAAATTCACCAAATGCAGCACTCAGTGCAAACAAAGTCTGCACTGTAGCTGCCTCACATTTATACTGGGAATCTAGCCTCTGGAAACTGGCCTAATCCAATTAACTAATTAACAAGCTCCAGCTGCAAGTAGCTACAAGTAGAACCTTTGTTTAAAGCTGATTGAAAATTCACCTTCTTCTAAACCAAACAGCAACTTTTAAGTTAATTAACTAAATAAAAGAAAGACTAGACTTTAGATAAAAATGAACCCTTATACTCCCTCAGTCACCAAACTCTCAGTATAGCACTCAAATGCAGCACTCGGTGCAAACAAAGTCTGCACTGTAGCTGGCTCACATTTATACTGGGAATCTAGCCTCTGAAAACCGGCCTAATCCAATTAACTAAGTAACAAGCTCCAGCTGCAAGTACCTACAAATAGAACCTTTGTTTAAAGCTGATTGAAAATTCACCTTTCTAAACCAAACAGCAAATTTTAAGTTAATTAACTAAATAAAAGAAAGATATGCATCAAGATTTGGATTGAAGAATTCAAAGCTGTAAATTTGCAGATTGAACTAAGTTAAAAGGGATGGTAAAGTGCATGATACAGAGGGATATGGAATTGAAACAATGACAGATGCAGTTCAATGGGGGTGGGGGAAAGAAAGAGTGGGATCATCAGCTTGGTCAGGCAGCACATTTACGCCCGTGGATTTCCCAACGGTGTCGGGGTGCCCACAATGGGAAACCCCATTGGCTGACTGCCGGGACAGAGGATCCCGCTGCCGGCAGGGGAGTGCTGCCTCAGAAAACAGGTGCGGCGGGACATAGAATTCCGCCCTGCATTTATATTTGCACACGGAGCCTCAGGAAATATATAATGGCCTGGAAAGGGTACAAGTAAGGCTCACCTGCAGAATACTGAGACTTAAAGGGTCAATTCAGAAGAACGAATTGTAAAATCTTGGTGTATATCCCCATGAGTTTAGAAGGTTAGGAAGTGTTAGGTAATTTGGACATTCCGAATTCTCCCTTGTGTACCCGAACAGGAGCCGGAATGTGGCGACTCGGGGCTTTTCACAGTAACTTCATTGCAGTGTTAATGTGACAATAAATATTATTATTCATCTAAATTTAGGTATTTGAGATAATTGAAACAGCGTGGATGTTAACAGGGGTGGATGGGAAATCACATCAAGGTTTAACCACATGGCTATTGTGTTTTAACTCCAACGTGGATCTTTTAGCCTCGATAGGCCGACTCCTCGACAGACTTGGCATTCAGCTGAGAAGGAAGCACTTTGGAGCAGGCACATGGGTTCGACCCTCTACCCCAGAGCAGGGGAAGAGCTCTAATCCCTGATCCTGGGAGCCTTTGCATGGAAGGGGAGGTGGGAATGGGAGCAGTGAAGGCACTTAACTTTCCCCAAATCTTCCCCCAATTCTTCCCAGATTCAGTTCTGGGTTTTCCCAATGCTTAGGCAACCTGGCCACACACAGTCAAGCCTGAAAAGCTCATCAAGTCGGAGACTTCCAGCCTCTTCAACATATTTAAAATGCCATGTATCTGCTGGGAGCCGGTTGGCTGCCTGCCACTTGTCTCACTTGCGTAAAACCCAAAGGTCAGCAGGTTGGGAGTCAGGTTCCCGACGAGCATGGAATGTTTCTCACTTTAGCTCCTCGTGTACAACATATCCCATGCACTCACCTCACCAGTGTTAAATTGCCCTCAAGAGTACAGCACAGAAGGAATTTAACAAAATACTTAGTCTCGATTTTCTAATGATTTTACATCCATCTCCTTTGAATACCAACCTTTCCAACAGTTGCTCCTTCCTTACTTCATCAAAATCCTCCATAGTTTGAACACCTATATCAAATACCCTCTTAACCCGCACTGCTCTAAGGAGAACACCTAATTTTTCTGGCCTCAACACATAATTTTGGCCCTCATCCTTGAAATCATTCCACCAAATCTCCTATGCACCCTCTCCAAGGCTTTGAAACCCATTCTAAAATGTGGTACCGTGAAGAGGACACAATATTCTTTTGAGGCCCCACTGGTAATTTGTAAAGGGTTACCACAACCTCCTAACTTTTGTACTCATTTCTACTATTAATAAACCCAGATTCGATAAGTTTTGTTTAAAAAAAAAAAAAAACTTTCTAAACATCTCCAGCCAGCTTCAAAGATGAGAGTATGGGAACCCGTGGGTGTCTCTATTCCTCCACCCACTTCAAAATGTTACTTTTACATCAAAAAGGATTTGATGGAATAGTTAGAGAGAAACAGGTGTGGGGAGAGAGGGCGTTGTTGAATGACATAATCTTAACATTAGAGTTAGGTCAATTAGCAGTGAAATAACAAGTACTTGTTAATATAAATGGGTAATGCTAACCTGAAACTATTCCTCCTCCCCACACACAAGGTCTAGGTCAATTGTCATTTTCAAACTCGACGCGGGTAGATTTTTGTTCAGTTAGGGTATTAAGGACATGGAGCAAAAGCTGTTAAAAGGAGTTGGTTACAACATCGATTATAATTTAACTAAATGGGGAAGAGACCGGAAGGGCTGAATGATTTACTTTCCGAAGATGCCGATGCTTCCTTCAGTGTTAGGCCCAAAACTCATAAATCCACTGATTCTTGAATGTGCCAGTTCAGTAAGTCTGTGCTGTGGACATCCTTATCTACTAGTTCACCTCATTACCCACACAGTGACTGGGTCCCTTTCATATTGAGAGTAACTTCACCATCATCACCACCTTCACCCATCCTTCCCTCTTTGGAGCAAGGCTTTATGTAATGTGCAATTAAATAAAATGGAAATCTAATCTATTAGATTAGTTTTAGATCCCTTTTGGGGCACAAACTTGTAGCTAAATCACCCTGTCGCTAAAATCATCCAATAGAATTTGTTTCAAATCCCTCACCCCACAATCTTAAATATGTGTCATGGGGAGACTGTGCTCTGGCTAGACCCAGTTCAACAAATCAGTGAAATGCAGACAGTTGAATTCGGTTTTAACCATTCCCATCACCCCGCCCCCAAGAGCTGGAAAGGGGTTGAGATCTTGAGAGTCAATGGTTCCCCCAACCCACTAGATTCCTGCCTGCTATAATATTATTGGTGGTGATTCAGTTCACAAAGTTCCCACTAAAAGCAGGCAGGCAACTAAAGATAGTCCAATTACATAATTTGGTGCCACAATGTAATATCAGCATCAGGCCAGGAGACCCGCACGGACTGGTAGCAGACCCATAACATAAAGGGATGACTGGCCAGAAGAGGCCAAGGACCTCCAGTCATCTAATTGTGCACTGTGGTAATGCCCCCTCCCCCGTAACTCCTCCAGGCACTGTTTCCAAAGACTCTGGATGTGGCCAATTTCTCATGCTCACTCAGCAGCGAGGCTGAGTGTCAGATGAGACTCTAAGATGTTTTATTTAAACGAGGCACTGTCCGCGTGTTCTGCACATCATCAGACACGTGCACACATATGCGGTCTCCTTCTGTGAACCTGGAAGCCATTGACTTAACCAATCCTATGTAATATAGTAATACTCAGAGCTGACACTGTTTCCTACTCAACCAAGATTGTCTTTGAATTTTACTTAACTCAGAACCTTGTCAGTCATTCTTGTTGTGGGCTTGAAAACAAATAGTGTCATGTTCATGCCTTTAGAGCATAATGATGCTTTATTTATTGATCTTAAGAGTTTTGATTCAATTGACAAATTATTTTTCGGTCCGAGGTGATCCCTTTTTGAAATGGAAAGTTCCAAGTGATTGGTGGATTACATTCGTCTTCGCTGTTACTGCAACTTCTTTACATGTGTGGCATTGAGGGGGCGGGTGGGGGAGTCTACTTTTATGACCACACTATTATCATTATCTGTGACATCTCAACTTCCTAAGAATGCAACCCAGGGAGGTTCAACTTCAACGGTGTGTGCAGAAAGCAATAATTCCCCCAAAAATGAAAGGAAAGTTGCAGAAAGACTATGGCAATTTAGTAAACATTAAAATATACCAATGCCTACAAACAACTTCAGGACCTAAATCATGAATAGTACCTAGAATTATGAAAGAAACAAAGTCTAAAAACAGTACAAAAGGCACGAAATCAAATGAATGTGTGAAAATATAAAATGCTCATACTGCAAACATAAAGTAGAAAATCCAAGGGAAGCTCCAGCAGCAAATTTAGTGAAGAACACATAGAAAGAGTAGAACAATGGCTCCAGGTCCAAGCAGCGAGGGTTCTTTGCTCTGAAATCATCCACTACATCCGGCAACATCGACCTGAAGAAATAATTCAGAATATTCAGATGTCTTTCTTGTCTGGGCCACATGATGGACAGGCAAATGGGAAAAGCAACTCACAAATGCAAATGTAGGTCCTCTTTGTCAAACATGAATTGGGACTGATGATATTGCAGTTGAACCTCTTTCTCAATAGTTTAACTTTGGTGTGCAGCAAAGAACCATCTTCCATAAATAGACCCATGTATCCTAAAAATGGTCTTACAAGTCTCTTGTACACAATACAAATTGAACAACATGCTGCTATCCTTTTTATTTTGGCATTTTACACTGGACACATCTAGGTTACCCTCCAATTCTCTTCCCACTCATAAATGTGGAGAATACCGTGCTGTCAGACGATATCACATACGTGACTAAATCCAGCAGCTACATTTATTTTCAAGTAAAAGTATTGCAGAAAAAGTAACAGCAGGAATATCACATTTGATTTAAACCTTAGAGGCTAGTTGCTTGTTCACCTTGCAGTTTTGGTGGTGAACATGCCAAAAAGGAACTTAAAGGTCCCTTGTATTTACTATTCAGTGATACAGCTTACTTTTCTAGCCATTTTATTTACGTTAGACCAGGGTTTGTCAAAGTCAGGATTGCGACCCATCGGTGGGTCATGGGCAGTTGGCAGGAAGGTCGCAGAGCGATCAGTCCCGTCGTTCCTGCGTTGTTCGCATCATGGGAAAAGCGTCCAACAGCCGCTACCAGCTTCTACATCGCAAATTGTGGCCGCTGCTGTCTTTTAAATATGGAGATACATTAGGCTGCCTGGAGTCTTACAGCCAGAAACAGCAGCAGTGAGCAGTCCACGCACCCTGCACGTAGAATTGACGTGAAGCGCCATCTAGGTACGTCCTTTTGGCAAACTCAGCTCCCTGCTTTAGTGTCTCGATTTTGTAGCTGCTGGCAAGCAAGTCAAGGGAACTGTGAAGATCAATGGTTTTGTTAAAAGGAAGGGGCGGCCAGAGATTCAAATAGGCACTTTACCTATTGGACAGGATCTCACAACAGAGTCTGCTGGAGAGAACTGCTCAGTAGAGCCCAGGGCAGGACAGAGCAGTGCTAGTGTTAGAGTTCCAGGGCCTCTGGTTAATGGCCCTGAAAAACTAAACTTAATTTGGAACAAAGTAGTACAAAGTTGATTTCTTGAGGCATGGTTTTGTCAATTGCGACAATGCAAATAAGGAGGCAAAGCCCATGTGTGTTATATGCAGGGAAGTACTGGTAAATGAGAGAAGTTTCAGAATTTGAAAGAGAAGTGAAGTGGTGTGTGAAAACCTCCTTTTCCGGTTGAGACTGCTGTGTCAGTTATTAACTTAGAGCTGACTCCAAATTAAAAGACTACACTGCTGCAGCTTACCTGTAATACCACATTAAAAACACACCAAAAGCCCAGGAGGCTGTCAGCATTCTGGTGTAGCATCGCCCTGGAGTATTCAGTGCTGAGCAAAATATGCATTAGAACATAGAACAGTACAGCCTTTCGGCCCACAATGTTGTGCCGACCATTTATCCTAATCCAAGATCAACCTAACCTACACCCCTTCAATTTACTGCTGTCCATGTGCCTGTCCAAGAGTCGCTTAAATGTCCCTAATGACTCTGACTCCACCACCTCTGCTGGCAGTGTATTCCACGCAACTACAGTCTGTGTAAAGAACCTACCTCTGACATCTCCCCTATATCTTCCTCCAATCACCTTAAAATTATGTCCCCTCGTGACAGCCATTTCTCCCCTGGGGAACAGTCTCTGGCTATCCACTCTATCCAGGCCTCTCATCACCTTGTACACTTCTATCAAGTCACCGCTCTTCCTTCTTCACTCCAGTGAGGAAAGCCCTAGCTCCCTCAACCTTTCTTCATAAGACATACTCTCCAGTCCAGGCAGCATCCTGGTAAATCTCCTCTGCACACTCTCCAAAGCATCCACATCCTTCCTATAATGAGACGACCAGAACTGGACACAATATTCCAAGTGTGGTCTAACCAGGGTTTTATAAAGTTGCAGCAAAACCTCATGGCTCTTAAACTCAATCCCTCGGTTTATGATAGCCAACGCACCATATGCCTCCTTAACAACCCTATCAACCAGGGTGGCAACTTTGAGGGACCCCAAGATCCCTCAGTTCCTCCACACTTCCAAGAATCCTGCCTTTAACCCTGTATTCAGCATTCAAATTCGACCTCCCAAAATGAATCACTTCACATTAGTCTAGGTTGAACTCCATCTGCCACTGTTCAGTCCAGCTCTGCATCCTGTCAATGTCCTGTTGTAACCTGCAACAGCCCTCAACACTATTCACAACTCCACCAAGCTTTGTGCCATTGTCAAACTTACTAACCCACCCTTCCACTTCCTCATCCAAGTCATTTATAAAAATCACAAAGAGCAGAGGTCACAGAACAGATCCCTGCAGGACACCATTGGTCAGCGATCTCCAGGCGGAATACTTTCCATCCACTACCACTCGCTGTCTTCTTTCAGCCAGCCAATTCTGCCCTTCATGACGACCGACATGTGAGAGGTTGGATTTCCGTTTTCACAAAGATGAAGACGGCACCAAGGAATTGACTTAAGTCTGCACCTGATATGTGAATTGCCCTCTGCTCCTTTGAACCGGATTCAAGTGAGAGCATGAGGTCAAAGCAGTCTCTCTTTTCCAATTTAAAAGGTAAGTGAACATGGCGTGTGTCACGAAGGCCAGTCGGTGCATGTCGCGAAGATTGGCCAGTGTGGGTCCGAAAGATTGATTGGTTGTCAGAAGTGAGTCCTGGGAAAAAAAGTTTGAAAAATACTGCTTTAGACTGTAACTAGCCTAAGCTTATGCTATTGTAATGTAAGTTTATATAGTATCCCAAAACTGAAACCCAAAATGCAATCGATTTCGGATAAAAGATACTCAGTTTCTAACAGGGTGGGTGTATATCTGTGAAGTTAGTGAATAGAATATAACCTAGAGCATGGTAACATGGTGGGAAGACACAAAATCCCTAATTTAGAACATAGAACACAGAACATAGAACATAGAACAATACAGCGCAGTACAGGCCCTTCGGCCCACGATGTTGCACCGAAACAAAAGCCATCTAACCTACACTATGCCATTATCATCCATATGTTTATCCAATAAACTTTTAAATGCCCTCAATGTTGGCGAGTTCACTACTGTAGCAGGTAGGGCATTCCACGGCCTCACTACTCTTTGCGTAAAGAACCTACCTCTGACCTCTGTCCTATATCTATTACCCCTCAGTTTAAAGTAATGTCCCCTCGTGCCAGCCATATCCATCCGCGGGAGAAGGCTCTCACTGTCCACCCTATCCAACCCCCTGATCATTTTGTATGCCTCTATTAAGTCTCCTCTTAACCTTCTTCTCTCCAACGAAAACAACCTCAAGTCCATCAGCCTTTCCTCATAAGATTTTCCCTCCATACCAGGCAACATCCTGGTAAATCTCCTCTGCACCCGCTCCAAAGCCTCCACGTCCTTCCTATAATGCGTTGACCAGAACTGTACGCAATACTCCAAATGCGGCCGTACCAGAGTTCTGTACAGCTGCAACATGACCTCCCGACTCCGGAACTCAATCCCTCTACCAATAAAGGCCAACACTCCATAGGCCTTCTTCACAACCCTATCAACCTGGGTGGCAACTTTCAGGGATCTATGTACATGGACACCTAGATCCCTCTGCTCATCCACACTTTCAAGAACTTTACCATTAGCCAAATATTCCACATTCCTGTTATTCCTTCCAAAGTGAATCACCTCACACTTCTCTACATTAAACTCCATTTGCCACCTCTCAGCCCAGCTCTGCAGCTTATCTATATCCCTCTGTAACCTGCTACATCCTTCCACACTATCGACAACACCACCGACTTTAGTATCGTCTGCAAATTTACTCACCCACCCTTCTGCGCCATCCTCTAGGTCATTGATAAAAATGACAAACAGCAACGGCCCCAGAACAGATCCTTGTGGTACTCCACTTGTGACTGTACTCCATTCTGAACATTTCCCATCAACCACCACCCTCTGTCTTCTTTCAGCTAGCCAATTTCTGATCCACATCTCTAAATCACCCTCAATCCCCAGCCTCCGTATTTTTTGCAATAGCCTACCGTGGGGAACCTTATCAAACGGTTTGCTGAAATCCATATACACCACATCAACTGCTCTACCCTCGTCTACCTGTTCAGTCACCTTCTCAAAGAATTTACTTCATGTTCTACTTGTCTTTCAAAATTCAAGAAGTGAAAAAGAAATCAGTGCAAGTCATCCAGTTATTCAACTCATTATTTGAACCCCTTTGGATCAAAGATTCAATCAAGCACAATGTCAGAGATTGCAAAAACTTACCATGGTAACAAGAAAGCAACAGCAAGGCTAACACCAGCGGCGATGGCCATGACTATAATAACTGGCAGATTACCATTAACTGTAACGATAATGATCAATGGCGGAATGTACCACTGAAAGTGAGAGAGAGAGATAGAGAAAAAAGATAAGGATCAGTGTACAAACAGCATCGTATTTTGAGTAACAAGATCACAAGTTACAGTTCTTACGAATGAATAAATTTAAGAATTACTGATCAAAATAAATATTAACTGCCAATACATTGAATAAATTACAGCAGTACCATTTAGGATTGTTCAGATAGAAGTTACTATACAACCAAGCCCAATGTGAATAAACAAGCAGATTTTTAAGAGAAAACTGTGCACTCTAGTGGGCCTTACTCGGGATATAGCAACTTGCATCCTCATCTCATATTATAGATAAATATCACACACAGACACAAAAGCACACTCCACACATGTTTACAGTGGTGTAGGCAATTGTTCAACACTACTACTGAAAAAATAGCTCATGTCTGATATTATAAAAGTTTCAACGTTCATCAAAAATATTTAGGTCAACTATGGAGTTCATCGATGGCACTGCCAAGCCAGCAGAAGCACCGAGTGCCAGGGTGGCACTGCAAAGGATCAGAGGGCAAGTGGGGCCATGCAAAGGATCAGAGGGCAAGTGGGGTGGAGTGGGGTTGAAGATTGGGGGACTGAAGGGCAGGTAAGTAGGGGCCTCTGGGAGGTTGGGTGGGTGATGGGTCCTGGAAGGGAGGGCGTGCTGTAAGGAGGCCTGAAGAGGGAGGACTCCCAGGGACCACATAGCAGGGAGTCCTCCTTTGGAGGGTGTCAGTTTTGTTCATGTGTGTGGGGGATGACATTGCCCATGGGTGAGGGGTGTGGGGGACCCACAATCTCACTTAGAGATTGGGGCACCCTTTCAAATGGCCGCCCGATCTCGGAGTTCAGCTCCCCAGTGCTGAAAAATTTCTTAGTATGGTCTAAACCGGTGAGAAACTCCGAAGGGCCCAAAAAAGTGACTAAGTGTCATAATAACATAAGAACTAGGAACAGGAGTAGGCCATCTGGCCCCTCGAGCCTGCTCCGCCATTTAATGAGATCATGGCTGATCTTTGTGGACTCAGCTCCACTCTCCGGCACATACACCATATCCCCGAATCCCTTTATTCTTTAGAAAGGTATCTATATTTTTCTTAAAAACGTTTAAAGAAGGAGCCTCAACTGCTTCACTGGGCAAGGAATTCCAGAGATTCACAACTCTTTGGGTGAAGAAGTTCCTCCTACACTCCGTCCTAAATCTACTTCCCCTTATTTTGAGGCTATGCCCCCTAATTCTGCTTTCCCCGACCAGTGGAAACAACCTGCCCGCATCTATCCTATTTAATCCCTTCATAATTTTATATGTTTCAATAAGATCCCCCCGCATCCTTCTAAACTCCAATGAGTACAGTCCCAGTCTACTCAACCTCTCGTCATAATCTAATCCCCTCAACTCTGGGATCAACCTAGTGAATCTCCTCTGCACTCCCTCCAGTGCCAATATGTCCTTTCTCAGGTAAGGAGACCAAAACTGAACACAATACTCCAGATGCGTCCTCACCAACACCCTACACAATTGCAGCATAACCTCCCTAGTCTTGAACTCCATCCCTCTAGCAACGAAAGACAAAACTCGATTAGCCTTCTTAATCACCTGTTGCACACCAACATTTTGCGACTCGTGCACCAGCACACCCAGATCCCTCTGCACAGCAGCATGTTTTGACATCTTACCGTTTAAATAATAATCCATTCTGCTGTTATTCCTCCCAAAATGGATAGCCTCACACTTGGCAACATTGAATTCCATCTGACAGACCCTAACCCATTCACCTAACCTATCCAAATCCTTCTGCAGACTTCCGGTATCCTCTGCACTTTTTGCTTTACCACTCATCTTAGTGTCGTCTGCAAACTTTGACACATTGCACTTGGTCCCCAACTCCAAATCGTCTATGTAAATTGTGAACAACTGCGGGCCCAACACTGATCCTTGAGGGACCCCACTAGTTACAGGTTGCCAACCAGATAAACACCCATTTATCCCCACTCTCTGCTTTCTGTTAGTTAACCAATCCTCTACCCATGCTACCACTTTACCCTCAATGCCATGCATCTTTAGTTTATGCAGCAACCTTTTGTGTGGTACCTTGTCAAAAGCTTTCTGGAAATCCAGATATACCACATCCATTGGCTCCCCGTTATCTACTGCACTGGTAACGTCCTCAAGAAATTCTACCAAATTAGTCAGACACGACCTACCCTTTGTGAACCCATGCTGCGTCTGCCCAATGGGACAATTTCCCTCCAGGTGCCCCGCTATTTCCTCCTTAATGATAGATTCCAGCATTTTCCCTACAACCGAAGTTAAGCTTACCGGCTTACCTGCTTTCTGCCGACCTCCTTTTTTAAACAGTGGTGTCACGTTTGCTACTTTCCAATCCTCTGGGACCACCCCAGAGTCTAGTGAATTTTGATAAATTATCACTAGTGCGTTTACAATTTCCCTAGCCATCTCTTTTAACACTCTGGGATGCATCCCATCAGGGCCAGGAGACTTGTCTACCTTTAGCCCCATTAGCTTGCCCAATACTGCCTTCTTAGTGATTACAATCACCTCAAGGTTCTCACCTATCATATCTTTATTTCCATCAGTCACTGGCATGTTATTTGTGTCCTCCACTGTGAAGACTGACCCAAAAAATCTGTTCAGCTCCTCAGCCATTTCCCCGTCTCCTTTTATTAAATCTCCCTTCTCATCTTCCAAAGGACCAATATTTACCTTAGCCACTCTTTTTTGTCTTATATATTTGTAGAAGCTTTTACTATCTGCTTTTATGTTCTGAGCCAGTTTACTTTCATAGTCTACCTTACTCTTCTTTATAGCTTTTTTAGTAGCTTTCTGTTGTCCCCTAAAGACTTCCCAGTCCTCTAGTCTCCCACTAATTTTTGCCACTTTGTATGTTTTTTCCTTCAATTTGATACTCTCCCTCACCTCCTTAGATATCCACGGTCGATTTTTCCCCTTTCTACCGTCTTTCTTTTTTGTCGGTATGAACCTTTTCTGAACACTGTGAAAGATCGCTCGGAAGGTTCTCCACTGTTCCTCAGCTGCTTCACCATGAAGTCTTTGCTCCCAGTCTACCTTAGCTAGTTCTTCTCTCATCCCATTGTAATCATCTTTGTTTAAGCACAAAACACTAGTGTTTGATTTTACCTTGTCATCCTCCAACTGTATTTTAAATTCCACCATATTGTGGTCGCTCCTTCCAAGAGGATCCCGAACTATGAGATCATTAATCAATCCTGCCTCATTACACAGGACCAGATCTAGGACCGCTTGTTCCCTTGTAGGTTCCATTACATACTGTTCCAGGAAATTATCCTGGGCACAGTCTATAAACTCCTCCTCAAGGCTGCCTTTACCAACCTGGTTAAACCAATCGATATGCAGATTAAAATCTCCCATGATAACCGCTGTACCATTTCTACATGCATCCGTTATTTCTTTGCTTATTGCCTGCCCTACCATCCTGTTACTATTTGGTGGCCTATAGACGACTCCTTTCAGTGACCGTTTCGCCTTACTATTCCTGATTTCCACCCAAATTGATTCAACCTTGTCCTCCATAGCACCAATATCATCCCTTACTATTGCCCGGATGCCATCCTTAAACAACAAAACTACACCACCGCCCTTACCGTCCATTCTACCCTTTTGTTTAGTCTGATACCCTCGGATATTTAACTCCCAGTCGTGACCAGCTTTTAACCATGTTTCAGTAATGGCCACTAAATCATAGTCATTCACGATGATTTGTGCCATTAACTCATTTACCTTATTTCGTATACTACAAGCATTCAGGTAAAGTACACTTATGCTGTTTTTTATGTCTTTGTTATGAATCCTATCACCTTGATCAGTAACTTTTCGCAATTTATTTTTCCTCTTACCCTTTCTCCTAATTTTCCTGGTCTTTGAACCCATATCTCTACATAATAACCTGTCACGTAACCTGCTGCCTTGATCTCCATTGACCATTATACTGTCCATAGCTTTACACTTCCCTTCCCCCCAACTTGCTAGTTTAAAGTCCTTGTGACCAACCTATTATCCTATTCGCTAGAACACTGGTCCCAGAATGGTTCAGGTGAAGACCGTCCCAACGGTACAGGTCTCTCCTGCCCCAGTGCTGATGCCAATGCCCCATGAAATGGAATCCCTCTTTCCCGCACCACTCCTTTAGCCACGTGTTAACTTCCCTAATTTTCTCAACCCTATGCAAATTGGCACGTGGCTCGGGTAGTAATCCAGAGATTATAACCCTGGAGGACCTGTTCTTTAATTTAGTCCCTAGTGTTTGATAATCCCCAAACAGGTCCTCTTTCCTAGTCTTACCTATGTTGTTAGTCCCAACGTGGACCACAACAACTGGATCCTGCCCCTCCCTCTCCAAAATCCTTTCAAGCCCAGAGATGTCCCTCACCCTGGCACCGGGCAGGCAACATACCATGCGGGACTCTCGATCTGGCTTACAAAGGATGCCATCAATCCCCCTAATTATAGAATCCCCTACAACTACCACTTGTCTTTTTGCTCCCCCCTCTTGAATGGCTTCCTGTACCACGGTGCAGTGGTCAGTCAACGCATCCTCCCTACAGCCCTCTTCCTCATCCACACAGGGAGCAAGTACCTCATACCTGTTGGACAAGGTCAAGGGCTGAGGCTCCTCAACTCCTAAACTCAGATCCCCCTACCTGCCTCCCTTGCAGTCACACCACTCTGTCCCTGACCACTGTCCGAATTAACAGTACTTATTCTACCGGGTGTGACTGCCTCCTGAAACAAAGCGTCCAGGTAATTTTCCCCCTCCCTGATGTGCCGCAGTGTGTGCAGCTCGGTCTCCAGCTCATCGATTCTGAGCCGAAGTTCCTCGAGCAGCCAACACTTGCTGCAGATGTGGTCATTGACGGTCTCAATGGGATCCACCAGTTCCATCATCATACAGCAACAGCACATCACCTGTCCAGCCATATTCAATTAGTTAATTAATTTAAATAATATTTTAAATTTTTTTTATATAACCTCAAGGATAAATCCGAACACCAACAAAAACACAGCCCTCTCTCGCCACTCACCCGAACTCAGTCACTCATCTAAACTCAGATGCACTCTGTTCCAATCAGCACTCAGTCACTCACCTAAACTCAGATGCACTCTGTTCCAATCAGCACTCAGTCACTCACCTAAACTCAGATGCACTCTGTTCCAATCAGCACTCCGTGTCTAAAGGCACTCCTGCCACACCTTTTATGCACTAACCTCTCCCAGCACTGACTAGTCGTTGTGTCATTGACTAGTGGTGGAGAACTTGCCCGTAGAGTCAGTGGGAAACTCCATGAAAAACCCGCCAGAATCAAGGTTTGTCTCCAAGTAAAATTGGCAATGTCATAGTTATATTTCACAGAAGCTGCAGCAACCTTTCTAGATACCAAGCAACACTGTATTCATTTAGTTTAAATGTAATGAACCTGACAAATATAATTGACAGGAATTTTCTTTCAGTGAACATCATCAGCTCTTGTACTGCAGTGAGATGTTCCCTTCTCATACAAATTAGAAATGCACTAACAAAATCATCACATTGCTGCAGGTGGGGAATGTAATTGTAAATATGTTGGACATCATCTGGAGTTTGCATGTAGGTTTTCCCAGGTCACCATTAGGATTTCAGAAACTGTGCAAACTGACTGATGGACAGGAGCAGATCAATGCAATGAATGGCATAAACAAGCAATTAAATTGAGAGATTTTTAGATGACTTTAGTGAATTGAAAATGCTCACTCTGCAGGGATACATTTCTTTACAAGGGGAACTCTTAGGGCATTGTCTCTTTATTTTAAAAAAACAACATAATTTTCTCTCCCAAGAATAAGGCAAGTGCTGATGGCTTTATCAAAATAACTTGCCGATATACTGAACTGGCACTAAAAAGCCGCAACTAAATTCACCACTAGATACACACTGGTTTAATGATTAATTCAAACATAAAACTGTCCTACTCTTTGGGTCCCCAGATAAGGGAATCAGTGTATGTTCTTCAAAAAAAAAGCACACTTCTGTATAAATGCACAGACACAAAGGAAAACAAATAAACAGGAAAATAATCAGAAATTCTCAACAGGTGACTTAATCGTCACACACTGGCCCACAGGTTAATGCAGGCTACTGCACCTACAGTAGAGCAAGAAACATGTCTCTCATTCTTCTCGCTTTCGAAGGCAGACAGAAAGAATAAAGAGAAAGAATTCAGCTCTGTCATTGAACAAATTAACTCACAATCAGTCCCATAAACAGTGCTATTTTCTTTCCAAGTTTTACCAAGACCCACTGCCAGAATGGAACCATGATAGTTGCTGAGACCTACAAGAAAACAGAAGGAAAATTAACAGCTCACTCTTTTAAATTAGAAATGGAGCAAGGGATCTTTGGGGTATCACAAGCAATAATTTCATCAGCACCAAATGGTTAGTGGACGACTGTTGCTCAATAGAAATAAAAATAGGACAAAACGGGATGCTGTCTACATTAAATTACTGACCTCCAGTGCTCTCAGCATTTTTAACAGTTCCGATTTCATACACAACTGAAATTGATCATCACCAATGGGGAGGAGATAACATCAGAAGACGTGTGCTGCCTTTATAAAGAAAGCATAGGAGTGCCACAGTGCCAAAGACAGAAGAGTGAGTCAATAATACATAAAGCCAGAATAAAAAAATCTGCATCTTAGAATGAAAACTACTTGGTGGAAAGAATGATGCTTGGATTATTAGTAAGCCTGGTGAAACATTCTACCACCATGTAGCTGTACATTGCTTGGCGATGTTTTTTCTTGGTATTTTATTACCAAATAACTGACCACCAGGATGGATATTCCTGGTTTCCATATAAAAATAAGAACTCTAAAAAACAGGAATAAAATTGTCTTTCTCTTATGGCTAACATGTTGGTAAACAAGACTTCACCATGGCGACATTCTGTGACGGAGAACATGGAGATACAAAATTGTTTCAAGCCCCATCCACATGTCCAATGACATTTGCTGTTAATCTATCCGCAGATTATGAAGCGGAGTAACTAAGAACTAAAAGGTGTAACAGTTTTCACAGGGACCTATTCAAATAGGCCACCTTATCCAAATAAGTTTGGTAGATTTTGGGGTTAATCGGTTGGATAAAAAAGGGATTTTTGTAAGCTGCACGCCATTGTATCGTTCCCAACAAACTATTCTGTAATGAAGGTTGCCAGACTCTTTAAAGTGTAACAACACTAAATAACGCAAGATAAGCAACACTAAATAACGCAAGATAAGCTAAGAAGTTACAGTCTATCGAGGTGGTTCACGATTGAAACTCCCTACATTTAACACTGCAACCTCAGGAAGTGGAAGTTATCTTGGATACTGCAGTGAAGGCAGGAAGGCGGTATAGCAAGGGCTACGGTCAACAAATTTAGAATTGTTTTTGTTCTGAGCTATGTTCCTTTCCTCAACTTCTGCTTTTCTAGCAATGCTGACAATCATCTTCCTCTGGAACATTTTGAAATTATACACCGCACAAACTTGCATTCAAGGTCATTTAAAATTTCTCAAATGCACATCCCATATTTTCAATTTTAAAATGAATAAATTTTCATTTATGCATATTCAAGAAGCCAAATAAACTATCGCTTCCCCTGAATGGCTGCTCTCCTAATCATAGAGGCAAGAAAAGGCATATGAGCTAGGAGTTGTACTGTTGTAAAATTAAAATTAAAAATGGAAGCTAGTGGAAATCTAAGTGGAGTAGTATGCTCTGTTCCAGTTATTTAACCTTGATGAGGAAATTGCCATCTTGTGAGGGCACAGACAGGATAAGAAACATTGGAACTAGGAGCAGGAATAGGCAATGCAGCCCTTCGAGCCTGCTCCACCATTCAATCAGGTCATGGCCGATCTCTTCCTGGTCCCATTATGGCCAGCCCCACGCTGTCGGGAAATCCCCGGGCGTGGGTGCACTGCAGGTGCAGTGGAGAATCCAGCCCCCTAAATATATCTATCTCCTTCTTGAAACCATTTATTGATTCAGACTCTACCACATTATGGGTCAGCGAGTTCCACAAATTCAGCAAACTCTTGTGAGTAGTTCCTCCTCATCTCAGTTTTAAATCTACCGCCTCTCAACCGGTGACCTCTCGTTCTACATTGCCCCACAAGGGGGAACATTTGGTTTAAGTTTAATTTATCAATCCCTCTTAGTATTTTATATATATCTATCAGATCCCCTCTCATCCTTCTAAACTCCAGTGAGCATAAGCCCAAACTGTTAAATCTCTCATTATACGTTAGCCCTTTCATCCCCAGAATCAATTTGGTAAACCTCCTCTGAATTGCCTCCAATGCCATCACGCCCTGCCTCAAACAAGGAGATCAAAAAGGGAAGAATACTCCAGTTGTGGTCTCACCAACACCCTATACAATTTCAACAACACTTCCCTACTTTTATACTCCAGTCCTTTTGCAATAAACGCAAACATTCCATTTGCCTTTTTTATTATATGCTGCACCTGCATACCGACTTTCTGCTATTCATGAACAAAGACACCCATATCCCTCTGTCCAGATCCATTTTGAATCTGCTTTCCATTTAGGAAATAATTTGCCTTTCTATTTTTTTTTGGTCAAAATGGATAACCTCGCACTTATCTACATTAAACTCCATCTGCCACATTTTGGCCTATTCTCCCAGCCTATCTATATCCATCTGTAAAATCTTTATCTCCACTACACTGCCTACTTTCCCACCTATTTTAGTATCATCCACAAATGTTAACACATTACACTCTTGTCCCTGCTTGCAGATCATCCTGCTTGCAGATAATTTATATAAATTGTAAACAGTTGACGTCAAGATTGAACCTTGTGGCACCCCGCTAGTTACAGTTCACCAGTCAGAGAAGGACTCACTTATCCCCGCCCTCTGCTTTCTGTCAGTCAGCCAATCCTCAATCTAATCTAGTACTCCATCCCCAATCCTTCTGGGTCAATCTTTTATGGCAGCACCTTGTCAAAAGCCTTATGGAAGTCTAGATACACCACATCCATAGGTTCCCCATTAGCCACCTTGCTGGTTACATCCTCAAAGAACTCGAGCACGTTTGTCAAGCATGAGGGCGGCACGATGGCGCAGTGGTTAGCACTGCAGCCTCAAGGCACTGAGGACCCGGGTTCGATCCCGGCCCCGGGTCACTGTCCATGTGAAGTTTGCAAATTCTCCCCATCTCTGCATGGGCCTCACCTCCACAACCCAAAGATGTGCAGGCTAGGTAGATTGCCCACACTAAATTGCTCCTTAATTAGAAAAAAAAAAGAATTGGGTATCTATTTTTTTTTATAAAGTTTGTCAAGCATAAGTTACTCTTCATAAAAGCATGCTGACAATGGTGGATTGAGCTTTGTCTTTCCAAATGTTCAGTGATCTCCTTAATGATTGATTCCAGCAACTTCCTCACCACAGAGATCAAGCTAACCAGTCTATAGTTTCCTACTTTATGTCTCTCTCTGAATAGGGGCACCACGTTAGCATGTTTCCAATCCACCAGAATCTTTCCAGAATCGAGGGAATTTTGAAATATCATAACCAATTCATCCACTATTTCTGCTGCCGCCTCCTTTAATACCATAAGGTGCAGACCATCAGGTCCTGAGGACTCATCTGCCTTTAATCCCATTAGTTTAGTCAATATCTTACCCCTAGTGATGGTTATTGCACCAAGTTCCTCTACATTAACTGCAGTTTTTGGAATTTTTTAATTATCCTCTACCGTGAAGACAGAGGCAAAATATTGGTTCAGTGCCTCTGCCACCTCTGTGTTCCCCATTATCACCTCACTAGTATTGTTCTCTAAAGGGACAATATTTACTTTAGCTATTCTATTCTTCTTTAGGGAAGGTGATTCTGATAATCAGGGATTAAATTTATATACAAAAAAAAACTTAGTAGGGTAATTTTTTGAAAATAAACTTGATTTTTAAAAAACTTTACGGGATTTGGGCATCACTGGCTAGGCCAGCATTTGTTGCCCATCCATAGTCTCCCTTTAGAAGGTGGTGAGCTGCCTTATTGAACCACTGCAGTCCATTTGTTATAGGTACATGCACAGTGCTGTTAGGGAGCGAGTTCCAAGATTTTCACCCAGTGACAGTGAAGAAACAGCGATATAGCTCCAAGTCGGGGTAGGGAGTGACTTGGAGGGGAGCCTCCAGGTGGTGGAGTTCCCAGGTATCTGCTGCTCATTTCCTTCTAGTTGGTAGTGGTCCTGGGTTTGGAAGGTGCGGCCTAAGGAACCTTGGTGAGTTACTGCAGTGCATCGTGTGGATGATACACACGGCTGCCACTGTTCATCGGTAGTGGAGGGATTGACTGTTTGTGGAAGGGGGAGCAATCAAGCGGGCTCCTTTGTCCTGGATGGTGTTGAGCTTCTCGAGTGATGTTGGTGCTGCACTCATCCAGGCAAGTGGAGAGTCTTCCATCACACTCCTTACTTGTGCCTTGTAGATGGGGGAGAGGGGGGGGGGGTGGAGATCAGGAGGCGAGTTCCATGCCGTAGGGTTCCGAGCCTTTGGTCTGCTCTGGTAGCCACAGTATTAATATGGCTATCCAGTTCAGTTTCTGATCAATGGTAACCCTCAGATGTTGATTGCACAATAGATTCCTAGGGAGGCCACTGAAATAGACCACAAGGATGGAATATAGCGAGAAGTTGGTTAGGTAGGGCTGAGTGAATACAATGATGTAACTAAAACAAAAGTAAAAATATTGAATAAAACTCAAGGAAACACACAGGTTCGTTCAATGCTTCTTCTGTGTTAACTGGACAAATAAAAAGGTATTTTTGAAGTGGCGCATTGTTGCAAAATATTGCAACAAAACATTTTTTGTTACAAAGGGTGTCACTGAGAGCAACAATTGCACAAAACACAGATTACATCTATGCATATGAATGTGCAAGTTTGAATTTAATTGGTGATATTTAGGTATAACATGTGATGGCAGAACTTATTCCAAAAGGAACATGTTTCAAATTACCACTGTGATTTAACCTGGAAACAACCAAATTAAAAGAAGCTGGTAGCATTTACTGCTGCTATGGATCAACAGAAATAAAACACAGGAAATGATTAGCTCACAATACATAATGGACTTCGAAAGAACATGATACACCTGTCCAACTGGATTCTAGAGATAATTAGATATGGTTGGAGGGAGAAGCATGGATAGAACCAAGGGATCCAAAAGTTTGCTTGTAAAAATTTGTTCAACTTTAAATTACTGAAAGATGATCGGGCAGTGAAAGCACCAAATTAATTGGACTGGAAGTATTTGCTGTTGATATGAAAAAAACCCCCAGGACTGCAGAACTGGTCCAGAAAGAAAAAACAAACACAGAAATCATTAAAAACATGGTTTAACTAAAACATGGGTAGCAAGGAACTGTATACACATATCTTGTATACACATACTCAGATTGTGTACACATTCCCGTACCGGCAGAGGTTATTCATGAAGGCCCCGCCTTCTCAACTTTCCTGCCCGCCTGAGATGTGGTTGACCCATATTCTGTGGTCAGCAACAAAGGAAGGACACTCACCAAACACCTCACTGACCGCTGCACCCAAAATATTTAGAAAGGAGGCTTATTCTAATCAGGGACCTAGTCCAGCACAACACCTCTATAGGGCAGCTATCAATGTCTACACAACAAACAGCAAGGGTTTTCAACTAATTAGTTGATGAGGCCTGACTGACACTGACACACACACACCAGAGTCTAAACCAGGATGTATAGAACCCGCAAACAAAATATTGTGAAATACAGATGAGATTAACTGGAGACAAAGGAGCAAGGCAGAACAAGTTCAAATAATTATTTAACTTTCTGACACTAATTATATTTTAAAGTAAGGAGAGTACCACACTTCAAAAATTATTTTTTCAGGGTAGAAGAGGTTGTTTGTCAGTAATTATTGCTTATCACACTGTTGAAAACAAACTTATGAATACATTTATTTCAGTACTGCGAACATCGGCGAGGAATCTTCGGACACATCCTTCAGAGTAATAGTGTCTCCCTGACAGCAACTTCTGGAATTCCACTTTAACTGTGCACAGGAAAGTCCTCGGACTTGTAACACAATTGGTTCATGACAACGGTGCTGTAAGTCAAAACTGTGCATGTCAGAGCTGATTTTCCCATAGGAACAATGGTATCAACTTCGGGGATTGGTTCCTAAGGTGAGTTCTCCCAGTGAGCCAGAGAAGACACCGCCAGAGTGAGACACAGCAAAGAGTGAGTTTGGGAATTTGAAGCTAGGTGGGAATTGAATTAAATCGGTGAGACTGTTCCTTTTTAAATTTCAGGAATTTAAATAATTCTAGAATTGTGCAGTGAAGGTTAACAAGGGCTGCCCCACCCACTCATAACTGGTTGGCAATTAAGTGTCAGTCACCTTAATCTACTTTGATCTAAAAGCAGGGGGGCGGTGGGGAGTCAACTCAGGCCAAATTAAAAGAGCAACTTGTAACTCACTCCCAGTGAGTTCTCCCAGTGAGCCAGAGAAGACACAGCCACAGTGCGTTTGGGAATTTGAAGCTAGGTGGGAATTCGAAGCTTTGGGGGGGGGGGGGGGTCCTTTTTATCCCTGGTAGGTGACTGGTAAGTAGATTTTCTTTTTTCTTTTCATTGGTATATTTATTTATTTTTTCTTCGTTTTTTGGGGGAATTGTAGTTGTATAAGTTAACCGAAGGTTTAAGACATGGCAGGAGATCCCAGACCCGTGTCATGCTCCTCATGCGCGATGTGGGAGCTCAGGGACATGTCCACTGTCCCTGGCTCCTTCACATGCAAGAAGTGTGTCCAGTTGCAGCTCCTTTTAGACCGCTTGACGGCTCTGGAGCTGTGGATGGACTCACTTTGGAGCATCCGCGATGCTGAGAACGTAGTGGATAGCACGTTTAGCGAGTTGGTCACACCACAGGTGAAAGTTACTGAGGGAGCTAGAAAATGGGTGACCAAAAGACAGAGCAAGAGTAGGAAGGCAGTGCAGGTGTCCCCTGCGGTCATCTCCCTGCAAAACAGATATACCGCTTTGGATACTGTTGAGGGAGATGGCTCACCAGGGGAAGGCAGCAGCAGCCAGGTTCATGGCACCATGGCTGGCTCTGCTGCGCAGAAAGGCAGGAAGAAGAATGGCAGGGCTAAAGTGATAGGGGACTCAATCGTAAGGGGAATAGCCAGGCGGTTCTGCGGACACAATCGAGACTCCAGGATGGTATGTTGCCTCCCTGGTGCAAGGGTCATGGATGTCTCGGAGCGGCTGCAGGACATTCTGGGGGGGGGGGGGGGGGGGGGTGGTGAACAGCCAGCTGTCGTGGTGCACATAGGCATAAACGATATAGGTAAAAAACAGGATGAGCTCCTACAAGCTGAATTCAGGGAGTTAGGAGTTAAACTAAAAAGTGGGACCTCAAAGGTAGTAATCTCAAGATTGCTACCAGTGCCACGAGCTAGTCAGAGTAGGAATGTCAGGATAGATAGGATGAATGCGTGGCTCGAGAGATGGTGCAAGAGGGAGGGATTCAAATTCCTGGGGCATTGGAACCAGTTCTGGGGGAGGTGGGAGCAGTACAAACCGGACGGTCTGCACCTGGGCAGGATTGGAACCGATGTCCTGGGGGGGGGGGGGGTTTGCTAGAGCTGTTGGGGAGGGTTTAAACTAATGTGGCAGGGGGATGGGAACCAATGCAGGAAGTCGGAAGGTAGTAAAACAGGGACAGAAACAAACGGCACTAAGGGGGAAAGTGTAAGGCAGAGAAACCATAGTCAAAAATCAAAAAAGGGCGACAGTACAAGGTACAGTGACTGAGGGAAGCTCAGTGTATAGGCCCAGTAATACTAAAAGCAATAAAATGGGAAGTAAAAACATAAATGGTAAGCAACGCGGCAGGTTATTACATGAAGATATGGGTTCAACGACAAGGAAAATTAGGAGTAAAGTTAAGAGGCAATATAACTTAGGAGCGGCTACTGATCGAGGTGTTAAGATTCATAACAGAGGTATAAAAGCCAACAAAAGTGTACTTTACCTGAATGCTCATAGTATTCGGAATAAGGTAAATGAGTTAATGGCGCAAATCATCGTGAATTACTTTTGATTTTGGGGCTATTACTGAAACATGGTCAAGACTGGGAGTTAAATATCCAAGAGTATCAAATTATTCGGAAGGACAGAGTGGATGGTAAGGGAGGTGGTGTAGCTCTGTTATTTAAGGATGACATCCGGGCAATAGTAAGGGATGACATCGGTGCTATGGAGGATAAGGTTGAATCCATTTGGGTGGAAATCAGGAATAGTAAGGCAAAAAAAGTCACTGATAGGAGTAGTCTATCGGCCACCAAATAGTAACATTATGGTAGGGCAGGCAATAAACAAAGAAATAACTGATGCATGTAGAAATTGCACAGCAGTTATCATGGGGAATTTTAATCTACATGTCGATTGGTTTAATCAGGTCGGTCAAGGCAGCTTTGAGGAGGAGTTTATAGAATGTATCTGCGATAGTTTCCTAGAACAGTATGTAATGGAACCTACGAGGGAACAAGCAGTCCTAGATCTGGTCCTGTGTAATGAGACAGGATTGATTAATGATCTCATAGTAAGTAATCCTCTCGGAAGGAGCGATCACAATATGGCGGAATTTAAAATACAGATGGAGGGTGAGAAGGTAAAATCAAACACTAGCTTAAACAAAGGAGATTACAATGGGATGAGAGAAGAGCTAGCTAAGGTAGACTGGGAGCAAAGACTTTATGGTGAAACAGTTGAGGAACAGTGGAGAACCTCCCAAGCGCTTTTTCACAGTGCTCAGCAAAGGTTTATACCAACAAAAAGGAAGGACGGTAGAAAGAAGGAAAATCGATCGTGGATATCCAAGGAAAAAATTGAAGGAAAAAGCACACAAAGTGGCAAAGATTAGTGGAAGACTAGAGGACTGGGAAATGTTTAGGGGGCAACAGAAAGCTACAAAGAGTAAGATAGATTATGAGAGTAAACTTGCTCAGAATATAAAAACAGATAGTAAAAGTTTCTACAAATATATGAAATAAAAAAGAGTGGCTAAGGTAAATATTGGTCCTTTAGAGGATGAGAAGGGAGATTCAATAATGGGAGAGGAGGAAATGGCTCAGGAACTGAACAGGTTCTTTGGGTCGGTCTTCACAGTGGAAGACACAAATAACATACCAGTGACTGATAGAAATGAGGTTATGACAGGTGAGGACCTTGAGATGATTGTTATCACTAAGGAGGTAGTGATGGGCAAGCTAATGAGGCTAAAGGTAGACAAGTCTCCTGGCCCTGATGGAATGCATCCCAGAGTGCTAAAAGAGATGGCTAGGGAAATTGCAAATGCACTAGTGATAATTTACCAAAATTCACGAGACTCTGGGGTGGTCCCGGCGGATTGGAAATTAGCAAACGTGACACCACTGTTTAAAAAAGGAGGTAGGCAGAAAGCGGGTAATTATAGGCCAGTGAGCTTAACTTCGGGAGTAGGGAAGATGCTGGAATCTATCATCAAGGAAGAAATAGCGGGGCATCTGGATGGAAATTGTCTCATTGAGCAGACGCAGCATGGGTTCATAAAGGGCAGGTCGTGCATAACTAATTTAGTGGAATTTTTTGAGGACATTGCCAGTGCGGTAGATAATGGGGAGCCAATGGATGTGGTATATCTGGATTTCCAGAAAGCCTTTGACAAGGTGCCACACAAAAAGTTGCTGCATAAGATAAAGATGCATGGCATTAAGGGTAAAGAAGTAGCATGGATAGAGGATTGGTTAATTAATAGAAAGCAAAGAGTGGGGATTAATGGGTGATTCTCTGGTTGGCAATCAGTAGCTAGTGGTGTCCCTCAGGGATCAGTGTTGGGCCCAGAATTGTTCACAATTTACATAGATGACTTCCGGTTGCGGCTATGCGGAGCTAAGCCGCATGTTCGGCAGCTCCCGCTTGGAACAGACTTTTGGGCTCTTTTCAGGTGCCCGTCATTTTGTTGACATTTCCCGGTGTGGGAAGAAGACTACAACATTCCCCCGACAGTGTATGGCTTGGACCAGGCGCGGGGCGACTAAAAAAGTGGTGGTGAAGCCAAAGAAAGTGCGAGGGAAGAGGAGCAAGATAGCGGCGGGCAGGAACCAGGCAGCGTGGATGCAGTGGGCGCAGGAGGTTATCCAGCGCTGTTTCAGGGAGCTCAAGGCGGACCTGCTGAAGCTGATGAAGGCTTCTATTGATAAGCTGCTGGAGACCCAGGGGGTGGCGATCTGCGAGGTCCGACAAAAGATCTCATAACGAGGACGAGATCTTGGGCCTAGCGGTAAAGGTGGAGGCGCACGAGACGCTCCACAAGAAATGGCAGGAACAGTTTGAGGAGATGGAGAATCGGTCGAGGCGGAGGAATCTGCAGATCTTGGGCTTCCCGGAGGGGCTGGACGTGGGGGCCTATGTGGTCACCATGTTAAACTCGCTGATGGGAGCGAGGTCCTTCCAGGGGCCCCTGGAGCTGGAAGGGGCCCGTAGAGTGCTGGCGAGGAGGCCCAAGGCTAACGAACCACCGTGGGCGGTGCTGGTGCGGTTTCATCGGTTCGCTGATCGGGAGTGTGTACTCAGGTGAGCCACAATTTACATAGATGATTTGGAGTTGGGGACCAAGGGCAATGTGTCCAAGTTTGCAGACGACAGACACTAAGATGAGTGGTAAAGCAAAAAGTGCAGAGGATACTGGAAGTCTGCAGAGGGATTTGGATAGGTTAAGTGAATGGGCTAGGGTCTGGCAGATGGAATACAATGTTGACAAATGTGAGGTTATCCATTTTGGTAGGAATAACAGCAAAAGGGATTATTATTTAAATAATAAAACATTAAAATATGCTGCTGTGCAGGGAACCCTGGGTGTGCTAGTGCATGAGTCGCAAAAAGTTGGTTTACAGGTGCAACAGGTGATTAAGAAGGCAAATGGAATTTTGTCCTTCATTGCTAGAGGAATGGAGTTTAAGACTAGGGAGGTTATGCTGCAATTGTATAAGGAGTTAGTGAGGCCACACCTGGAGTATTGTGTTCAGTTTTGGTCTCCTTACCTGAGAATGGACGTACTGGCCCTGGAGGGTGTGCAGAGGAGATTCACTAGGTTAATCTCAGAGCTGAAGGGGTTGGATTACGAGGAGAGGTTGAGTAGTCTGGGATTGTACTCATTGGAATTTAGAAGGATGAGGGGAGATCTTATAGAAACATATAAAATTATGAAGGGAATAGATAGGATAGATGCGGCAGGTTGTTTCCACTGGCGGGTGAAAGCAGAACTAGGGGTCATAGCCTCAAAATAAGGGGAAGTAAATTTAGGACTGAGTTTAGGAGGAACTTCTTCACCCAAAGGGTTGTGAATCGATGGAATTCCTTGCCCAGTGAAACAGTTGAGGCTCCTTCATTAAATGTTTTTAAGATAAAGATAGATCGTTTTTTGAAGAATAAAGGGATTAAGGGTTATGGTGTTCGGGCCGGAAAGTGGCGCTGAGTCCACAAAAGATCAGCCATGATCTCATTGAATGGTGGAGCAGGCTCGAGGGGCCAGATGGCCTACTCCTGCTCCTGGTTCTTACGTTCTAACCAAGGCCAAAAAACACTCATGGGGAGCCTGGTGGTGTTAAATGCTCTTAATTCTTGCCCTGTCAAGTTGCTAATGCAACTGCATATCTGAACACAAGTTCCTTGGTTAGTGTGGGCCATCAATCACTGTCAGTTGGCTGATAACCTTAAACCTTGGAGAATGAGTGCATATTAAATACACTGCAAGCATCTAAGTGCATTAAAATAGCATTGTGTAAAAAATATTAACAGAACATAAACACTCATTTACACCTAATATAGATGGTACAATCTGTTTCGTCATACAGATGGGCGGAACAGAATGTCAAGGCACACGTATAAACATGCTAGTGCATTGTAAATTCAAAACCGATGTTGTCAAGTTAAATGGGGTGTTAATTTAGAAATGTCATAATTGGTGTTCATCATAAGTCAAGGATTGCCTGTATGTGCATGCTCCAGAATTGCTGCCCAATTTATCCCGTCATAATGGTGACTACCGATAACCATTATGCTTCATAATAATCATCTTTATTAGCGTCACAAGTAGGCTTACATTAACACTGCAATGAAGTTACTGTGAAAACCCCCTAGTCGCCCGCCTGTTCGGGTACACCGAGGGACAATTCAGAATGTCCAATTCACCTAACAAGCACGTCTTTCGGGACTTGTGGGAGGAAGCTGGAGCACCCGGAGGAAACCCATGCAGACACGGGGAGAACGTGCAGACTCTGCACAGGCAGTGATCCAAGCCAGGAATCGAACCTGGGTCCCTGGCGCTGTGAAGCAACAGTGCTAACCACTGTGCTACTGTGCCACATTCAAAGTTCAGCACATTTGTATAATCAATCCCTTTCTCCTACTTGGATCTATTCTGGTCCATGTGTAGATTTGAATAAATGCAATGGAAAACCCTTTTTAAAATTAAATACGAAGCTTAAATGTGCATTCTTATAATATCCACTATGGTACAGAATCCACTGAGGCGAGACTGAATGACCAGGAGGTGGCAATTGTGCTCCAAAACCAACAAATAACCTTATGCTGTGATAGTTATGACTTAATACTTTGTACAATTTGAGCGCTTTTGTTTTGACCATTTTTTTCCCCTTGTTCTTTCTTCCTATCTTGGCTCCCCTGTGCAAAATTGGTGCCTTCCAACCAGGCTAATCTGAAGATCTAGCAACCGCTGTGGTGAAATAGCTTTGGAAGGTCTGAAATTGCTGAGAGTATCTGCCTTCAAGACTCTACCAACTTGTATTCAAACAGCTGAAAGTGGGAGGTTATTAAGCAGATGGCAACAAGCAACAAATTTCTGACTAATTCAAGAAACATCAAATTGAATTCTGACATACGACACAACTGCAAATTTATATAAATCCAATATACACATCCAATATAAAGAATGTCACGGTCCAATTGTTATGGATTTTGATACACACACTACAACCTTGCACATCTTCAGATGCAATAGAAAATATATAGGGCTCGATTCAACTAAATAAGAACAAAGTTCCATAGCGAGCCCGTTTAAACACATATTTCTTGGCACTCGCATGGCTACACAACACGACTCTCATTGTATAAGAGGCCTCAGTGGGGTACGCGCGGCGAGGCCTCACATAGCCCCGAATAGCGAGAGATCGGGATGCAATTTTTAGATGGATCACTTAGCCCAGAGTAGCAAGAGATCGGGATGCGATTTTTAGATGGATCACTTCAGGGACCTCGGAGATCGGGGATGCCATTTTTAATCTGAAGCCCCCAAAGTGATCCCCCACATCCCTCCCCCCAGCCCGAATGCAACTATGGAGGGTGGCGGCCCCACACCCAAATACCCATGTAGGGCACGCCTGGCCCGATAACGTGCACGCAAGAAAATGCCAGCTTGGCACCTTGGCAATGCCAACCTGGCAATGCCCATGCTAGCTGGCAATGCCACCTGGGCATCTTGATAGTGCAAAGTTGGAACCCAGGTGGCACCAGCAGAGCAGGTCACCACCCTGCCAAAAGGGCATGCAGCTGGGGGCCTCCGATCTCCCGGGAGATACCCTTGAGTGCCAAACTGTGTGATCCCCATTTGTGGGGAGCAGTGCTGAATAGCGCTCGCTTGAGATTTCCAAGGCAAAGAGGATGAATCCTAAAGCCTCAATTACCTCAGGAATCTGCACATTAGAGTGAGACTAACTGCCATGCTCTATTATGCAGATTTGCCAAAAGGTGATCCTGCCCACAATGGCCTGGATTTATATCGCAATGTCTTGCGAAATCGCGTTGAATCTTGCAAGGCGTTATGAGCCAGGTAGATCCCAGGTGCAGGGTCTCCCAGCTTCTATCGGCTAGGCTGTGCCGTGGGAGCTGTTTTTCGGGTGCAGTGTGGGCATTGGATCGCGCCCATGATATTCAAAGTATCCAAGTCAAATAACTAATAAATGTCCATAAACAAGAAATGCAAGGAAATCTTTACCTACCAGAATCACAAAGATGATGTGCTGAAAGTGATTGCCCCAAACCAGCAGCGTGGGTGCAAAACAAAGCAAAGTTATTCTGGACGAGCTGTGTGGTGAAGTAATGTAGAAAAATGTTACATTCATGACATTTTGATATAAACTAGACTGCATTTACTAGACTCATGCAAGAAGCCCTTTTCTTCATTAAACACAAAGTCTAACTGCAAATATTCAAGTTCCAGCGGAAATATTCAACACTCCAGCTAAATCCAAAACTGACATTTGATTTTTTTTCCTCAGCACCGTTAAGAGCTCACGGGTGCAGCCTATAAAATCCATAGAATCCCGACAGTGCAGGAGGCCATTCAGCCCATCAATCCACACTGACCCTCTGAAAGAGAACCCTACCTAGTCCCACCCTCCTGCTTTGTCCCTGCAACCCCACATAAACTGCACATCTTTGGATTGAGGGGAGGAAACCCATGCAGACATTGGAGAACATGCAAACTCCACAAAGACAGTCACCCAAAGATAGAATTGAACCCGGGCTCATGGCTAACCACTGAGCCACCATGCCAAAAGGTCATTTTTCATACGAGTCTGGACAGGAAGTCAACTGGCTATATGGTTTGGGCTGAATTCAACTCTGTCCTCGCCCAGTTATCAAATGTACTTTTCTGCAGAAGTCACCAGATAGAAATCAGGAAAAGAAAGCACCGGGTCATTTTCACCTTCTCAACCTCAAGATGCCAGTACTCCGACTGCCACCTGGAGATTAGCTAACTCAGCACAGGTGGAACTTGGAGCTTTCTTTGAATGCAATACGATCTTGGAGCAGGAGTACCCCTTGAGCCTGCTCCGCCATTCAAGAAGATCATGGCCGATCTGATTGTAGCAGTAAACTCCATATTCCTGCCTACCTCTAATAACGTACCACCCCCACGTTAATCAAGAATCTACCTAGCTATGCCTTAAAAATATTCTTCCACTGTCTTTTGAGGAAGAGAGTTTCAGAGACCCAATCTCTTATTTTTCAACAGTAACCCCCAATTTTGGATTCTCCCACAAGAGGAAACATCTACTCCACATCCCCCCCAGTCAATACCCCTCAAGATCCCTCATGATTGTGTAACACACACTCCATGGTGAGTCTATGACCAGAGTCAGAAAAATTAAAGGCTGTAAATCTTTTTGGAAGCATTTCAGTCTCCTTGATTTTCTTTACAACAGTCATGTCTAGGGAACACTGGATAATAGGTTTTCTGTGTTCTTACATTTATAAATGAAAGTCCACCCATAAATATTTTATTTCTCAGTTACCTGAAAAGCCAATGAAATAAACAGAAAGCCAAAGGTGAGACTCAGGTATGGCTTGTGACTCATAACCAGTTTCAGGCCTGTTATATAGGACACGTGGAAATGATCTTTAGGAGCAAAGCAACCTGCAATAATCACAAAACAGCCAATATGTACATGATTTGCTCCCTTGTACAGTCAAACATCTGAAGATAATTGAGTCGTACAATGTGCAAAAGTCAAACCTGTCCAATCCAATGTTAGAATTCCACAACAAGTCACACTGTCCATTCTCAATTTCTAGTTATATTTTAAAAAATATTTTAAGATTGCAATTGATCAGCAATGAGGCTGATCACTCAATACATCTGCCAAAATCTTGTCGTGAAAAATGGACTTACAACTTTGTGTAAATGGCCAATTCACAGGAACCATCCATTTGACAACCAGGTTTATAATATAAATGATATCATCCTGTGTTAGTATTATTGAGGCAGCCAGTTACCTTGCTAGAATAACGTGCAAAGATAGGAATTTGACTGTCACCACCGTCATGGTGATTGTTTGACATTGAATCAGGCGGTCTCATTTGAGGATAGCTGCAGTCTATTTGTACAATGAAAATGGTGCAGGAACAACAATCTAGCAGAGAGTAGGCTTGCTTTCCTGGCTTCTTGTTGTGAATTGGGATCAGTGTAGGCATATGTATGTGAAGGGCGTGGAGGGGGGGGGGGGGGGGGGGGGGGAGAGGAGTAGAACAAATCAATATAAAGTAAAATGTCTGGCTTAAGGTCTGTTCAAAATAATTAGAATAGATTTGTGCAGAGCTGGGTGATCTCAGCTAGGGCATAGATTGAGACACTAACTTTTGTTGGTCTTCATCAATTCAAGAAGACAGCTCACCAGCTTTTCAAGGACCGCAAATGTCGGCCCAGCCAGAGATATCTATTTTTGCAAATAAATATATTTTTTTAAAAAAGAACTGCCCAGCAATCTGGAGTTACAAAGTGGAAAATTTGACCAGTTTTCTGCTCCTGATCACTATCCAATGACCCCAACAAAAAAGTTCAATTGTGCCAACTGTAGGCATGGCTATGATGCTTCCCACAGTCGAAACCTTGGCTGCACTCACTGGCTGGGTGCACACATGAAGAACATGGATAAGGTATTAAGACCGCTGTGGAGCCCCTTAGGAGCCAATGCCTGATGGAGAGAAAGGAAAAGGGAAAACATTTAGTGATGAGAAACAATAGTGAAGGGAAAGATAGCTCCTCAACACCAGACTCCAACTGGCAGTTAAGACTTTTAGCATGATGGTAGATGAACTTGACTTGTGTGCCTGTGATTTCCACATCTCAGTCTATCAATCTCACCCCAGCCACTTACCCGTGTGCTCCTTTACTCCGAGTAACAGAATCAATGAACAGAGAAAGTAAAGGCACCCGATCACCATGGCTGCCAGCGTGTAAGCCCACTTCTGTGGAAACAGAGAAAAATACATTTCTTACAGGGATGCCGCAAGGCTCACAGTTTTCAAGAAAGAAATGCCCCTCAGTCCAGTCTGGTTTAACTAGCCACAATATCCCTACACAAAACTCGGACTACTCAATTCTCTATCAACTGAACAGAGGATTTTTGCCTCCACTATCTTCACCAGATGTCCATTCCATTTATTGATCACTTGCTGTGTGACCAAGACTTTAGTAAGTCCCAAACGTTCTATGGTTATGGTTGTTTAGTGATAGTGTCTTTTTTAAAATTACCATCATATCGCCTTTGAACACAGCACTTTGCATTGACCTCCTTTCAACGCTGAAAAAATACAAGTTTTTTCTTTAGTCTTTCCTCATATCACCCAACTCAAGATTCATTCTTCAACACTTCCCTAAACCATTTTCAGGACCTGAATATTATTTACTGTAACAGTGAAAGATTCAGAAGATTGAGGGAATAGTGGAACAAGATGCGGGGGAAATAGGAGCGGTGCAAACAATGGCAGGAGCATTGGGAATGGGAAGTGTCTATAACCAAGGTACTGGACATGAGGAGAGGTTGGCCAGCTGAGTGTCTCCTTTCCCCCTCTCCCTGTAACCCACAACCACCTCCCATCCCCCAACATTACTTACCTGTGGCCTGGGTTGCTCCACGATCCTGGGACTGCCTGCTCATGCGCAGCAAAGGCCTCCCCAGTGGCACTGCTGAGCACAAGAGCTGCCAGCTTCTGATTGGCCAGCAGCTCTCGGTAGGCAAGACATCTGCCCCTGGGGTCTTGATTCCAGTGGAAGGCATATCACTGGCCTCAGCACTGCCTGACTGGCTTGTGGGCCTTCCCCAAAAAGTCAGCGCAGGTGTCTCAATAGCTCTCACAAGATTTCCAGCCTCAAAATGTATTGAACAGCGCAGCATCCACAATCCTCTAGGGCGGCCTATTCTAAAGACTCACAATTCTTTGGCCCAATTTACTCAGGCTCCCATCTATGGATAACCCCTCTTACACTAGGAACCAATTTGGTGAATCTTCACTGTACAGTCTCCAATATTCTTTATATACCCTTTCTTAAATATGCCTAACACCGTACACGGTATTCTAGATATGATCTCATCACAGCCCTGAAAATTGTAGCAAGGCATCTTTATTCTTGCACCCCATGCAATGAAGTCCAACAAGCCATTTGCCCTATAATTAAAGCAAAATACTGTGGATACTAGAAACCTGAAATAAAGACAGATAATGCCGGAAATACTCAGCAGGTCAGGGCTGAAGAAGAATCAAGCAGATACAATTGAAACATTAATTGGTTTTTTCCTGCACAGATGCTGCCACAGCTGTTGAATATTTCCAGCATTTTTGGTTTTTATATGCTATTTATCTTCCCAATTGCTTGCTGTACCTGCATACCAGCTTTCTGCTTTCCTTGTATGAGCAAACCCAAGTCTCTTTAAACATATTCACTTACAGGTTTCACAACCTTTTTTAACCAAAACTTGTTTTTCTACTCTAATGACTAAAGTGAATGATGTCAAACTTCCCCACATTATACTCCACTCACTTACCCTTTTTATACCATCTCTTTGCAAACTTTTTTTTTTTTTTTTTAATTTTTATTCTCCTTTTTCACATTTTCTCCCAAATTTATACCCACCAGTAATTAACAATAATCAGCAACAAATATGTCAATCCCCATAACAATAACAACGATCCCATCCACCCACCAACCCCCAAACATTAGCCCGCATGTTTACATAAACAAATGACAAAAAGGAATCAGGGATTACACCCATAGTCACCCTTTTTTTTTTAATTAAATATTTTATTGAAAATTTTTGGTCAACCAACACAGTACATTGTGCATCCTTTACACAATATTATAACAACACAAATAACAATGACCTATTTTATAAACAAAAAAAAAAATGAATAAATAGTAAATAACAAAAATGAAAACTAGCCCTAATTGGCAACTGCCTTGTCACAAGTAACACTCTCCAAAAATATAATTTAACAGTCCAATATATAATTATCTGTAGCAACGACCTATACATACTATACAGTATATATTAACAACCCTGAGAGTCCTTCTGGTTCCTCCTCCCCCCCCCCCCCCCCCCCGATCCTGGGCTGCTGCTGCTGCCTTCTTTTTCCCATTCCGTCTATCTTTCTGCGAGGTATTCGACGAACGGTTGCCACCGCCTGGTGAACCCTTGAGCCGACCCCCTTAGGACTAACTTAATCCGCTCTAGCTTTATAAACCCCGCCATGTCATTTATCCAGGTCTCCACCCCCGGGGGCTTGGCTTCTTTCCACATTAGCAATATCCTGCGCCGGGCTACTAGGGACGCAAAGGCCAAAACATCGGCCTCTCTCGCCTCCTGCACTCCCGGCTCTTGTGCAACCCCAAATATAGCCAACCCCCAGCTTGGTTCGACCCGGACTCCTACTACTTTTGAAAGCACCTTTGTCACCCCCATCCAAAACCCCTGTAGTGCCGGGCATGACCAAAACATATGGGTATGATTCGCTGGGCTTCTCGAGCACCTCGCACACCTATCCTCCACCCCAAAAAAATTTACTGAGCCGTGCTCCAGTCATATGTGCCCTGTGTAATACCTTAAACTGAATCAGGCTTAGCCTGGCACACGAGGACGACGAGTTTACCCTGCTTAGGGCATCTGCCCACAGCCCCTCCTCGATCTCCTCCCCCAGCTCTTCTTCCCATTTCCCTTTTAGTTCATCTACCATAGTCTCCCTTTCGTCCCTCATTTCCCTATATATATCTGACACCTTACCATCCCCCACCCATGTCTTTGAGATCACTCTGTCCTGCACCTCTTGTGTCGGGAGCTGCGGGAATTCCCTCACCTGTTGCCTCGCAAAAGCCCTCAGTTGCATATACCTGAATGCATTCCCTTGGGGCAACCCATATTTCTCGGTCAGCGCTCCCAGACTCGCGAACTTCCCATCCACAAACAGACCCATAGTCACCCTTAATACACACAGACCCCCTTCCCCCCCCAACCCTCCCACCCATCCCCCCCCAACCAATGTTCGATGTTATCCAGTTCTTGAAAGTGCATAATGAATAATGCCCATGACTTGTAGAACCCCTCCGTACTTCTCCTCAGTTCAAACTTAACCTTCTAAAGAGTCGAGAATACCAACAGGCACCCCCCCCCCCCCCCCCCCCCCCCCCGCCCCCCCATCACGCCAGGGCACAGAGTGGAGAGGCTGCTCTCCATCCCAACAGGATCCTCCTTAGGGTGATCAACGAGGCGAAGGCTACAACATCTGCCTCCGCACCCGTTTCCAACCCTGGCTGGTCCGACACCCCGAATATGGCCTCCCGGGGACCCGGGTCCAGTTTCACATGCACCACCTTGGAAATTACCCTAAAAACCTCCTTCCAGTAATCCTCTAGCTTTGGACAAGACAAACATATGAACGTGATTAGCGGCCCCCCACCCCCCGCAACGCTCACACAGATCTTCTACTCCTTCAAAGAATCGGCTCATCCTCGCCCTCGTGAGGTGTGCTCTGTATACCACCTTCAGCTGTATCAGCCCCAACCTCGCACAAGAGGTGGAGACATTTGCTCTCCGGCGCACCTCACACCAGACCCCCTCCTCGAAAACCTCTCCCAACTCTTCCTCCCACTTTGCTTTAATCACTTCCAGTGGTGCCTTATCCTCTTCCAAAATAGCTCCGTACACCGCTGACACTACCCCCTTCTCCAGTCCCCTTGTAGTCGGCACCTCCTCCAGCAATGTGGAGGCCGGTTCCTCCGGGAAGCTCTGTATCTCCTTTCTGGCAAAATCTCCAACCTACATGTATCGAAACATTTCTCCCTGCTCCAACCCATACTTCGCTTCCAGCTCCTTCATCCTGCAAACCAACCCCTAAGAAACAAATCTTTTAGCATCTTAATCCCCTTCTCTTCCCATTTCTGGAAATTTCCATCCCACCTCCCTGGCTCAAATCTGTGGTTCCCCCGAATCGGCATTTCCCTTGACCCTGCCCCCAACCCGAAGTGTTGGCGAAACTGCCTCCAAATTCTCAATGAAGCTATTATTACCGGACTCAGAGTATTTCCCGGAGCTATCGGGAGCAGCGCTGTTGCTAGTGCTTTCAGTCCCGACCCCCTGCACAAACTCTCCTCCATTCTGACCCACTGGGAATCAACCCCTCTGACCCAGCTCCACACCTTCTCCACATTCGCCGCCCAGTAGTAGTACATCAGGTTCGGAAGACCCAAACCCCCTGCCTGCCTTCCCCTCTGTAGCAGCACCTTCCTCACTCTGGCCACCTTCCTTCCCCATATGAATGAGGTAATCCTTCCCTCAATCTCCCTGAAAAAAGCCTTTGGCAGGAAAATCAGTAGGCATTGAAAAATAAACAGAAATCGCGGCAACACATTCATTTTAATCGCCTGTACCCGACCCGCCAGTGACAGAGGGAGATCATCCCACCTTGCCAGATCGGCTTTCACTCTCCCCACCAAACTAGAAATGTTGTACCTGCGAAGCCTACCCCACTCCCGGGCAACCTGCACCCCCAGATACCTAAAGCGAGTACCTACCCTACAGAATGGCAGCCCCTCCACCCCTGCCCCCACCCCCGGCCAAGACACCACAAAATACTCACTCTTGTCTAGGTTCAGCTTGTACCCAGAGAAAGACCCAAATACCTGCAGTAGCTCCAATATTCTCCCTATCGACACACTCGGTTCCGACACATATTATAGCAAGTCGTTGGCATATAAGGACACCCTATGCTCTATCCCCCCCCCCCCCGCACTATTCCTTTCCATGCTCCCAAACTTCTTAATACGATGGCCAACGGCTCAACCGCAAGTGCAAACAGCAGGGGGGGGACATAGGACATCTCTGCCTCGTCCCACGGTGGAGAGAAAAGTATCTCGAGCTGATGTTGTTTGTGCGGACACTCGCCTTCGGCTCCTTATATAGTAGCTTTACTCAGTTCACAAATCTTGCTCCAATCCCAAACCGCTCCAGAACTGCCATTCTACCCGGTCAAACGCCTTCTACCCGGTGCGGTCCAATGCCACAACCACCTCTGTTTCCTTACCTTCCGCCGGTGCCACAACGACATTCAAAACTCTCCTAATGTTCGAAAAAAGCTGCCTCCCTCTCTCGAACCCCTTCTGATCTTCACCTATCACCTTCGGGATACACTCCTCCAGCCTATCCGCCAACACCTTCGCCAATACTTTTGCGCCCACATTCAGAAGTGATATGGGCCGATACGACCCACACTCCGTTGGATCCTTATCATTTTTTAGCAACAGTGAAATTGATGCCTGCCTCAAAATTTGTGGCAACACCCCCTTTCCTATCGCCTCTTCAAACACCCCCACCATCAGGGGTGCCACCTTATCCTTGAATTTTTTATAATATTCCACCGGAAACCCATCCTGTTCTGCCACCTTCCCCAACAGCATCCTCCCAATCGCATCCTTTATCTCCTGCTCCACTATTGCTCCTTCTAATGTAGCTCTGTCCCCCTCCCCTAGCCTCGGGTTCTCCAACCCATCTAGAAATTCCTGCATCTCACGGTCTCCCCCGGGTGGCTCTGACCTGTACTACAACCTCTCATAAAACGCCTCAAAAACCTTGTTAATCAGCTCCGGAGCCACCACCAACTTCCCTACCCTATCCCTCACCTGAAGAATTTCCCTTGCCGCTGCTTCCCTCTGGAGCTGACCAGCTAACATACTTGTCTAGGTATCTCCTTATCTCCATGTCCATAAACTGCACCCCTTGCTCGTCTCAGTTTGCACACCGCCTTTCTGGTAGACAGTTGGTCGAAGCTTGCCTGTAGTTCCTTCCTCTTTTCCAGCTTCGCTGGGTCCCCATCTTCTGCATAGCTCCTATCTACCGCCAACATCTCATCTATTACCATCTGCCGCTCCAACCTCTCCTCGTCGTCCACCCTGGCCTTAACAAAATTACCTCACCCCTCACCACCGCCTTTAGAGCCTCCCAGACAACTGCCTTCGACATCTCACCCATACAGTTGAAACCTACATATTCCTTAATTATCTTTTCAATTTTCTCACAGAACACTTGGTTCGCCTAAAGCCCCACATCCAGTTTCCACCCCAGCCTCTGCGCTACCCCCTTTTCCAGTATCATATCCACCCATGATCTGACACTGCAACTGCCGAGTATTCCGACCCCTTAACCCCAGCCAGCAAAGCCTTCCCCATCACAAAGAAGTCGATCGGCGAGTATACCTTATGGACTGCTGAGAAAAATGAGTACTCCCGTTACCTTGGGTGCAGGAACCTCCAAGGGTCCACCCCTCCCATTTCCACCATTGGCCAGCCAGCACCTTCGCCCCCCCCCCCCCCCCCCCGATGGGACCAGCGAGCGCGGCCGTGATCTGTCCAACGTTGGCTCCTGCACCAAGTTCCAGTCTCCCCCCACAATCAGCTTGTGTGTGTCCAAGTCGGGGATGGCCCCAAACACCTTCTTCGCGAATCCCACATTGTCCCAATTGGGGCCGTATACACTTAATAGCGCCACTAATCTCCCCTCCAGTGCCCCTGTCACAATCACATATCTACCCCCTGATCTGCCACCACCTCTCCATCTGGAAGCGTACCCTTTTGCTGACCAGCACCATCAAGTCCTGAGTGAAACACTGGACTAACCCAGCCCTTTTTAAGTCTCACCTGGTCCTTCACCCTCAAGTGAGTCTCCTGCAGCATTGCCACATCGGCTTTCAAACTTTTTAAGATGCGCAAGCATCCTTGACCTCTTGACCAGACCTCCTAGCCCGCTCACGTTCCACGTGACTATCCTAACTGGGATCTCTTTGCAAACTTGCCCTGTTCTCCCAAGTGTACCTTTCCACCTCGCTTTATACTGCCAGCAAACTTAGATAGATTACTCTGTTGCTTCATCTAAGTAATTAGTATCGATTGTAAACAGCTGAGGCTCCAGCACGGATCCTTGTAGCACTCAAATAGTCACAATCTGCCAATTGAAAAATGGTCGGTTTATACCCACTCTTTGCCTCCTGCCCATTAACCAATCCTCTATCTATGCTAATATAATGGCGTGGGTTTCCTCCGGGTGTTCCGGTTTCCTCCCACAGTCCAAAGATGTGCAGGTTAGGTGGATTGGCCAAGTTAAATTGCCCTTAGTGTCCAAAATTGCCCTTAGTGTTGGGTAGGGTTACTGGGTTATGGCAATAGGGTGGAGGTGTGGGCTTGGGTAGGGTGCTCTTTCCAAGAGCTGGTGCAGACTCGATGGGCTGAATGGCCTCCTTCTGCACTGTAAATTCTATGATAATATCCCCAACTCTTTGTGCCCTTATCTTGCATATAAACCTTTTTTGTGGCACATTATCAAATGCATTTTGGAAATCCAAGGATACTACATCTACTGGCACCCCTTCATCTCTAGTTACATCCTGAAAAAAACTCAAATTATCAAACTGAACTTCCATTTTGTAAAAATACGGTGACTCGTTCTAATGGAAGCCTTGCCCAGTGCATTTATTAAGCTTCCTTAATGATAGAATCTAACAGAGATTCTAGCACTTTTCCCAACGCCTGAAGCTCAGCTAACTGATTTGTAGTTGCCTTTTTCCTCCTACCCCCTCCCCCCGCTCCTCTTGAAAAGCGATTTATATCTGCTTACTTTTGATCTGATGGGACTGCTTCTGAATCCAAGGAATTTTGGAAAATCATAGCTAAGCATCCACTATCTGGCAGCTATCACTTTTAGAACACGAGTGAACCTGTCATCAGGGGGTTTGTTGATTTTTAGTCCCTTAAGTTTCTGCACCATTTTCTCTCTGCTGATATTAATTACCTTAATTTCCCCAGGGCCTAGGTTACTCTCTATTTCTAGAAGAAACTTTGATCTTCTACTGTGAAGACAGACACAAAATAATTGCTCAATACCTCTGCTATTTCTGCATTTCCCATGATAATTTTCTGACTTTTCCTATTCTTCATTTCTACCCATACTGATTCTAATTCCGGATCTTCTGTGGCCAGATTCTCTCTCATTAAGGTCTGGATGTCAATCTTGACTATCATGGCCAACTTTCTTCCTTTGCATTCTGTCTGTCTTTCCAAAATATTATGTACCCACAACTTTGGTCACCTTGCAATCTGTAATGGCAATTAAATTTAAACCATTAACTTCTATCTGTGCCACCATTTCATTATTTATTAAGCTTCCTTAAAGACAGATTCCAACACCGATTCTAGCATTTTTCCCCCAATGACTGATGCTCTCCTTCCCTCCTCTTGAAAAGCGATGTTATATCTGCCTACTTCTGATCTGATGGAACTGTTTCGGAATCTAAGGAATTTTGCCTCACAGCGCCAGGGACCCAGATTCAATTCCAGCCTTGGGTGACTGTCTGTGTGGAGTTTGCACTTTCTCCCAGTGTCTGTGTGGATTTCTTCCGGGTGCTCTGGTTTCCTCCCACAGTCTAAAGATGCGCAGGTTAGGTAGATTGCCCGTGCTAAATTGCTCCTTAGTGTCCAAAAAGATGTGCAGGTTAGATGGAGTTATGGGGCTACAGGGATAGGGTGGACAAGTGGGCTTAGGTAGGGTGCTCTTTCAGAGGGTTAGTACAGACTCGACGGACCGAATGGCCTCCTTCTGCACTGTAGGAATTTTAGGTTTCCAGCTATCTTATTGCAGGTGCTTCGTGCATCCAGATAAGGAACCTATAATTTTATTTTTTGACAAGTACTATTCCCGAATCAGCCACAAACTCACTAAATAGTGGAACAGACTGAACATCTTCTACATTGGTAAACTTTAACTTGAGATCCAAGTAGAAAACAGTTTGATGACATTCAAGAGGACCTACACCAAACAACATTTTGGACTTTGGATTTAAATGTGAATAAAGCACCTTGCAGCAGAATACTGTGTCTTTTTCTTAGATTTCATTAGATCAGAGAATATTCCCGTGATAGCACAGGAAGAATTACATTGTATAAATTTTGCATGCAGATACATTGTTTACTCTGCTAGAATTCAAACATACAGTCTTCTGCAGGGTCAATTTTTGTCTTATTCTGCTTCTGTTACATGCCTGGGACATTTTCCTACATTAAAAGGCACTGCACATAAATGCAAGTTATTCATTAAAGAAGAGGAAAGATGCTGGTTTATTCTTAACATATTTCAGTATTGAACTCGAACTGAAGTGACGTCCACCCATCTCCGAATATAGCCAAGTAAACATAATTTGCAATACACTAAAGACAGTACTGAGGTCACTCAATGAGGAGTACTGACCGTGTTATTGAGGCTGTTTACCAACGGTGAGGTGTTGTTGAGTTCTGTTCCATTCTGCATCATCCGACACGTTTCTGCAGTTTGTGTATGATATGCTCCCACAATCTGACCCTGAATGGCAGCTCCAGCAAGTGTTGCCACCACCTCCACTCCCATCCCTGAAATGAGAGGGACATGCACAAAAATGGTTAATCAAACAGCTGTTACATAACTGGCGGTGGTTTTACAATGCATTTCATCTGTTGAATTTTACATTTTTCAGGAGCCTACGTCTTTTTCTCAAGACTACATCAGGAGTCTCTAGTGGGGTGAAAACAGTGTTCCACACTTTCAACACATCTCTTTGTATTATATTTTTCTTGAACTCTTGAGAGGTTGAAGATGAATGGGTCCAAATTGTCCTACACTATGAAGGGGAGGTTGATCCTGGGCATGGAGGGATTTTCTTATGAGGAAAGATTGAGCCATTACTCATTGGAGTTTAGAAGAATGAAAGGCAATCTTATCGATACAAATAAGATTTGCTTGTTGACTTGACAGGATAGATTCTGAGAGGTTGTTTCCCCTCATGGGAGAGGCTAGGACCAGAGGACATAATCTCAGAGTATGGGGTTGCCCACTTAAGACAGCGATGTGGAGGAATTTCTTCTCTTAAGAGAGTAGCGAATATGGAATCAAGGATATGAGGATAAGGTAGGAAAGTGGAGTTGAAGAATATCATATCAGATAGTCATGATCTCATTGATTGGCCACACAGTCCTTTTTTTAAAAAAAATAGTTTTATTGGGGTATTTGCAATTTTTATAATAATAATAACAGCGACATAAACATGGTACAATAAACATTTCTACCCCCCCATCACAATCTACACACACCCCAACCATAAAACAACAATCCGGCCCTCGTTCCACCCCCCCCCCCTCCATTTTGGAATTCTGCTTCTGCTGACATTTTAATTTCCCCCGAGAAAGTCGACGAACGGCTACCACCTCCGGGTGAACCCTACCATTGACCCTCTTAAGGCGAACTTGATTTTCTCGAGACTGAGAAACCCAGCCATGTCACTAACCCAGGTCTCTGCACTCGGGGGCTTAGAGTCCCTCCACATTAATAAGATCTGTCTCCGGGCTACCAGGGAGACAAAGGCCAAGACGCCGGCCTCTTTCGCCCCCTGAACTCACGGCTCTTCTGACACTCCAAAGATCGCCACCTCCGGACTCGGCACTCAGCACCACCCGTGCTTTGAGTACCGTGGACATTGCCGTAGCGAAACCCTGCCAAAACCCTCTAAGCAACGGGCATGCCCAAAACATGTGGACATGATTTGCTGGGCTTCCCGCACACCTGTCCTCTACCCCGAAAAACTTGCTCATCCGGGCGACCATGTGTGCCCGGTGGACTACCTTGAATTCTATCAGGGTAAGCCTGGCACATGATGAGGATGTGTCAATCCTGCTTAGGGCATCCGCCCACAGACCTGCCTCTATCTCTCCTCCTAGCTCGTCTTCCCACTTGCCCTTAAGCTCCTCCACCTCCTGGATCGCACGTCCATGGATTTCTTGATTCTGCACGACCTGATCAATCGAAGCCTTGATCGGGTCCAGCGTGTCCTTCTTAAGCTTGGCGAAGCAATCTTCAAAACACTTCACCAGCTGCCCCGTCGACCACTGTGCCATCTCCCCGCAGCCCTGCTTCTCCGCCATGCTTTCCTGCATTGCCAGCTCTGCTCGCGTCTTCCTTGTAGAACTTGGTCTTCTCACACGGTCACTTCTGGTCCAATTCTCCATATACTGGAGGGGGTTTCTTCTCACCGTCTCATTCTCCACCGATTTATCCAATAAAATCCAGAAAAAAACGGGAGAAGGTCCAAAGGCCCATCACAGGTGGGAGCTCTCAAATGTGCGACCTACTCCTCCATGGCCGCCACCACATGTCCGGCAGACCTGATCGTCCAAATGGCTTAAGTCTGCTCCTACGTATTATGGTCTTACGAAATTCTCAAAAATGGAGAGACTGGAATTTAAAAAAAATTCCAACTGAAGGAAAAATCAGTACTTACTGTATGCAGTCGCCGAATCTCTGTCATGCTGGTCACCGCCGAGAAACATGGTTAGAGCAGAATAGGGCACATGGAAACACTACAGAAACATAAAAATACAAAGCATGTTTCAATAGCAATTCTTTAAAAAAAAACACTTCTGATTTATTATTTTCATCAAAAGGTAAAGGTTAGCCCCACCATTAAGTATGCTGTGAGCTAATGGGCAACTGAGTTAAGTAACTAATAATTCAATATTACAGGCTGATCAGGTCAGCCATTCATTTTTCAATTGTGGAATCGGAATTATGAATCTATCCCAGTGAAGGTATAAAAGGACCCTTGTTCGGCAAGCTGTAAATATCTTAAAACAAAATAATCATGGACAGTCTTCAGCCTGTTTTACCCATGCAAGGGCCACCTGTGTGTGGGAGGTGGTGTAGAGCTCTAGTGAGGTGGATGATGGGGACAGGGCAAGGTGGGAGGGTGAGGGCCAAGGGCATGGGGACACGGACCGGGATAGGGGCTGGCGATAGGAAGGAGGGCAAGCCAGGTCTGTGAAGTGGAGAGCTTATGTGAGAGATGGAGGGGGAGTGCGAGAGAGGAAGGGAAATGGGAGTGTGTACACAAGTCTGGCTCACACCCTGTCCCAGGCATCTCACCCACCCTCACACACCAACAGGCACTCTTCTCACTCAATCACAAGCTTATCTTTTCAAGTCATTGCATTGTCACTTTTTTTTGCTCAGCAGGTTGCTTGTTTCCATATCTCAACTTTCCCCCTCCCCACTAAATTCATGTTTAATATTGTGTCAAGCCTCATCTTTCTGAAATTTGCTCAGTGACCCCTGGAGGGAGAGAAAGATTGAAACATAGTTCCCCATCGGAAAGTTGAACAAGCCTGATGTATAGGATCCCACTGACCTACTTTGAAGAGGAGTAGAGAAGATCTGCTGGCCCTCAATTATCACAAAAAAGATTCTCAGGTGAATATCACGTCACTGTTAAGTCATTTGTGGGGAGATTCTCTGCACAAATTAGGTTCAGCATTTCCTACATTATGTTCAGTGTTTAAAAGACACAATACAATGTATATGCAAGTCTTTCTTTTCATAATTAACTTCAAGAGACCCAACATTTCATGCATTGGAAGAAAAGCATGCCTGAAGTGTCCAAAATAGAGTTTGCTGTAGTGGATTTAGAAATTTATGATAACACGGGATGTATTTTCCAAGGGTCAGTGCACTCATTTCCCCCTTCACCACCCTACGTCCCCAACGAAGAAAAAATATATGGTGCGGGATTCGCCGAGCCTCCGCGCCAAAATCGTCATCGGCGTGGGGGGGTGGAGAATGGGCATTGACGCAAAATCCCGGCACGACGCCGCTCCCACGATTCTCCGGTCCCTGGAGAATCGCGCGCGGTCTACGCGGCGTGGATAGGGGGGCATTGACAGAGGGCCCGCGACAATTCTGCGAGGACAACTGGCCGAGTTTCCAATGGCATGGTTCTAACCACATTTTGCCTGTCAGGAACAGCCACCCTAGTGGGGGGTGGGGGGGGTCTCACAGACGGCCAGGCAAGCGATCGGGTGGCACCGATCCGCAGGCGCCCACGATCTCAGGGGGACCTACATTTTTGGTGCCGCTCCGCAGTCCGAGTCCGCCATGTCACACAGGTCGGCCAGCGCAGGCCTCCGCCGTGCGAATGCGCGGACTACCGACCGCGGAAGTGCAGGGCCCCGTATCTGCAGCCAGAGCTGCGAGAAGCACTCCGGGGCCCTGCGAGCGCCCTGCGAATTGGAGAAACACTCTGGACTTTCTTAAGGAAAGACCAAAGTGAAACGCCCACGTTTTGACGCTGGCGTGGGGACATAGCCCCATTGGAGAATCCCGCCCATGCTCCTGGATGTCGGTGCACTGACAAGATCACATTTATTGCCCATTGAGTTTGTGCATTTTCGCCATTTACTGCACCAGTAACGGCTGCATCAAAACTTGGGGCCGAGCTCTGGAACTCTCTGCTTCTTCACCTCCCTTTCTACTTTCTACGGGGCTGTTTAGCACAGGGCTAAATCGCTGGCTTTGAAAGCAGACCGAGGCAGGCCAGCAGCACGGTTCGATTCGCGTAACAGCCTCCCCGAACAGGCACCGGAATGTGGCGACTAGGGGCTTTTCACAGTAACTTCATTTGAAGCCTACTTGTGACAATAAGCGATTTTCATTTTCATTTCATTTCACTTTGAACAACCACCTTCAAACTCCATTTTTTCTGATCTCCTCTCCGGGAGTCATCTTGGGAGGTTCATTCCTGTTAAAGGTACCAGTTGCTGCTTACTTTGCGGACGACACAGGGCCTGAGACTGCACCAAACACAGCAACTACTTACTGAAACAGGAAGAGAAGTTTCCTATACCATACCGGACTCAGTTGCCCGTAATCTTAAAAATCAGAAGATTTGATCTTGAACCATTTTAAAGATAAATCTGCAAAGGTAATGTTGGTGAAGAATTACACTCCGATCTTTTCCACTTCTAAGTTTTTAAGTGGCTTCCTGTTCAATCTTTTGCCTCTAAAAACGTAATACTCACATTATTGTTTTCACCATGTCCAAAACACTATTTACATACTGCAAAAAAAATGTATCATCTCCCCTCAAATGCTGGCCACACTCTATTTTATTGGCGCACCCTAGAAGTAAGTACAGGAACTCTAAAAATAAAGGCAGTTATTATATTAACTCATAACTCAAAAGAAAAGTTACAACTGGTCTTGAAGAAAAAAAAGAGATACATTGATGCTGTGGTGAGTGACAAATACCGGAGTCATCCTTCACACTCAGTTTCATTCGAAGTCAACAAAAATATAACCAATTTTGAGGTAAATCAAGTGATCTAAACCACCCAGTGATGGGTTGTCATAGAAATTAGTCTATTTATGTTAGAAAAACAATAATTGTAAGTAGCATTACTAATTTCCTAAATAATGCTTCAGCTCAGTTCATTTTGCTTTTTGTTTCTCTGTCAATTATCTCAGTGCCACATCTGGCATATTCATTGAGCCAGGAAAAGAATAGTTCCTGTGTTGGCTGTTGTGACCTCTCCTGTACTGCTAAGTGTGACCGTCAAATCTCACCGCCTAACACTTTGGCTGAGCTGTGAATGGTGACTCAAATAAGGGCCCTGCAGAAAACTGCATAGGAAACTTGAATTCATCGATTTTCAGTTGAAAGTGGAGACATCAGCCAGAGGAGTTTAAACATGGACAAACTAACAATATTGGTACAAGTCTACAGCAGAAGACCTCTCAAGATTGGCAATCTGAATGGATGGTGTGGAGACTGAACTAGTGCTCAACTGCCTTCCTAACAGCACTATGGTAATACGTACACCAGATGGACTGCAGCGGTTCAAGAAGGCAGCTCAGACCACCTTCCCAAGGGCAATTAGTGACGGGTAATTAATGCCGGTCTTGTCAGTGATGCCCACATCCCATGAATGAGTATAAAAGAATTGGTACAATAGCAGTGTTCATCTTAAGTACTTACCAGGCACACTGATAGGAAATACTTGATAGCACAGTGCAAAAGAAGCTTTACTTTGTAGCCAAACCTGATTTAATCTTGATGGGACAATATAGAGTGTCTTTTGCATATAACCCATGCAGTAGATACATCCTCTGTATTTTCCTTGCACTTTTCCATAGCAAACTGAAACCTTATGATACAATGATCACTGTCCACAAAATGTTCCCTATTGATACTTGCAGGTGGCATGTGCACAATGGTTAGCACTACTGCTTCACAGCGCCAGGGTCCCAGGTTCAATTCCCGGCTTGGGTCACGGTTTGTGTGGAGTCTGCACGTTCTCCCTGTGTCTGTGTGGGTTTCCTCCGGGTGCTCCAGTTTCCTCCCACAAGTCCCGAAGGACGTGCTTTTAGGTCATTTGGACATTCTGAATTCTCCCTGCGTACCCGAACAGGCGCTGGAATGTGGCGACTAGGGAATTTTCACAATAACTTTTTTTACAGTGTTAATGTAAGCCAACTTGTGACAATAAAGTTTATTATTATTACTTGATTCACTTAGCCCACCTCATTCCCAAGCAATGTTTCTTTTCTTGGTGGACTGGAAACATTGCTGGAGACATTTTTCCTGAACAAACTAGGAAGCTCTTGCCCCACTCTGCCCTTTACACTCTTACCATCACAGCCTATGTTCAGATAATTAAAGTCCCCCATTATAACTACTCTATAATTCCTGCTCCTAATTTCCTTGCAAATGTGAACCTCTACAACTTTCTCAATGATTCATGCCCTATAGAATACACTGAGCAACGTTAATGTACCTTTTTTGTCAGTGAGGTGTAATAGATCTGGCCTGATAAATTGGAATCAAAGGTTGGCAGACAAAACAGTATGTAGACAATGGACTGCCTTTTGAGGGGAGAGTTTGGGCACAGATAAGGTATATTCCCAGGAAGGGGAAAGGCAGGGCAAACAAATAATCGAGAGCTACTTGGATGACAAAAAGAGATAGAAATTAAGAGGGAGAAGAAAAAAAATGTGTTTATGACAGATATAAGCTGGACTATACAACCGTGAACCAGGCTGACTATAGAAGGTTCAGAGAGGAAGTAAAAAAGCAATTAAAAGTAAGTAGAGATTATGAAAAGAGACCAGTAGCTAACATGAAAGGAAATCCAAATGACTTCTGTAAGCCTATAAATAGTAAAAGGTGGTTGGAGGAGGAATCGAGTGAACGCGGGACCAAAATGGGGATGTACACATGGAGGCAGAGGGACAGTTATTTTGTATCTGTCTTCATCAAAGAACAAGATGCTGCACAGGTCATGGCGAAAGAGGAAGTAATTCGGGCACTTGAAGGGTTTAACGGTGGCGCAGTGGTTAGCACTGCTGCCTCATGGCGTAGAGGTCCCAGGTTCGATCCCGTCCCTGGGTCACTGTCCGTGTGGAGTATGCACATTCTCCCCGTGTTTGCATGGGTTTCGCCCCCACACCCCAAAGATGTGCAGGGTAGATGGATTGGCCATGCTGAATTGCCCCTTAATTGCAAAAAGTGAATTGGATACCCTAAAATTATTTTTTAAAACATTGATACGGTGGTATCGAATAGATAGGCTGTCAGTACTTACAGTTGATAAGGCTCTAAGATCAGATGGATTGCAAATAAGATTATTGAGGGAAGTGAGTGTGGAAATTGCAGAGGCACTGGCCATAATTTTCCAGTCTTCCTTAGACTCGGGTGGTGCCAGAACACTGGAGAAATGCAAATGTTACACCCTTATTCAAAAGATAAACTCCTTATTCAAAAGATAAACTCATTAACTTCAGGCCAGTCAGTTTAATTTTGGTGAAAGCTTCTCAAAACAATAATTTGGGACAAAATGAATAGTCACTTGGGCAAATGTGGGTTAATTAAAGAAAGTCAGCATGGATTTGATAAGGGCAAATCATGTTTAATGAACTTGCTAGGAGTTTTTTTGATAAGGTAACAGAGAAAGTTAATGAGAGTAAAGCTGTTGATGTGGTGTACATGACTTCAAGAAGGCATTTGATAAAGTGTCGCAAATCAGACTGTGAGAAAATCTAGAGTCTATGGAATAAAAGGAACAGTATGGACATCAACTTGGCTGAGTGACACAAAATTAAGTATAATGCTTCTTGGACTGGGGAAAGGTTTGTAATGGAGTTCGCCAGGGGTCAGTGTTGGGACCCCTGCTCTTCCTGTTATATATTAATGATCTAGGCCTTGGTGTACAGGGCACAATTTCAAATGTGTACATAATACAAGACTTGGAACTATTATGAACCATGAAGACAATCGTGCAGAACTTCAAAAGGGATGTGACAGGCTGGTAGAATGGATGGAAGATTAAATTTAATGCAGAAAAGTGTGAAGTGATTCATTTTGGAGGAAGAACGCAGAAATGCAACATAAAACAGAAGCTACAATTCGAAAGGGGGTTCAGAGACAGAGGGACCTGGATATGTATGGGTATAAATCATTGAAGATGGTGGGACAGGTTGAGAGAACAGTTAATAAAGCAGACAGTATCCTAGGATTTATTAATAGGGGCGGATGTAGAGTATAAATGCAAGCAAGTTATGTTAAACTTGTACAAAATAGTGTTTTGGTCTCAACAGTTGTATTGCACCCAGTTCTGAGCGTCATACTTTAGCAAAGATGTGAAGATATTAGAGGGAGTGCAGAAAAAAAATCAAAGTGCAGAAGAGCAATAGCCATAGGGGACTCTATAGTCAGGGGCACAGATAGGCGCTTCTGTGGACGTGAAAGAGACTCCAGGATGGTATGTTGCCTCCCTGGTGCCAGGGTCCAGGATGTCTCAGAACAGGAAGGGGGAGGGCAAACAGGCAGAGGTCGTGGTACATATTGGTATTAACGACGTAGGCAGGAAGGGGGATGAGGTCCTGCAGCAGAAGTTCAGGGAGCTAGGCAGAAAGTTAAAAGACAGGACCTCGAGGGTTGCAATCTCGGGATTACTACCTGTGCCACGTGCCAGTGGGGCTAGAAATAGGAAGATAGAACAGCTAAACACGTGACTAAACAGCTGGTGTAGGAGGGAGGGTTTCAGTTATCTGGACCACTGGGAACTCTTCCGGGGTAGGTGTGACCTGTATAAGAAGGATGGGTTGCATCTAAACTGGAAAGGCATAAATATCCTGGCCGCGGGGTTTGCTAGTGTCACATGGGAGGGTTTAAACTAGTATGGTGGGGGGGGGTGGGTACCGGAGCAATAGGTTGGAAGGTGAAACAAATTGAGGGAGAACTAGGGAATAGGGCCAGTATGGCTCTGAGGAAGAGAAGACAGGGAGATGTTGCTGAAAATAGCAGAACTGGTGACCTGAAGTGCATATGTTTTAATGCAAGATGTATAACAGGCAAGGCAGATGAACTTAGAGCTTGGATTAGTACTTGGAACTATGTTGTTGTTGCCATTACAGAGACCTGGTTGATGGAAGGACAGGATTGGCAGCTAAACGTTCCAGAAATTAGATGTTTCAGGCGGGATGGAAGGGGATGTAAAGGGGTGGAGGAGTTGTGCTACTGGTTAGGGAGAATATCACAGCTGTACTGCCCCCAATCTAGGTTCTTCAGTTCGCTCCTAATATTGTTACAATTAGCCTTCTCCCAATTTAGCACATTCACCCTATGTCCACTCTTATCCTTGCCCACCAGCACTTTAAAACTTACTGAATTGTGGTCACTGTTACCGAAATGCTCCCCTACTGAAACTTCTACCACCTGACCAGGCTCATTCTCCAACATCAGGTCCAGTAAAGCCCCTTGCCTAGTTGGACTATCTAGATATTGTTTTAAGAAGCCCCCCAGGGCCTAATGGGATCTACCCCAGAATACTGAAGGAGGCAAGAGAGGAAATTGCTGAGCCCTTGACAGAAATCTTTGGATCCTCACGGTATTCAGGTGATGTCCCGGAGGACTGGAGGATAGCCAATGTTGTTCCTTTGTTCAAAAAGGGTAGCAAGGATAATCCAGGGAACTACAGGCCGGTGAGCCTTACGTCAGTGGCAGGGAAACTACTGGAGAGAATTCTTTGAAACAGGATCTACTCCCATTTAGAAGCAAGTGGACGTATTAGCGAGAGGTTTTGTGGAGGGAGGTCGTGTCTCACTATCTTGATAGCGCATTTGAGTATAAAAATTGGCAAGTTATGTTGCAGCTGTATAGAACCTTAGTTAGGCCACACTTGGAGTATAGTGTTCAATTCTGGTCGCCACACTACCAGAAGGATGTGGAGGCTTTGGAGAGGGTGCAGAAGAGATTTACCAGGATGTTGCCTGGTATGGAGGGCATTAGCTATGAGGAGAGGTTGAATAAACTTGGTTTGTTCTCACTGGAACGTTGGAGGTTAAGGGACGACTTGATAGAGGTCTACAAAATTATGAGGGGCATAGACAGAGTGGACAGTCAGAGGTTTTTTTCCCAGGGTAGAGGGGTCAATTACTAGGGGGCATAGGTTTAAGGTGCGAGTGGCAAGGTTCAGGGGAGATGTACAAGGCAGGTTTTTTTTTGGTTTTTTTTTTTACACAGAGGGTAGTGGGTGCCTGGAACTCACTGCCGGAGGGGGTGGTGGAAGCAGGGACGATAGTGATGTTTAAGAGGCGTCTTGACTAATACATGAATAGAATGGGAATAGAGGGATATGGACCCCGGAAGTGTAGAAGATTTTAGTTCAGACAGGGAGCATGGTCGGCGCAGGCTTGGAGGACCGAAGGAATTGTTCCAGTGCTGTACTTTTCTTTGTTCTTTATGAGAATGGTTCCAGGGACGATAATCTCTAGTTATGCAGATGGAATGGAGAAGTTGGGGCTATTTTCTTTGAAGAGAGGAGATTTGAAAGAGGTTTCCAAAATCATGAGTGGTCTGGACAAAAAAGATAGAAAAAGTTGTTCCCATGGTGTAAGAATCAAGAACAAAAGGCCATAGATTTAAGATAATTTGCAAAAGCAGCAATGGCGACACAAGGAAAAGCCTTTACACACAGCAAGTGGTTAGGATTTGGAATGTACTCCCAGACAATGCGATGGAAGCAGGTTCAATTGAGGCATTCAAGAAGGATTTGGATCTCAATGTTCAGATGCAAAGATGGACGTCTGATACATAGATATGGAAACATCAACCAGTCCCACTTCCACAACTGCTGGGTGTAAGTGTCTCATTGGCTTCAGGTTACACTAAAAAAAAAACTTACACTCATGCAGGTGTGAAATGCACAGTAGGTCATAAGATACCAGAAGAAGCTGTATTTCCAGGACATGGTGTAAGAAGGACTGAACCATAACAGGAAATAAGAAGCCACTCCAAATGGCATGGAAAACAATATCCTAGAGAAAGACAGATGAGAAGGGAATTATTCACAACGATTGATATGCTTTAAAAATTTAATTCTTAAATTTTAGTTGTCGCGTCATTTTATCCAGAGTCCATCACTGTTCACTTATTATTCTCCAGATTTAGTGCATCACAATACCACATATTTTGAAAGTTCTTACAGTCCAAAGATGTGCATGTTAGGTGGATTGGCCATGCTAAAATTGCCCTTTAGTGTCCAACGATATGCAGGTTAGATGGGGTTACGGGGAAAGGGAAGGGGAGTGGGCCAAGGTAAAGTATTCTTTCAGAGGGTCGGTGCAGACTTGATTGGCCAAATGGCCTTTTTCTGCACAGTAGGGGCTCTATTGTTGTGCATTTATGAGCGATTAATTCACAAATTATCTGTCCCATCACCGAATGACTGCGGTTTTGTTTTGTTGATGCACTAATATTGTTCAGAATATTTGTTGGTGGAATTTCATCACAACCTTTCAGTCACATTTATCCGATCTTCAAATTGTGTTTAAATAAATTGTTCTCATTACAATTCGGTTCTAATCTGCCAAAAATACTTCTTCCCTGCATACTCAGCTTGATAACAAACTGTACAAGCAGATCAAGCAGAGTAAATCCTGGGTATGAAATAAGAATGTAAGTAAACAATAAGTACTCTCAATATCCTGGGACAAGATTTTAAAATCAAATCAAAGCAATAATTAACCACAAGGTCTGAAGGAATACATATTTTTAAAGATTTTCAAAGTTAAACGGTCAAGAGGAGTGGAAGTGGTTTAAAAGTCAGTTAATGAAGTCAGGTTAGTATTAATAAAGATAAAAAAGGGACTAAAAAGCTGGATTATAGATAATATTGATGAGGAGCTAGAGTGTTTTAACAATATCCATTTAAAGTTCTGAATAAATTATAGACTATCAGGTAGTCACAGATCTTTATGTCAGTTCTTCAATTCATTCTTAATCGTTGAATATCCAGTCATTTTAAATTGAAGTAGCTGCATGATTCAACACATCATCAGGTGGTTATCCTCAGTCTGATAACTCAGGCAGCCCTTCTTTTTAAAGTGCAGAGCTTAAACCAGCAGGAGAGAATTGGAGTGCTTGTTTCAATTAATAGTTGATGTTTCTTTATATAATTACTTCAGTAAGCAGCCTGCAGCGTCTCTCTGATCTCAGAAATTATTGAAAACGTCAGCTGCAGTTGTACTGCTTCTCGCATTCCCCTATAAGTAGCAAGAAAATATGATTCAAGATACTGTGATGATGTAGGAATTTCAGATATATATTGCATTATATGTATCTGGTGCAGTAATGGTTAAAAGCCCGGGTTAGTTTGGGTAGGTATCTACTGCAGAAGGGTTTCAAACATCCTGATTTAAAAGACAAGAAGACACTAGGGCTACAAAAGGGGCAATTAAAGCATCATAAAATTAAGATTATCATTCATTCCAACCATGTATATAGTGTTTACCTAAATAGAGCTGATGGAATTTTATTTATAGAAGGAAGGTTCCCTGGGGTTTAGATAATTGAGGGGGTGTGATTAGTCATAGTAAGATGCTCATAACCCAGTTAGTAGGGTAGACATGATGTAGTTAATAGGAGGAGCCAGGGGCTGAAGCAGTCAGGCATGGAGTTTGAGATTTTGCTGTGAACAGAACAAAAGCTTTTTGCCAAATGTTGGGAAGTTAAACAGTAGTTTGACACAAGCAAGAATCTGCAGGTTGTTTCCTGAAGAATCGCTCTCAAAGCAGTTTCTCCAAGACATCTCTATAGGGCAAGTATTTCTGTGTTTGCTAACTGTATTTAAAAATGGATTTTAACCCGAGATGGGTTTTGCTTGATTGGAGATAAAAGATAGCTGTTAGGACGTTAAAGTGTTTAATTTTATTGTTAAGCATTGTTTAACTGGTAATTGTAAGCTATTTATTGTATGATGTTAAAGTTATTTTAGTAATTTGTTAATAATAAAGTTTGTTTTAATATACCATATCCCTATTTGTGTGTGGAGTCACTCCTGGAGCGAAGAATCCTTTCCTCACAGTTTTACAAATTAAATAAAATGTAGGGGTTTCAGTCCAGTATCCTAGTAAATGTTGGGATCTGGTCTAGGATCATAATAATATACCTCACCAAGGAAGCAGCTTTCCAAATCTTGTTCTTCTGCTTTTGCTGACGAGGAATCCAACAATTGGATCAGTGAAAGCATCCCAAACTCGACCTATGAATAAAATCAGAGATGCATAGAACGCCTCCATCTGAAAGAGAGAGAAGATTCATAAATGCATAAAATAATTGCCACCATATACATGCATACCCTGCACTGTTGTGAGTAGTCAGTCATTTACTGAAGGAAACAAAAGACATCGCAAATCCTTCATGGTTCAATTTGAATAAAAATTATAATCTATATTAAAATATAGTTTTTGCCTGCCAGCATTGTTTCGATTGACCATTTTAAGGTGTGTGGCTGTTGGAGGGTTTATTTGATGGGCAATATCTGGCATTTACTGAAGCACGTGAAATGCTGAAGTAATGAGCGTACATGCAGTTGCCAATAGCTGGTGGGGACAGTAGCAGGATGACGGAGAAGAACAGTGGAAAGTACGAGCAGCCCAGCAACAAAGTTCCGCCAGTTGGGGATTTTCCATGGGATGAAATTGATGGGAGGGATGGAGATGGCAAGAGCAGGATTGGGATGGCATGAAAGGAATGGGATTGAGATGGATGGCATGGGAGGGAAGGAAGGGGATGCCATTTGACGGGGATGGCACAGTAGGGTTTGATGAAATAATAGAATTTGTTAAGTGTGGCAAAATGGTGAGGACAATTATTTGATACAAATTATTCAAAAGTTATTATTTGTGCTAAAAATGAATATTCACTAGATTGGAATATAAAAGCTTTAGAAAGGTTGTCAGGTGAATTGAAATACATAAGCTTTAATACAATAGACAAAAATGATAACAGTCTATATCCTCCAAAGTTTCTGGATAGTCTAACTCTAACAGACATACCACCACACAAACATAGCCTTGCAGAGGGAGCAGTTATCGTGCTACTACAAAACTGGAATCCTAAACAAGGATTTTTCCATAGAATAAGAATAGTAATTCGGAAACTGTTTTCTGTGCTGATGGGTGCTAAAATTATAGCAAGCAGATTTCAAGGAACAAGAGTGCTTATTCCTTGAACGATGTTGAGCCCATCAGATGTAAAGCTGCCTTCTCAACTCAGGAGAAAGCAATTTTCAATTAGACTTTCATATTCTATGATCTTAAACAAGTCACAAAAATCTGTATATCTATTCCCAAACTCCTTTTTGCTTTACATAGCTTCTTCCAGTGTGAGAGCTTATGAATTTGTTGAAGTCTTTTGGTGAAAAGCTAACTATAAATCCTGTACTTAAAGTATTGTTGCAATAATAAAGAGTAGGTTTTAAGGAGCATCTTGACAGGAAAAAGAGGGAGAGAGAGATGGAGGGTATTATAGAAGGGATTCCAGAATAGGGCCTGTGCAGCTGAAGCCAATGGTGCAGTGATTAAAAATCGGGATGCAAAAGAGTTCAGAGTTAGAGGAGCCCAGAGACCTCAGATGGTTATAGGGCTGGAGGAGGTCAGAGAAGTAGGTTGCGATGAGGCCACAGAAAGAAGGTGCAATGTGCAACTCCAGTCAGGAGTCCCACATACAGTCAAATCTACTAGCATAAATACCTCCTACATCCACTATTTCCATCCCAATCATGAATATTTCAATATCCTCCTCACACAAATAGGCAGCTAAAAGTGCTTTGCAAGGAAAATGAGAACCAGTAAATATCCAGAGGAGGAAAAGAGAAAGTATTAGAAATAGGGCAAGTGACAAAGGGAAATGTAATTAGAAGGATTGTGATGGAGATTTTGGGAAACAGAAGACATAAAGGTGGAGGATCCAGTGATTCATTTTTAGTGGGAAAAGTTATAGGTGGCTGAATGTCTGGTTATCAATAGTGGAGTAGAGGAAGTGGGAAACAGGGTTAACCTCATGATAGCATAGGACTGCTGCCTCACGGGGCCAAGGACCTGGGTTTGATCCTGGCCCCGGGTTTGATCCTGGCCCCGGGTCACTGTCCATGTGGAGTTTGCACATTCTCCCCATGTCTGCGTGGGTGTCACCCCCACAAACCCCCCCCCCCCCCCCCCCCCCCCCCCAACAAATAAAATGGGCAGGGTACGCTAAAATGGAAAAAAAAATGAATTGGGTACTCTAAATTTAAAAAAAAACTCATGATAGCATAGAAGAATGTACAGGTTGGAACATTTAGCTGAAGAGCATCATTCTCTCCTGTTATTGCATGTCATGGTGTTAGCAAATGTACAAGCCTAAGTTAAACCACAAACTAGAACATTAGCAATATCCGAATATGTGCACCAGTTAAAAACACAATATTGATTTTAAACTTTGTAAAGGTGCTGCAATATATCCTGTACATACTGTAGTTACAGAGTGGTGGTAACAGGAAGTGGTAACAGCACAGTCAAAAAATCCCACGGCCAAAAATACAATTAGACAGAGTCAAAGTGGTGTGATGAAAGGGAAACGGTGTTTGACAAATGAGAGTTCTATTGTGTATGTAACTAGCGAAGTAGCAAAGATCCAGTAGGAGCAGTATATTTGGATTAACAAAAGGTATTCAATAAGCTGACAGGTGAAGGGTTGCTGCATGAGATAAACGTTTATGGGTTGGTGTAACATATCAAGAAGGATAGAGGATTGGTTAAAGGCCAGAAAATAAACAGAGCCGGAATAATTAGGTCATTTTCAAGTTGGCAGGCTAATGAGGTTACTAGGGAGTACCACAAGGAACAATGCTAGAGTCTCAGTTATTTGCAATCTATATTAATGACTTAGATGAAAGAACGGAGCATAATGCACCCAAAGGTTACTAGTGATGCAAAGCTAGATGGGAAAGCAAGCTGTAAGGAGGGCACAAAAGTCTGCAAAGAGATAATGATAGGTTCAGTGAGTGGACATGAATGTGGCAAATGGAGTATAATGTGGGAAAATATGAGGTTATTCATTCTTGTAGGAAGAATAAAAGCAGAGCATTCTGGTGAGAAATTATGAAATGTGTTGTTCTGTTTGATTTGGGGGTCCTGGTATGTGAAACACATTGTTAACTAACAGGTACAACAAGCAATTAGGAAGGCAAATTATATGTTGGCCTTTATTGCAAGGGGGTTAGAGTTCAAAAGTAAGAAAGTCTTACTGCAATTGTACATGGTTTTGAAGAATCTGGAGCAGTGTGTACAGTTTTGATCTCTTGCACCCATAGAAGGATATATTTGCTTTAGAAGGTTCAAAGCAGAATCTTGAT